>NC_134670.1:736369-1065369 GCF_030463565.1 Pelecanus crispus | reverse complement strand
GGTCGTCACCTTCCCTTGACAGCGCTTTCACAGCCAAACACACTCTGGCCATCTGCCTTTGCCTTGCCTCCCACCACTCCCAACACACTCTCACCTTCGGCACAGACCACCTCCCAAAGTGCAAACACAACAAACTCTTTCTGACACCTGCTACATCTAAGGGCTTTGTGCTGTTTGTGGTCCTCACCTTCCCTTGACACCGCTTTCACAGCCAAACACACTCTGGCCATCTGCCTTTGCCTTGCCTCCCACCACTCCCAACACATTCTCAGGCGCAATCTCACTCTCACTCCCGGCACAGACCACCACCCAAAGTGCCAACACCCAAGCCATTTCTGACGCACGCTACGTCTAAGGGCTTAGAGCTGTTGCTGGTCCTCACCTTCCCTTGACAGCGCTTTCACAGCCAAACACACGCTGGCCATCTAACCTGGCTTTGCCCCACAGCACTCCCAACACACTTTCTCAGGCTCAATCTCACTCTCACTCCCGGCACAGACCACCTCCCAAAGTGCAAACACCCAAGCCATTTCTCCCATAGGATAGGCCTAAGGGCTTAGAGCACTTGCTGGTCGTCACCTTCCCTTGACAGCGCTTTCACAGCCAAACACACTCTGGCCATCTGCCTTTGCCTTGCCTCCCACCACTCCCAACACACTCTCACTCTCGGCACAGAGCAACTCCCAAAGTGCAAACACAACAAACTCTTTCTGACACATGCTACATCTAAGGGCTTAGAGCTGTTGCTGGTACTCAACTTCCCTTGACAGCGCTTTCACAGCCAAACACACTCTGGCCATCTATCCTGGCTTCGCCTCCCAGCACTCCCAACACACATTCTCACGCTCAATCTCACTCTCACTCCCGGCACAGACCACCTCCCAAAGTGCAAACGTCCAAGCCATTTCTCCCATACGACAGGCCTAAGGGCTTAGAGCTGTTGCTGGTCGTCACCTTCCCTTGACACCGCTTTCACAGCCAAAAGCACTCTGGCCATCTGCCTTTACCTTGCCTCCCACCACTCCCAACACACTCTCACTCTCGGCACACACCACCTCCCAAAGTGCCAACACCCAAGCCATTTACAACGCACAATACATCTAAGGGCTTTGTGCTGTTTGTGGTCCTCACCTTCCCTTGACAGCGCTTTCACAGCCAAACGCACTCTGGCCATCTGCCTTTGCCTTGCCTCCCACCACTCCCAACACACTCTCACGCTCGGCACACACCACCGCCCAAAGTGCCAACTCCCAAGCCATTTCAGACGCACACTACATCTAAGGGCTTAGAGCTGTTGCTGGTCCTCACCTTCCCTTGACAGCGCTTTCACAGCCAAACACACTCTGGCCATCTACCCTGGCTTCACCTCCAAGCACTCCCAACACACCTTCTCACTCTCAATCTCACTATCACTGTCGGCACAGACCACCTCCCAAGGTGCAAACGTCCAAGCCATTTCTGAGGCACGCTACATCTAAGGGCTTAGAGCTGTTGCTGGCCCTCGCCTTCCCTTGACAGCGCTTTCACAGCCAAACACACTCTGGGCCATCTGCCTTTGCCTTGCCTCCCACCACTCCCAACACACTCTCACCTTCGGCACAGACCACCTCCCAAAGTGCCAACACCCAAGCAATTTGTGCCACACGCTACATCTAAGGGCTTAGAGGTGTTGCTGGTCCTCACCTTCCCTTGACAGCGCTTTCAGAGCCAAACACACTCTGGCCATCTGCCTTTGCCTTGCCTCCCACCACTCACAACACACATTCTCAGGCGCAATCTCACTCTCACTCTCGGCACAGACCACCACCCAAAGTGCCAACACCCAAGCCATTTCTGACGCACGCTACATCTAAGGGCTTAGAGCTGTTGCTGGTCCTCACCTTCCCTTGACACCGCTTTCACAGCCAAAAACACACTCTCGCCATCTATCCTGGCTTCGCCTCCCAGCACTCCCAACACACATTCTCACGCTCAATCTCACTCTCACTCCCGGCTCAGACCACCTCCCAAAGTGCAAACGTCCAAGGCATTTCTCCCATACGATAGGCCTAAGGGCTTAGAGCAGTTGCTGGTCGTCACCTTCCCTTGACAGCGCTTTCACAGCCAAACACACTCTGGCCATCTGCCTTTGCCTTGCCTCCCACACTCCCAACACACTCTCACCTTCGGCACAGAGCAACTCCCAAAGTGCAAACACAACAAACTCTTTCTGACACATGCTACATCTAAGGCTTAGAGCTGTTGCTGGTCCTCACCTTCCCTTGACAGCGCTTTCACAGCCAAACGCACTCTGGTCATCTGCCTTTGCCTTGCCTCCCACCACTCCCAACACACTCTCACTCTCGGCACACACCACCTCCCAAAGTGCCAACACCCAAGCAATTTCTGCCGCATGCTACCTCTAAGGGCTTTGTGCTGTTGCTGGTCTTCACCTTCCCTTGACAGCGCTTTCACAGCCAAACACACGCTGGCCATCTACCCGGCTTTGCCTCCCAGCACTCCCAACACACATTCTCACGCTCAATCTCACTCTCACTCCCAGTACAGACCACCTCCCAAAGTGCAAACGTCCAAGCCATTTCTCCCATAGGATAGGCCTAAGGGCTTAGAGCAGTTGCTGGTCCTCACCTTCCCTTGACACCGCTTTCACAGCCAAACACACGCTGGCCATCTACCCTGCCTTTGCCTCCCAGCACTCCCAACACACATTCTCAAGCTCAATCTCACTCTCACTGTCGGCACAGACCACCTCCCAAAGTGCCAGCTTCCAAGCCATTTCAGACGCATGCTACATCTAAGGGCTTAGAGCTGTTGCTGGTCCTCACCTTCCCTTGACAGCGCTTTCACAGCCAAACGCACGCTGGCCATCTATCCTGGCTTTGCCTCCCAGCACTCCCAACACACATTCTCACGCTCAATCTCACTCTCACTCCCGGCACAGACCACCTCCCAAAGTGCAAACGTCCAAGCCATTTCTCCCATACGACAGGCCTAAGGGCTTAGAGCTGTTGCTGGTCCTCACCTTCCCTTGACAGCGCTTTCACAGCCAAACACACGCTGGCCATCTACCCTGGCTTCACCTCCCAGCACTCCCAACACACCTTCTCACGCTCAATCTCACTATCACTGTCGGCACAGACCACCTCCCAAAGTGCAAACGTCCAAGCCATTTCTGAGGAACGCTACATCTAAGGGCTTAGAGCTGTTGCTGGTCCTCGCCTTCCCTTGACAGCGCTTTCACAGCCAAACACACGCTGGCCATCTGCCTTTGCCTTGCCTCCCAGCACTCCCAACACACATTCTCACGCTCAATCTCACTCTCACTCCCGGCTCAGACCACCTCCCAAAGTGCAAACGTCCAAGCCATTTCTCCCATACGATAGGCCTAAGGGCTTAGAGCTGTTTGCTGGTCCTCACCTTCCCTTGACAGCGCTTTCACAGCCAAACACACGCTGGCCATCTACCCTGCTTTGCCTCCCAGCACTCCCAACACACATCTCAGGCTCAATCTCACTCTCACTCCCGGCACAAACCACCTTCCCAAAGTGCAAACGTCCAAGCCATTTCTCCCATATGATAGGCCTAAGGGCTTAGAGCAGTTGCTGGTCGTCACCTTCCTTGACAGCGCTTTCACAGCCCAAAACACACTCTGGCCATCTGCCTTTGCCTTGCCTCCCACCACTCCCAACACACTCTCACCTTCGGCAGAGACCACCTCCCAAAGTGCAAACACAACAAACTCTTTCTGACACCTGCTACATCTAAGGGCTTTGTGCTGTTTGTGGTCCTCACCTTCCCTTGACACCGCTTTCACAGCCAAACACACTCTGGCCATCTGCCTTTGCCTTGCCTCCCACCACTCCCAACACATTCTCAGGCGCAATCTCACTCTCACTCCCGGCACAGACCACCACCCAAAGTGCCAACACCCAAGCCATTTCTGACGCACGCTACGTCTAAGGGCTTAGAGCTGTTGCTGGTCCTCACCTTCCCTTGACAGCGCTTTCACAGCCAAACACACGCTGGCCATCTAACCTGGCTTTGCCCCACAGCACTCCCAACACACTTTCTCAGGCTCAATCTCACTCTCACTGTCAGCACAGACCACCTCCCAAAGTGCAAACACCCAAGCCATTTCTCCCATATGATAGGCCTAAGGGCTTAGAGCAGTTGCTGGTCGTCACCTTCCCTTGACAGCGCTTTCACAGCCAAACACACTCTGGCCATCTGCCTTTGCCTTGCCTCCCACCACTCCCAACACACTCTCACTCTCGGCACAGAGCAACTCCCAAAGTGCAAACACAACAAACTCTTTCTGACACATGCTACATCTAAGGGCTTAGAGCTGTTGCTGGTACTCAACTTCCCTTGACAGCGCTTTCACAGCCAAACACACGCTGGCCATCTACCCTGGCTTTGCCTCCCAGCACTCCCAACACACATTCTCAAGCTCAATCTCACTCTCACTCCCAGTACAGACCACCTCCCAAAGTGCAAACTTCCAAGCCATTTCAGACGCATGCTACATCTAAGGGCTTAGAGCTGTTGCTGGTCCTCACCTTCCCTTGACACCGCTTTCACAGCCAAACACACTCTGGCCATCTATCCTGGCTTCGCCTCCCAGCACTCCCAACACACATTCTCACGCTCAATCTCACTCTCACTCCCGGCACAGACCACCTCCCAAAGTGCAAACGTCCAAGGCATTTCTCCCATACGATAGGCCTAAGGGCTTAGAGCAGTTGCTGGTCGTCACCTTCCCTTGACACCGCTTTCACAGCCAAACACACTCTGGCCATCTGCCTTTGCCTTGCCTCCCACCACTCCCAACACACTCTCACCTTCGGCACAGAGCAACTCCCAAAGTGCAAACACAACAAACTCTTTCTGACACATGCTACATCTAAGGGCTTAGAGCTGTTGCTGGTCCTCACCTTCCCTTGACAGCGCTTTCACAGCCAAACGCACTCTGGTCATCTGCCTTTGCCTTGCCTCCCACCACTCCCAACACACTCTCACTCTCGGCACACACCACCGCCCAAAGTGCCAACACCCAAGCAATTTCTGCCGCATGCTACCTCTAAGGGCTTTGTGCTGTTGCTGGTCTTCACCTTCCCTTGACAGCGCTTTCACAGCCAAACACACGCTGGCCATCTACCCGGCTTTGCCTCCCAGCACACCCAACACACATTCTCACGCTCAATCTCACTCTCACTCCCAGTACAGACCACCTCCCAAAGTGCAAACGTCCAAGGCATTTCTCCCCATACGATAGGCCTAAGGGCTTAGAGCTGTTGCTGGTCCTCACCTTCCCTTGACAACCGCTTTCACAGCCAAACACACGCTGGCCATCTACCCTGGCTTTGCCTCCCAGCACTCCCAACACACATTCTCAAGCTCAATCTCACTCTCACTGTTGGCACAGACCACCTCCCAAAGTGCAAACTTCCAAGCCATTTCAGACGCATGCTACATCTAAGGGCTTAGAGCTGTTGCTGGTCCTCACCTTCCCTTGACAGCGCTTTCACAGCCAAACACACTCTGGCCATCTGCCTTTGCCTTGCCTCCCACCACTCCCAACACACTCTCACTCTCGGCACACACCACCTCCCAAAGTGCCAACACCCAAGCCATTTACAACGCACAATACATCTAAGGGCTTTGTGCTGTTTGTGGTCGTCACCTTCCCTTGACACCGCTTTCACAGCCAAACGCACTCTGGCCATCTGCCTTTGCCTTGCCTCCCACCACTCCCAACACACTCTCACGCTCGGCACACACCACCGCCCAAAGTGCCAACTCCCAAGCCATTTCAGACGCACACTACATCTAAGGGCTTAGAGCTGTTGCTGGTCCTCACCTTCCCTTGACAGCGCTTTCACAGCCAAACACACTCTGGCCATCTACCCTGGCTTCACCTCCAAGCCCTCCCAACACACCTTCTCACTCTCAATCTCACTATCACTGTCGGCACAGACCACCTCCCAAAGTGCAAACGTCCAAGCCATTTCTGAGGCACGCTACATCTAAGGGCTTAGAGCTGTTGCTGGCCCTCGCCTTCCCTTGACAGCGCTTTCACAGCCAAACACACTCTGGCCATCTGCCTTTGCCTTGCCTCCCACCACTCCCAACACACTCTCACCTTCGGCACAGACCACCTCCCAAAGTGCCAACACCCAAGCAATTTGTGCCACACGCTACATCTAAGGGCTTAGAGGTGTTGCTGGTCCTCACCTTCCCTTGACAGCGCTTTCAGAGCCAAACACACTCTGGCCATCTGCCTTTGCCTTGCCTCCCACCACTCACAACACACATTCTCAGGCGCAATCTCACTCTCACTCTCGGCACAGACCACCACCCAAAGTGCCAACACCCAAGCCATTTCTGACGCACGCTACATCTAAGGGCTTAGAGCTGTTGCTGGTCCTCACCTTCCCTTGACACCGCTTTCACAGCCAAACACACTCTCGCCATCTATCCTGGCTTCGCCTCCCAGCACTCCCAACACACATTCTCACGCTCAATCTCACTCTCACTCCCGGCTCAGACCACCTCCCAAAGTGCAAACGTCCAAGGCATTTCTCCCATACGATAGGGCTAAGGGCTTAGAGCAGTTGCTGGTCGTCACCTTCCCTTGACAGCGCTTTCACAGCCAAACACACTCTGGCCATCTGCCTTTGCCTTGCCTCCCACCACTCCCAACACACTCTCACCTTCGGCACAGAGCAACTCCCAAAGTGCAAACACAACAAACTCTTTCTGACACATGCTACATCTAAGGGCTTAGAGCTGTTGCTGGTCCTCACCTTCCCTTGACAGCGCTTTCACAGCCAAACGCACTCTGGTCATCTGCCTTTGCCTTGCCTCCCACCACTCCCAACACACTCTCACTCTCGGCACACACCACCTCCCAAAGTGCCAACACCCAAGCAATTTCTGCCGCATGCTACCTCTAAGGGCTTTGTGCTGTTGCTGGTCTTCACCTTCCCTTGACAGCGCTTTCACAGCCAAACACACGCTGGCCATCTACCCGGCTTTGCCTCCCAGCACTCCCAACACACATTCTCACGCTCAATCTCACTCTCACTCCCAGTACAGACCACCTCCCAAAGTGCAAACGTCCAAGCCATTTCTCCCATAGGATAGGCCTAAGGGCTTAGAGCAGTTGCTGGTCCTCACCTTCCCTTGACACCGCTTTCACAGCCAAACACACGCTGGCCATCTACCCTGCCTTTGCCTCCCAGCACTCCCAACACACATTCTCAAGCTCAATCTCACTCTCACTGTCGGCACAGACCACCTCCCAAAGTGCCAGCTTCCAAGCCATTTCAGACGCATGCTACATCTAAGGGCTTAGAGCTGTTGCTGGTCCTCACCTTCCCTTGACACCGCTTTCACAGCCAAACGCACTCTGGCCATCTATCCTGGCTTTGCCTCCCAGCACTCCCAACACACATTCTCACGCTCAATCTCACTCTCACTCCCGGCACAGACCACCTCCCAAAGTGCAAACGTCCAAGCCATTTCTCCCATACGACAGGCCTAAGGGCTTAGAGCTGTTGCTGGTCCTCACCTTCCCTTGACACCGCTTTCACAGCCAAACACACGCTGGCCATCTACCCTGGCTTCACCTCCCAGCACTCCCAACACACCTTCTCACGCTCAATCTCACTATCACTGTCGGCACAGACCACCTCCCAAAGTGCAAACGTCCAAGCCATTTCTGAGGAACGCTACATCTAAGGGCTTAGAGCTGTTGCTGGCCCTCGCCTTCCCTTCACAGCGCTTTCACAGCCAAACACACGCTGGCCATCTGCCTTTGCCTTGCCTCCCAGCACTCCCAACACACATTCTCACGCTCAATCTCACTCTCACTCCCGGCTCAGACCACCTCCCAAAGTGCAAACGTCCAAGCCATTTCTCCCATACGATAGGCCTAAGGGCTTAGAGCTGTTGCTGGTCCTCACCTTCCCTTGACAGCGCTTTCACAGCCAAACACACGCTGGCCATCTACCCTGCCTTTGCCTCCCAGCACTCCCAACACACATTCTCACGCTCAATCTCACTCTCACTCCCGGCACAAACCACCTCCCAAAGTGCAAACGTCCAAGCCATTTCTCCCATATGATAGGCCTAAGGGCTTAGAGCAGTTGCTGGTCGTCACCTTCCCTTGACAGCGCTTTCACAGCCAAACACACTCTGGCCATCTGCCTTTGCCTTGCCTCCCACCACTCCCAACACACTCTCACCTTCGGCACAGACCACCTCCCAAAGTGCAAACACAACAAACTCTTTCTGACACCTGCTACATCTAAGGGCTTTGTGCTGTTTGTGGTCCTCACCTTCCCTTGACACCGCTTTCACAGCCAAACACACTCTGGCCATCTGCCTTTGCCTTGCCTCCCACCACTCCCAACACATTCTCAGGCGCAATCTCACTCTCACTCCCGGCACAGACCACCACCCAAAGTGCCAACACCCAAGCCATTTCTGACGCACGCTACGTCTAAGGGCTTAGAGCTGTTGCTGGTCCTCACCTTCCCTTGACAGCGCTTTCACAGCCAAACACACGCTGGCCATCTAACCTGGCTTTGCCCCACAGCACTCCCAACACACTTTCTCAGGCTCAATCTCACTCTCACTGTCAGCACAGACCACCTCCCAAAGTGCAAACACCCAAGCCATTTCTCCCATATGATAGGCCTAAGGGCTTAGAGCAGTTGCTGGTCGTCACCTTCCCTTGACAGCGCTTTCACAGCCAAACACACTCTGGCCATCTGCCTTTGCCTTGCCTCCCACCACTCCCAACACACTCTCACTCTCGGCACAGAGCAACTCCCAAAGTGCAAACACAACAAACTCTTTCTGACACATGCTACATCTAAGGGCTTAGAGCTGTTGCTGGTCCTCACCTTCCCTTGACACCGCTTTCACAGCCAAACACACGCTGGCCATCTACCCTGGCTTTGCCTCCCACCACTCCCAACACACATTCTCAAGCTCAATCTCACTCTCACTCCCAGTACAGACCACCTCCCAAAGTGCAAACTTCCAAGCCATTTCAGACGCATGCTACATCTAAGGGCTTAGAGCTGTTGCTGGTCCTCACCTTCCCTTGACACCGCTTTCACAGCCAAACACACTCTGGCCATCTATCCTGGCTTCGCCTCCCAGCACTCCCAACACACATTCTCACGCTCAATCTCACTCTCACTCCCGGCACAGACCACCTCCCAAAGTGCAAACGTCCAAGGCATTTCTCCCATACGATAGGCCTAAGGGCTTAGAGCAGTTGCTGGTCGTCACCTTCCCTTGACACCGCTTTCACAGCCAAACACACTCTGGCCATCTGCCTTTGCCTTGCCTCCCACCACTCCCAACACACTCTCACCTTCGGCACAGAGCAACTCCCAAAGTGCAAACACAACAAACTCTTTCTGACACATGCTACATCTAAGGGCTTAGAGCTGTTGCTGGTCCTCACCTTCCCTTGACAGCGCTTTCACAGCCAAACGCACTCTGGTCATCTGCCTTTGCCTTGCCTCCCACCACTCCCAACACACTCTCACTCTCGGCACACACCACCGCCCAAAGTGCCAACACCCAAGCAATTTCTGCCGCATGCTACCTCTAAGGGCTTTGTGCTGTTGCTGGTCTTCACCTTCCCTTGACAGCGCTTTCACAGCCAAACACACGCTGGCCATCTACCCGGCTTTGCCTCCCAGCACTCCCAACACACATTCTCACGCTCAATCTCACTCTCACTCCCAGTACAGACCACCTCCCAAAGTGCAAACGTCCAAGCCATTTCTCCCATAGGATAGGCCTAAGGGCTTAGAGCAGTTGCTGGTCCTCACCTTCCCTTGACACCGCTTTCACAGCCAAACACACGCTGGCCATCTACCCTGCCTTTGCCTCCCAGCACTCCCAACACACATTCTCAAGCTCAATCTCACTCTCACTGTCGGCACAGACCACCTCCCAAAGTGCAAACTTCCAAGCCATTTCAGACGCATGCTACATCTAAGGGCTTAGAGCTGTTGCTGGTCCTCACCTTCCCTTGACAGCGCTTTCACAGCCAAACACACTCTGGCCATCTGCCTTTGCCTTGCCTCCCACCACTCCCAACACACTCTCACTCTCGGCACACACCACCTCCCAAAGTGCCAACACCCAAGCCATTTACAACGCACAATACATCTAAGGGCTTTGTGCTGTTTGTGGTCCTCACCTTCCCTTGACACCGCTTTCACAGCCAAACGCACTCTGGCCATCTGCCTTTGCCTTGCCTCCCACCACTCCCAACACACTCTCACGCTCGGCACACACCACCGCCCAAAGTGCCAACTCCCAAGCCATTTCAGACGCACACTACATCTAAGGGCTTAGAGCTGTTGCTGGTCCTCACCTTCCCTTGACAGCGCTTTCACAGCCAAACACACGCTGGCCATCTACCCTGGCTTCACCTCCAAGCACTCCCAACACACCTTCTCACTCTCAATCTCACTATCACTGTCGGCACAGACCACCTCCCAAAGTGCAAACGTCCAAGCCATTTCTGAGGCACGCTACATCTAAGGGCTTAGAGCTGTTGCTGGCCCTCGCCTTCCCTTGACAGCGCTTTCACAGCCAAACACACTCTGGCCATCTGCCTTTGCCTTGCCTCCCACCACTCCCAACACACTCTCACCTTCGGCACAGACCACCTCCCAAAGTGCCAACACCCAAGCAATTTGTGCCACACGCTACATCTAAGGGCTTAGAGGTGTTGCTGGTCCTCACCTTCCCTTGACAGCGCTTTCAGAGCCAAACACACTCTGGCCATCTGCCTTTGCCTTGCCTCCCACCACTCACAACACACATTCTCAGGCGCAATCTCACTCTCACTCTCGGCACAGACCACCACCCAAAGTGCCAACACCCAAGCCATTTCTGACGCACGCTACATCTAAGGGCTTAGAGCTGTTGCTGGTCCTCACCTTCCCTTGACACCGCTTTCACAGCCAAACACACTCTCGCCATCTATCCTGGCTTCGCCTCCCAGCACTCCCAACACACATTCTCACGCTCAATCTCACTCTCACTCCCGGCTCAGACCACCTCCCAAAGTGCAAACGTCCAAGGCATTTCTCCCATACGATAGGGCTAAGGGCTTAGAGCAGTTGCTGGTCGTCACCTTCCCTTGACAGCGCTTTCACAGCCAAACACACTCTGGCCATCTGCCTTTGCCTTGCCTCCCACCACTCCCAACACACTCTCACCTTCGGCACAGAGCAACTCCCAAAGTGCAAACACAACAAACTCTTTCTGACACATGCTACATCTAAGGGCTTAGAGCTGTTGCTGGTCCTCACCTTCCCTTGACAGCGCTTTCACAGCCAAACGCACTCTGGTCATCTGCCTTTGCCTTGCCTCCCACCACTCCCAACACACTCTCACTCTCGGCACACACCACCTCCCAAAGTGCCAACACCCAAGCAATTTCTGCCGCATGCTACCTCTAAGGGCTTTGTGCTGTTGCTGGTCTTCACCTTCCCTTGACAGCGCTTTCACAGCCAAACACACGCTGGCCATCTACCCGGCTTTGCCTCCCAGCACTCCCAACACACATTCTCACGCTCAATCTCACTCTCACTCCCAGTACAGACCACCTCCCAAAGTGCAAACGTCCAAGCCATTTCTCCCATAGGATAGGCCTAAGGGCTTAGAGCAGTTGCTGGTCCTCACCTTCCCTTGACACCGCTTTCACAGCCAAACACACGCTGGCCATCTACCCTGCCTTTGCCTCCCAGCACTCCCAACACACATTCTCAAGCTCAATCTCACTCTCACTGTCGGCACAGACCACCTCCCAAAGTGCCAGCTTCCAAGCCATTTCAGACGCATGCTACATCTAAGGGCTTAGAGCTGTTGCTGGTCCTCACCTTCCCTTGACACCGCTTTCACAGCCAAACGCACTCTGGCCATCTATCCTGGTTTGCCTCCCAGCACTCCCAACACACATTCTCACGCTCAATCTCACTCTCACTCCCGGCACAGACCACCTCCCAAAGTGCAAACGTCCAAGCCATTTCTCCCATACGACAGGCCTAAGGGCTTAGAGCTGTTGCTGGTCCTCACCTTCCCTTGACACCGCTTTCACAGCCAAACACACGCTGGCCATCTACCCTGGCTTTGCCTCCCAGCACTCCCAACACACATTCTCACGCTCAATCTCACTCTCACTCCCGGCACAAACCACCTCCCAAAGTGCAAACGTCCAAGCCATTTCTCCCATATGATAGGCCTAAGGGCTTAGAGCAGTTGCTGGTCGTCACCTTCCCTTGACAGCGCTTTCACAGCCAAACACACTCTGGCCATCTGCCTTTGCCTTGCCTCCCACCACTCCCAACACACTCTCACCTTCGGCACAGACCACCTCCCAAAGTGCAAACACAACAAACTCTTTCTGACACCTGCTACATCTAAGGGCTTTGTGCTGTTTGTGGTCCTCACCTTCCCTTGACACCGCTTTCACAGCCAAACACACTCTGGCCATCTGCCTTTGCCTTGCCTCCCACCACTCCCAACACATTCTCAGGCGCAATCTCACTCTCACTCCCGGCACAGACCACCACCCAAAGTGCCAACACCCAAGCCATTTCTGACGCACGCTACGTCTAAGGGCTTAGAGCTGTTGCTGGTCCTCACCTTCCCTTGACAGCGCTTTCACAGCCAAACACACGCTGGCCATCTAACCTGGCTTTGCCCCACAGCACTCCCAACACACTTTCTCAGGCTCAATCTCACTCTCACTGTCAGCACAGACCACCTCCCAAAGTGCAAACACCCAAGCCATTTCTCCCATATGATAGGCCTAAGGGCTTAGAGCAGTTGCTGGTCGTCACCTTCCCTTGACAGCGCTTTCACAGCCAAACACACTCTGGCCATCTGCCTTTGCCTTGCCTCCCACCACTCCCAACACACTCTCACTCTCGGCACAGAGCAACTCCCAAAGTGCAAACACAACAAACTCTTTCTGGCACATGCTACATCTAAGGGCTTAGAGCTGTTGCTGGTACTCAACTTCCCTTGACAGCGCTTTCACAGCCAAACACACGCTGGCCATCTACCCTGGCTTTGCCTCCCACCACTCCCAACACACATTCTCAAGCTCAATCTCACTCTCACTCCCAGTACAGACCACCTCCCAAAGTGCAAACTTCCAAGCCATTTCAGACGCATGCTACATCTAAGGGCTTAGAGCTGTTGCTGGTCCTCACCTTCCCTTGACAGCGCTTTCACAGCCAAACACACTCTGGCCATCTATCCTGGCTTCGCCTCCCAGCACTCCCAACACACATTCTCACGCTCAATCTCACTCTCACTGTCAGCACAGACCACCTCCCAAAGTGCAAACGTCCAAGGCATTTCTCCCATACGATAGGGCTAAGGGCTTAGAGCAGTTGCTGGTCCTCACCTTCCCTTGACAGCGCTTTCACAGCCAAACACACGCTGGCCATCTACCCTGGCTTTGCCTCCCAGCACTCCCAACACACATTCTCAAGCTCAATCTCACTCTCACTGTCGGCACAGACCACCTCCCAAAGTGCAAACTTCCAAGCCATTTCAGACGCATGCTACATCTAAGGGCTTAGAGCTGTTGCTGGTCCTCACCTTCCCTTGACAGCGCTTTCACAGCCAAACACACTCTGGCCATCTGCCTTTGCCTTGCCTCCCACCACTCCCAACACACTCTCACTCTCGGCACACACCACCTCCCAAAGTGCCAACACCCAAGCCATTTACAACGCACAATACATCTAAGGGCTTTGTGCTGTTTGTGGTCGTCACCTTCCCTTGACACCGCTTTCACAGCCAAACGCACTCTGGCCATCTGCCTTTGCCTTGCCTCCCACCACTCCCAACACACTCTCACTCTCGGCACACACCACCGCCCAAAGTGCCAACACCCAAGCCATTTCAGACGCACACTACATCTAAGGGCTTAGAGCTGTTGCTGGTCCTCACCTTCCCTTGACAGCGCTTTCACAGCCAAACACACTCTGGCCATCTACCCTGGCTTCACCTCCAAGCCCTCCCAACACACCTTCTCACTCTCAATCTCACTATCACTGTCGGCACAGACCACCTCCCAAAGTGCAAACGTCCAAGCCATTTCTGAGGCACGCTACATCTAAGGGCTTAGAGCTGTTGCTGGCCCTCGCCTTCCCTTGACAGCGCTTTCACAGCCAAACACACTCTGGCCATCTGCCTTTGCCTTGCCTCCCACCACTCCCAACACACGCTCACCTTCGGCACAGATCACCTCCCAAAGTGCCAACACCCAAGCAATTTCTGCCACACGCTACATCTAAGGGCTTAGAGGTGTTGCTGGTCCTCACCTTCCCTTGACAGCGCTTTCAGAGCCAAACACACTCTGGCCATCTGCCTTTGCCTTGCCTCCCACCACTCCCAACACACTCTCACCTTCGGCACAGAGCAACTCCCAAAGTGCCAACACCCAAGCCATTTCTGACGCACGCTACATCTAAGGGCTTAGAGCTGTTGCTGGTCCTCACCTTCCCTTGACACCGCTTTCACAGCCAAACACACTCTCGCCATCTATCCTGGCTTCGCCTCCCAGCACTCCCAACACACATTCTCACGCTCAATCTCACTCTCACTCCCGGCTCAGACCACCTCCCAAAGTGCAAACGTCCAAGGCATTTCTCCCATACGATAGGGCTAAGGGCTTAGAGCAGTTGCTGGTCGTCACCTTCCCTTGACAGCGCTTTCACAGCCAAACGCACTCTGGCCATCTGCCTTTGCCTTGCCTCCCACCACTCCCAACACACTCTCACCTTCGGCACAGAGCAACTCCCAAAGTGCAAACACAACAAACTCTTTCTGACACATGCTACATCTAAGGGCTTAGAGCTGTTGCTGGTCCTCACCTTCCCTTGACAGCGCTTTCACAGCCAAACGCACTCTGGTCATCTGCCTTTGCCTTGCCTCCCACCACTCCCAACACACTCTCACTCTCGGCACACACCACCTCCCAAAGTGCCAACACCCAAGCAATTTCTGCCGCATGCTACCTCTAAGGGCTTTGTGCTGTTGCTGGTCTTCACCTTCCCTTGACAGCGCTTTCACAGCCAAACACACGCTGGCCATCTACCCGGCTTTGCCTCCCAGCACTCCCAACACACATTCTCACGCTCAATCTCACTCTCACTCCCAGTACAGACCACCTCCCAAAGTGCAAACGTCCAAGCCATTTCTCCCATACGACAGGCCTAAGGGCTTAGAGCTGTTGCTGGTCGTCACCTTCCCTTGACACCGCTTTCACAGCCAAACACACGCTGGCCATCTACCCTGGCTTCACCTCCCAGCACTCCCAACACACCTTCTCAGGCTCAATCTCACTATCACTGTCGGCACAGACCACCTCCCAAAGTGCAAACGTCCAAGCCATTTCTGAGGAACGCTACATCTAAGGGCTTAGAGCTGTTGCTGGCCCTCGCCTTCCCTTGACAGCGCTTTCACAGCCAAACACACTCTGGCCATCTGCCGTTGCCTTGCCTCCCACCACTCCCAACACGCTCTCACCTTCAGCACAGACCACCTCCAAAAGTGCCAACACCCAAGCAATTTCTGCCACATGCTACCTCTAAGGGCTTAGTGCTGTTGCTGGTCCTCACCTTCCCTTGACACCGCTTTCACAGCCAAACACACGCTGGCCATCTGCCTTTGCCTTGCCTCCCAGCACTCCCAACACACATTCTCACGCTCAATCTCACTCTCACTCCCGGCTCAGACCACCTCCCAAAGTGCAAACGTCCAAGCCATTTCTCCCATACGATAGGCCTAAGGGCTTAGAGCTGTTGCTGGTCCTCACCTTCCCTTGACAGCGCTTTCACAGCCAAACACACGCTGGCCATCTACCCTGGCTTTGCCTCCCAGCACTCCCAACACACATTCTCAGGCTCAATCTCACTCTCACTCCCGGCACAAACCACCTCCCAAAGTGCAAACGTCCAAGCCATTTCTCCCATATGATAGGCCTAAGGGCTTAGAGCAGTTGCTGGTCGTCACCTTCCCTTGACAGCGCTTTCACAGCCAAACACACTCTGGCCATCTGCCTTTGCCTTGCCTCCCACCACTCCCAACACACTCTCACCTTCGGCACAGACCACCTCCCAAAGTGCAAACACAACAAACTCTTTCTGACACCTGCTACATCTAAGGGCTTTGTGCTGTTTGTGGTCCTCACCTTCCCTTGACACCGCTTTCACAGCCAAACACACTCTGGCCATCTGCCTTTGCCTTGCCTCCCACCACTCCCAACACATTCTCAGGCGCAATCTCACTCTCACTCCCGGCACAGACCACCACCCAAAGTGCCAACACCCAAGCCATTTCTGACGCACGCTACGTCTAAGGGCTTAGAGCTGTTGCTGGTCCTCACCTTCCCTTGACAGCGCTTTCACAGCCAAACACACGCTGGCCATCTAACCTGGCTTTGCCCCACAGCACTCCCAACACACTTTCTCAGGCTCAATCTCACTCTCACTCCCGGCACAGACCACCTCCCAAAGTGCAAACACCCAAGCCATTTCTCCCATAGGATAGGCCTAAGGGCTTAGAGCACTTGCTGGTCGTCACCTTCCCTTGACAGCGCTTTCACAGCCAAACACACTCTGGCCATCTGCCTTTGCCTTGCCTCCCACCACTCCCAACACACTCTCACTCTCGGCACAGAGCAACTCCCAAAGTGCAAACACAACAAACTCTTTCTGACACATGCTACATCTAAGGGCTTAGAGCTGTTGCTGGTACTCAACTTCCCTTGACAGCGCTTTCACAGCCAAACACACTCTGGCCATCTATCCTGGCTTCGCCTCCCAGCACTCCCAACACACATTCTCACGCTCAATCTCACTCTCACTCCCGGCACAGACCACCTCCCAAAGTGCAAACGTCCAAGCCATTTCTCCCATACGACAGGCCTAAGGGCTTAGAGCTGTTGCTGGTCGTCACCTTCCCTTGACACCGCTTTCACAGCCAAAAGCACTCTGGCCATCTGCCTTTACCTTGCCTCCCACCACTCCCAACACACTCTCACTCTCGGCACACACCACCTCCCAAAGTGCCAACACCCAAGCCATTTACAACGCACAATACATCTAAGGGCTTTGTGCTGTTTGTGGTCCTCACCTTCCCTTGACAGCGCTTTCACAGCCAAACGCACTCTGGCCATCTGCCTTTGCCTTGCCTCCCACCACTCCCAACACACTCTCACGCTCGGCACACACCACCGCCCAAAGTGCCAACTCCCAAGCCATTTCAGACGCACACTACATCTAAGGGCTTAGAGCTGTTGCTGGTCCTCACCTTCCCTTGACAGCGCTTTCACAGCCAAACACACTCTGGCCATCTACCCTGGCTTCACCTCCAAGCACTCCCAACACACCTTCTCACTCTCAATCTCACTATCACTGTCGGCACAGACCACCTCCCAAGGTGCAAACGTCCAAGCCATTTCTGAGGCACGCTACATCTAAGGGCTTAGAGCTGTTGCTGGCCCTCGCCTTCCCTTGACAGCGCTTTCACAGCCAAACACACTCTGGCCATCTGCCTTTGCCTTGCCTCCCACCACTCCCAACACACTCTCACCTTCGGCACAGACCACCTCCCAAAGTGCCAACACCCAAGCAATTTGTGCCACACGCTACATCTAAGGGCTTAGAGGTGTTGCTGGTCCTCACCTTCCCTTGACAGCGCTTTCAGAGCCAAACACACTCTGGCCATCTGCCTTTGCCTTGCCTCCCACCACTCACAACACACATTCTCAGGCGCAATCTCACTCTCACTCTCGGCACAGACCACCACCCAAAGTGCCAACACCCAAGCCATTTCTGACGCACGCTACATCTAAGGGCTTAGAGCTGTTGCTGGTCCTCACCTTCCCTTGACACCGCTTTCACAGCCAAACACACTCTCGCCATCTATCCTGGCTTCGCCTCCCAGCACTCCCAACACACATTCTCACGCTCAATCTCACTCTCACTCCCGGCTCAGACCACCTCCCAAAGTGCAAACGTCCAAGGCATTTCTCCCATACGATAGGCCTAAGGGCTTAGAGCAGTTGCTGGTCGTCACCTTCCCTTGACAGCGCTTTCACAGCCAAACACACTCTGGCCATCTGCCTTTGCCTTGCCTCCCACCACTCCCAACACACTCTCACCTTCGGCACAGAGCAACTCCCAAAGTGCAAACACAACAAACTCTTTCTGACACATGCTACATCTAAAGGCTTAGAGCTGTTGCTGGTCCTCACCTTCCCTTGACAGCGCTTTCACAGCCAAACGCACTCTGGTCATCTGCCTTTGCCTTGCCTCCCACCACTCCCAACACACTCTCACTCTCGGCACACACCACCTCCCAAAGTGCCAACACCCAAGCAATTTCTGCCGCATGCTACCTCTAAGGGCTTTGTGCTGTTGCTGGTCTTCACCTTCCCTTGACAGCGCTTTCACAGCCAAACACACGCTGGCCATCTACCCGGCTTTGCCTCCCAGCACTCCCAACACACATTCTCACGCTCAATCTCACTCTCACTCCCAGTACAGACCACCTCCCAAAGTGCAAACGTCCAAGCCATTTCTCCCATAGGATAGGCCTAAGGGCTTAGAGCAGTTGCTGGTCCTCACCTTCCCTTGACACCGCTTTCACAGCCAAACACACGCTGGCCATCTACCCTGCCTTTGCCTCCCAGCACTCCCAACACACATTCTCAAGCTCAATCTCACTCTCACTGTCGGCACAGACCACCTCCCAAAGTGCCAGCTTCCAAGCCATTTCAGACGCATGCTACATCTAAGGGCTTAGAGCTGTTGCTGGTCCTCACCTTCCCTTGACAGCGCTTTCACAGCCAAACGCACTCTGGCCATCTATCCTGGCTTTGCCTCCCAGCACTCCCAACACACATTCTCACGCTCAATCTCACTCTCACTCCCGGCACAGACCACCTCCCAAAGTGCAAAGGTCCAAGCCATTTCTCCCATACGACAGGCCTAAGGGCTTAGAGCTGTTGCTGGTCCTCACCTTCCCTTGACACCGCTTTCACAGCCAAACACACGCTGGCCATCTACCCTGGCTTCACCTCCCAGCACTCCCAACACACCTTCTCAGGCTCAATCTCACTCTCACTGTCGGCACAGACCACCTCCCAAGGTGCAAACGTCCAAGCCATTTCTGAGGAACGCTACATCTAAGGGCTTAGAGCTGTTGCTGGCCCTCGCCTTCCCTTGACAGCGCTTTCACAGCCAAACACACTCTGGCCATCTGCCGTTGCCTTGCCTCCCACCACTCCCAACACGCTCTCACCTTCAGCACAGACCACCTCCAAAAGTGCCAACACCCAAGCAATTTCTGCCACATGCTACCTCTAAGGGCTTAGTGCTGTTGCTGGTCCTCACCTTCCCTTGACACCGCTTTCACAGCCAAACACACGCTGGCCATCTGCCTTTGCCTTGCCTCCCAGCACTCCCAACACACATTCTCACGCTCAATCTCACTCTCACTCCCGGCTCAGACCACCTCCCAAAGTGCAAACGTCCAAGCCATTTCTCCCATACGATAGGCCTAAGGGCTTAGAGCTGTTGCTGGTCCTCACCTTCCCTTGACAGCGCTTTCACAGCCAAACACACGCTGGCCATCTACCCTGGCTTTGCCTCCCAGCACTCCCAACACACATTCTCACGCTCAATCTCACTCTCACTCCCGGCACAAACCACCTCCCAAAGTGCAAACGTCCAAGCCATTTCTCCCATATGATAGGCCTAAGGGCTTAGAGCAGTTGCTGGTCGTCACCTTCCCTTGACAGCGCTTTCACAGCCAAACACACTCTGGCCATCTGCCTTTGCCTTGCCTCCCACCACTCCCAACACACTCTCACCTTCGGCACAGACCACCTCCCAAAGTGCAAACACAACAAACTCTTTCTGACACCTGCTACATCTAAGGGCTTTGTGCTGTTTGTGGTCCTCACCTTCCCTTGACACCGCTTTCACAGCCAAACACACTCTGGCCATCTGCCTTTGCCTTGCCTCCCACCACTCCCAACACATTCTCAGGCGCAATCTCACTCTCACTCCCGGCACAGACCACCACCCAAAGTGCCAACACCCAAGCCATTTCTGACGCACGCTACGTCTAAGGGCTTAGAGCTGTTGCTGGTCCTCACCTTCCCTTGACAGCGCTTTCACAGCCAAACACACGCTGGCCATCTAACCTGGCTTTGCCCCACAGCACTCCCAACACACTTTCTCAGGCTCAATCTCACTCTCACTGTCGGCACAGACCACCTCCCAAAGTGCAAACGTCCAAGCCATTTCTCCCATATGATAGGCCTAAGGGCTTAGAGCAGTTGCTGGTCGTCACCTTCCCTTGACACCGCTTTCACAGCCAAACACACTCTGGCCATCTGCCTTTGCCTTGCCTCCCACCACTCCCAACACACTCTCACCTTCGGCACAGACCACCTCCCAAAGTGCCAACACCCAAGCAATTTGTGCCACACGCTACATCTAAGGGCTTAGAGGTGTTGCTGGTCCTCACCTTCCCTTGACAGCGCTTTCAGAGCCAAACACACTCTGGCCATCTGCCTTTGCCTTGCCTCCCACCACTCACAACACACATTCTCAGGCGCAATCTCACTCTCACTCTCGGCACAGACCACCACCCAAAGTGCCAACACCCAAGCCATTTCTGACGCACGCTACATCTAAGGGCTTAGAGCTGTTGCTGGTCCTCACCTTCCCTTGACACCGCTTTCACAGCCAAACACACTCTCGCCATCTATCCTGGCTTCGCCTCCCAGCACTCCCAACACACATTCTCACGCTCAATCTCACTCTCACTCCCGGCTCAGACCACCTCCCAAAGTGCAAACGTCCAAGGCATTTCTCCCATACGATAGGCCTAAGGGCTTAGAGCAGTTGCTGGTCGTCACCTTCCCTTGACACCGCTTTCACAGCCAAACGCACTCTGGCCATCTGCCTTTGCCTTGCCTCCCACCACTCCCAACACACTCTCACCTTCGGCACAGAGCAACTCCCAAAGTGCAAACACAACAAACTCTTTCTGACACATGCTACATCTAAGGGCTTAGAGCTGTTGCTGGTCCTCACCTTCCCTTGACACCGCTTTCACAGCCAAACGCACTCTGGTCATCTGCCTTTGCCTTGCCTCCCACCACTCCCAACACACTCTCACTCTCGGCACACACCACCTCCCAAAGTGCCAACACCCAAGCAATTTCTGCCGCATGCTACCTCTAAGGGCTTTGTGCTGTTGCTGGTCTTCACCTTCCCTTGACAGCGCTTTCACAGCCAAACACACGCTGGCCATCTACCCGGCTTTGCCTCCCAGCACTCCCAACACACATTCTCACGCTCAATCTCACTCTCACTCCCAGTACAGACCACCTCCCAAAGTGCAAACGTCCAAGCCATTTCTCCCATAGGATAGGCCTAAGGGCTTAGAGCAGTTGCTGGTCCTCACCTTCCCTTGACAGCGCTTTCACAGCCAAACACACGCTGGCCATCTACCCTGCCTTTGCCTCCCAGCACTCCCAACACACATTCTCAAGCTCAATCTCACTCTCACTGTCGGCACAGACCACCTCCCAAAGTGCAAACTTCCAAGCCATTTCAGACGCATGCTACATCTAAGGGCTTAGAGCTGTTGCTGGTCCTCACCTTCCCTTGACAGCGCTTTCACAGCCAAACGCACTCTGGCCATCTATCCTGGCTTCGCCTCCCAGCACTCCCAACACACATTCTCACGCTCAATCTCACTCTCACTCCCGGCAAAGACCACCTCCCAAAGTGCAAACGTCCAAGGCATTTCTCCCATACGACAGGCCTAAGGGCTTAGAGCTGTTGCTGGTCCTCACCTTCCCTTGACACCGCTTTCACAGCCAAACACACGCTGGCCATCTACCCTGGCTTCACCTCCCAGCACTCCCAACACATTCTCACGCTCAATCTCACTATCACTGTCGGCACAGACCACCTCCCAAGGTGCAAACGTCCAAGCCATTTCTGAGGAACGCTACATCTAAGGGCTTAGAGCTGTTGCTGGCCCTCGCCTTCCCTTGACAGCGCTTTCACAGCCAAACACACTCTGGCCATCTGCCGTTGCCTTGCCTCCCACCACTCCCAACACACTCTCACCTTCAGCACAGACCACCTCCAAAAGTGCCAACACCCAAGCAATTTCTGCCACATGCTACCTCTAAGGGCTTAGTGCTGTTGCTGGTCCTCACCTTCCCTTGACAGCGCTTTCACAGCCAAACACACGCTGGCCATCTGCCTTTGCCTTGCCTCCCAGCACTCCCAACACACATTCTCACGCTCAATCTCACTCTCACTCCCGGCTCAGACCACCTCCCAAAGTGCAAACGTCCAAGCCATTTCTCCCATACGATAGGCCTAAGGGCTTAGAGCAGTTGCTGGTCGTCACCTTCCCTTGACAGCGCTTTCACAGCCAAACACACTCTGGCCATCTGCCTTTGCCTTGCCTCCCACCACTCCCAACACACTCTCACCTTCGGCACAGACCACCTCCCAAAGTGCAAACACAACAAACTCTTTCTGACACCTGCTACATCTAAGGGCTTTGTGCTGTTTGTGGTCCTCACCTTCCCTTGACACCGCTTTCACAGCCAAACACACTCTGGCCATCTGCCTTTGCCTTGCCTCCCACCACTCCCAACACATTCTCAGGCGCAATCTCACTCTCACTCCCAGCACAGACCACCACCCAAAGTGCCAACACCCAAGCCATTTGTGACGCACGCTACATCTAAGGGCTTAGAGCTGTTGCTGGTCCTCACCTTCCCTTGACAGCGCTTTCACAGCCAAACACACGCTGGCCATCTAACCTGGCTTTGCTCAACAGCACTCCCAACACACTTTCTCAGGCTCAATCTCACTCTCACTGTCGGCACAGACCACCTCCCAAAGTGCAAACACCCAAGCCATTTCTCCCATATGATAGGCCTAAGGGCTTAGAGCAGTTGCTGGTCGTCACCTTCCCTTGACAGCGCTTTCACAGCCAAACACACTCTGGCCATCTGCCTTTGCCTTGCCTCCCACCACTCCCAACACACTCTCACTCTCGGCACAGAGCAACTCCCAAAGTGCAAACACAACAAACTCTTTCTGACACATGCTACATCTAAGGGCTTAGAGCTGTTGCTGGTACTCAACTTCCCTTGACAGCGCTTTCACAGCCAAACACACTCTGGCCATCTACCCTGGCTTTGCCTCCCACCACTCCCAACACACATTCTCAAGCTCAATCTCACTCTCACTGTCGGCACAGACCACCTCCCAAAGTGCAAACTTCCAAGCCATTTCAGACGCATGCTACATCTAAGGGCTTAGAGCTGTTGCTGGTCCTCACCTTCCCTTGACAGCGCTTTCACAGCCAAACACACTCTGGCCATCTGCCTTTGCCTTGCCTCCCACCACTCCCAACACACTCTCACTCTCGGCACACACCACCGCCCAAAGTGCCAACACCCAAGCCATTTACAACGCACACTACATCTAAGGGCTTTGTGCTGTTTGTGGTCGTCACCTTCCCTTGACACCGCTTTCACAGCCAAACGCACTCTGGCCATCTGCCTTTGCCTTGCCTCCCACCACTCCCAACACACTCTCACTCTCGGCACACACCACCGCCCAAAGTGCCAACACCCAAGCCATTTCAGACGCACACTACATCTAAGGGCTTAGAGCTGTTGCTGGTCCTCACCTTCCCTTGACAGCGCTTTCACAGCCAAACACACTCTGGCCATCTACCCTGGCTTCACCTCCAAGCACTCCCAACACACCTTCTCACTCTCAATCTCACTATCACTGTCGGCACAGACCACCTCCCAAAGTGCAAACGTCCAAGCCATTTCTGAGGCACGCTACATCTAAGGGCTTAGAGCTGTTGCTGGCCCTCGCCTTCCCTTGACAGCGCTTTCACAGCCAAACACACTCTGGCCATCTGCCTTTGCCTTGCCTCCCACCACTCCCAACACACTCTCACCTTCGGCACAGACCACCTCCCAAAGTGCCAACACCCAAGCAATTTGTGCCACACGCTACATCTAAGGGCTTAGAGGTGTTGCTGGTCCTCACCTTCCCTTGACAGCGCTTTCAGAGCCAAACACACTCTGGCCATCTGCCTTTGCCTTGCCTCCCACCACTCACAACACACATTCTCAGGCGCAATCTCACTCTCACTCTCGGCACAGACCACCACCCAAAGTGCCAACACCCAAGCCATTTCTGACGCACGCTACATCTAAGGGCTTAGAGCTGTTGCTGGTCCTCACCTTCCCTTGACACCGCTTTCACAGCCAAACACACTCTCGCCATCTATCCTGGCTTCGCCTCCCAGCACTCCCAACACACATTCTCACGCTCAATCTCACTCTCACTCCCGGCTCAGACCACCTCCCAAAGTGCAAACGTCCAAGCCATTTCTCCCATACGATAGGCCTAAGGGCTTAGAGCAGTTGCTGGTCGTCACCTTCCCTTGACACCGCTTTCACAGCCAAACGCACTCTGGCCATCTGCCTTTGCCTTGCCTCCCACCACTCCCAACACACTCTCACCTTCGGCACAGAGCAACTCCCAAAGTGCAAACACAACAAACTCTTTCTGACACATGCTACATCTAAGGGCTTAGAGCTGTTGCTGGTCCTCACCTTCCCTTGACACCGCTTTCACAGCCAAACACACTCTCGCCATCTATCCTGGCTTCGCCTCCCAGCACTCCCAACACACATTGTCACGCTCAATCTCACTCTCACTCCCGGCTCAGACCACCTCCCAAAGTGCAAACGTCCAAGGCATTTCTCCCATACGATAGGGCTAAGGGCTTAGAGCAGTTGCTGGTCGTCACCTTCCCTTGACAGCGCTTTCACAGCCAAACGCACTCTGGCCATCTGCCTTTGCCTTGCCTCCCACCACTCCCAACACACTCTCACCTTCGGCACAGAGCAACTCCCAAAGTGCAAACACAACAAACTCTTTCTGACACATGCTACATCTAAGGGCTTAGAGCTGTTGCTGGTCCTCACCTTCCCTTGACAGCGCTTTCACAGCCAAACGCACTCTGGTCATCTGCCTTTGCCTTGCCTCCCACCACTCCCAACACACTCTCACTCTCGGCACACACCACCTCCCAAAGTGCCAACACCCAAGCAATTTCTGCCGCATGCTACCTCTAAGGGCTTTGTGCTGTTGCTGGTCTTCACCTTCCCTTGACAGCGCTTTCACAGCCAAACACACGCTGGCCATCTACCCGGCTTTGCCTCCCAGCACTCCCAACACACATTCTCACGCTCAATCTCACTCTCACTCCCAGTACAGACCACCTCCCAAAGTGCAAACGTCCAAGCCATTTCTCCCATACGACAGGCCTAAGGGCTTAGAGCTGTTGCTGGTCGTCACCTTCCCTTGACACCGCTTTCACAGCCAAACACACGCTGGCCATCTACCCTGGCTTCACCTCCCAGCACTCCCAACACACCTTCTCAGGCTCAATCTCACTATCACTGTCGGCACAGACCACCTCCCAAAGTGCAAACGTCCAAGCCATTTCTGAGGAACGCTACATCTAAGGGCTTAGAGCTGTTGCTGGCCCTCGCCTTCCCTTGACAGCGCTTTCACAGCCAAACACACTCTGGCCATCTGCCGTTGCCTTGCCTCCCACCACTCCCAACACGCTCTCACCTTCAGCACAGACCACCTCCAAAAGTGCCAACACCCAAGCAATTTCTGCCACATGCTACCTCTAAGGGCTTAGTGCTGTTGCTGGTCCTCACCTTCCCTTGACAGCGCTTTCACAGCCAAACACACGCTGGCCATCTGCCTTTGCCTTGCCTCCCAGCACTCCCAACACACATTCTCACGCTCAATCTCACTCTCACTCCCGGCTCAGACCACCTCCCAAAGTGCAAACGTCCAAGCCATTTCTCCCATACGATAGGCCTAAGGGCTTAGAGCTGTTGCTGGTCCTCACCTTCCCTTGACAGCGCTTTCACAGCCAAACACACGCTGGCCATCTACCCTGGCTTTGCCTCCCAGCACTCCCAACACACATTCTCAGGCTCAATCTCACTCTCACTCCCGGCACAAACCACCTCCCAAAGTGCAAACGTCCAAGCCATTTCTCCCATATGATAGGCCTAAGGGCTTAGAGCAGTTGCTGGTCGTCACCTTCCCTTGACAGCGCTTTCACAGCCAAACACACTCTGGCCATCTGCCTTTGCCTTGCCTCCCACCACTCCCAACACACTCTCACCTTCGGCACAGACCACCTCCCAAAGTGCAAACACAACAAACTCTTTCTGACACCTGCTACATCTAAGGGCTTTGTGCTGTTTGTGGTCCTCACCTTCCCTTGACACCGCTTTCACAGCCAAACACACTCTGGCCATCTGCCTTTGCCTTGCCTCCCACCACTCCCAACACATTCTCAGGCGCAATCTCACTCTCACTCCCGGCACAGACCACCACCCAAAGTGCCAACACCCAAGCCATTTCTGACGCACGCTACGTCTAAGGGCTTAGAGCTGTTGCTGGTCCTCACCTTCCCTTGACAGCGCTTTCACAGCCAAACACACGCTGGCCATCTAACCTGGCTTTGCCCCACAGCACTCCCAACACACTTTCTCAGGCTCAATCTCACTCTCACTCCCGGCACAGACCACCTCCCAAAGTGCAAACACCCAAGCCATTTCTCCCATAGGATAGGCCTAAGGGCTTAGAGCACTTGCTGGTCGTCACCTTCCCTTGACAGCGCTTTCACAGCCAAACACACTCTGGCCATCTGCCTTTGCCTTGCCTCCCACCACTCCCAACACACTCTCACTCTCGGCACAGAGCAACTCCCAAAGTGCAAACACAACAAACTCTTTCTGACACATGCTACATCTAAGGGCTTAGAGCTGTTGCTGGTACTCAACTTCCCTTGACAGCGCTTTCACAGCCAAACACACTCTGGCCATCTATCCTGGCTTCGCCTCCCAGCACTCCCAACACACATTCTCACGCTCAATCTCACTCTCACTCCCGGCACAGACCACCTCCCAAAGTGCAAACGTCCAAGCCATTTCTCCCATACGACAGGCCTAAGGGCTTAGAGCTGTTGCTGGTCGTCACCTTCCCTTGACACCGCTTTCACAGCCAAAAGCACTCTGGCCATCTGCCTTTACCTTGCCTCCCACCACTCCCAACACACTCTCACTCTCGGCACACACCACCTCCCAAAGTGCCAACACCCAAGCCATTTACAACGCACAATACATCTAAGGGCTTTGTGCTGTTTGTGGTCCTCACCTTCCCTTGACAGCGCTTTCACAGCCAAACGCACTCTGGCCATCTGCCTTTGCCTTGCCTCCCACCACTCCCAACACACTCTCACGCTCGGCACACACCACCGCCCAAAGTGCCAACTCCCAAGCCATTTCAGACGCACACTACATCTAAGGGCTTAGAGCTGTTGCTGGTCCTCACCTTCCCTTGACAGCGCTTTCACAGCCAAACACACTCTGGCCATCTACCCTGGCTTCACCTCCAAGCACTCCCAACACACCTTCTCACTCTCAATCTCACTATCACTGTCGGCACAGACCACCTCCCAAGGTGCAAACGTCCAAGCCATTTCTGAGGCACGCTACATCTAAGGGCTTAGAGCTGTTGCTGGCCCTCGCCTTCCCTTGACAGCGCTTTCACAGCCAAACACACTCTGGGCCATCTGCCTTTGCCTTGCCTCCCACCACTCCCAACACACTCTCACCTTCGGCACAGACCACCTCCCAAAGTGCCAACACCCAAGCAATTTGTGCCACACGCTACATCTAAGGGCTTAGAGGTGTTGCTGGTCCTCACCTTCCCTTGACAGCGCTTTCAGAGCCAAACACACTCTGGCCATCTGCCTTTGCCTTGCCTCCCACCACTCACAACACACATTCTCAGGCGCAATCTCACTCTCACTCTCGGCACAGACCACCACCCAAAGTGCCAACACCCAAGCCATTTCTGACGCACGCTACATCTAAGGGCTTAGAGCTGTTGCTGGTCCTCACCTTCCCTTGACACCGCTTTCACAGCCAAACACACTCTCGCCATCTATCCTGGCTTCGCCTCCCAGCACTCCCAACACACATTCTCACGCTCAATCTCACTCTCACTCCCGGCTCAGACCACCTCCCAAAGTGCAAACGTCCAAGGCATTTCTCCCATACGATAGGCCTAAGGGCTTAGAGCAGTTGCTGGTCGTCACCTTCCCTTGACAGCGCTTTCACAGCCAAACACACTCTGGCCATCTGCCTTTGCCTTGCCTCCCACCACTCCCAACACACTCTCACCTTCGGCACAGAGCAACTCCCAAAGTGCAAACACAACAAACTCTTTCTGACACATGCTACATCTAAAGGCTTAGAGCTGTTGCTGGTCCTCACCTTCCCTTGACAGCGCTTTCACAGCCAAACGCACTCTGGTCATCTGCCTTTGCCTTGCCTCCCACCACTCCCAACACACTCTCACTCTCGGCACACACCACCTCCCAAAGTGCCAACACCCAAGCAATTTCTGCCGCATGCTACCTCTAAGGGCTTTGTGCTGTTGCTGGTCTTCACCTTCCCTTGACAGCGCTTTCACAGCCAAACACACGCTGGCCATCTACCCGGCTTTGCCTCCCAGCACTCCCAACACACATTCTCACGCTCAATCTCACTCTCACTCCCAGTACAGACCACCTCCCAAAGTGCAAACGTCCAAGCCATTTCTCCCATAGGATAGGCCTAAGGGCTTAGAGCAGTTGCTGGTCCTCACCTTCCCTTGACACCGCTTTCACAGCCAAACACACGCTGGCCATCTACCCTGCCTTTGCCTCCCAGCACTCCCAACACACATTCTCAAGCTCAATCTCACTCTCACTGTCGGCACAGACCACCTCCCAAAGTGCCAGCTTCCAAGCCATTTCAGACGCATGCTACATCTAAGGGCTTAGAGCTGTTGCTGGTCCTCACCTTCCCTTGACAGCGCTTTCACAGCCAAACGCACTCTGGCCATCTATCCTGGCTTTGCCTCCCAGCACTCCCAACACACATTCTCACGCTCAATCTCACTCTCACTCCCGGCACAGACCACCTCCCAAAGTGCAAAGGTCCAAGCCATTTCTCCCATACGACAGGCCTAAGGGCTTAGAGCTGTTGCTGGTCCTCACCTTCCCTTGACACCGCTTTCACAGCCAAACACACGCTGGCCATCTACCCTGGCTTCACCTCCCAGCACTCCCAACACACCTTCTCAGGCTCAATCTCACTCTCACTGTCGGCACAGACCACCTCCCAAGGTGCAAACGTCCAAGCCATTTCTGAGGAACGCTACATCTAAGGGCTTAGAGCTGTTGCTGGCCCTCGCCTTCCCTTGACAGCGCTTTCACAGCCAAACACACTCTGGCCATCTGCCGTTGCCTTGCCTCCCACCACTCCCAACACGCTCTCACCTTCAGCACAGACCACCTCCAAAAGTGCCAACACCCAAGCAATTTCTGCCACATGCTACCTCTAAGGGCTTAGTGCTGTTGCTGGTCCTCACCTTCCCTTGACACCGCTTTCACAGCCAAACACACGCTGGCCATCTGCCTTTGCCTTGCCTCCCAGCACTCCCAACACACATTCTCACGCTCAATCTCACTCTCACTCCCGGCTCAGACCACCTCCCAAAGTGCAAACGTCCAAGCCATTTCTCCCATACGATAGGCCTAAGGGCTTAGAGCTGTTGCTGGTCCTCACCTTCCCTTGACAGCGCTTTCACAGCCAAACACACGCTGGCCATCTACCCTGGCTTTGCCTCCCAGCACTCCCAACACACATTCTCACGCTCAATCTCACTCTCACTCCCGGCACAAACCACCTCCCAAAGTGCAAACGTCCAAGCCATTTCTCCCATATGATAGGCCTAAGGGCTTAGAGCAGTTGCTGGTCGTCACCTTCCCTTGACAGCGCTTTCACAGCCAAACACACTCTGGCCATCTGCCTTTGCCTTGCCTCCCACCACTCCCAACACACTCTCACCTTCGGCACAGACCACCTCCCAAAGTGCAAACACAACAAACTCTTTCTGACACCTGCTACATCTAAGGGCTTTGTGCTGTTTGTGGTCCTCACCTTCCCTTGACACCGCTTTCACAGCCAAACACACTCTGGCCATCTGCCTTTGCCTTGCCTCCCACCACTCCCAACACATTCTCAGGCGCAATCTCACTCTCACTCCCGGCACAGACCACCACCCAAAGTGCCAACACCCAAGCCATTTCTGACGCACGCTACGTCTAAGGGCTTAGAGCTGTTGCTGGTCCTCACCTTCCCTTGACAGCGCTTTCACAGCCAAACACACGCTGGCCATCTAACCTGGCTTTGCCCCACAGCACTCCCAACACACTTTCTCAGGCTCAATCTCACTCTCACTGTCGGCACAGACCACCTCCCAAAGTGCAAACGTCCAAGCCATTTCTCCCATATGATAGGCCTAAGGGCTTAGAGCAGTTGCTGGTCGTCACCTTCCCTTGACACCGCTTTCACAGCCAAACACACTCTGGCCATCTGCCTTTGCCTTGCCTCCCACCACTCCCAACACACTCTCACCTTCGGCACAGACCACCTCCCAAAGTGCCAACACCCAAGCAATTTGTGCCACACGCTACATCTAAGGGCTTAGAGGTGTTGCTGGTCCTCACCTTCCCTTGACAGCGCTTTCAGAGCCAAACACACTCTGGCCATCTGCCTTTGCCTTGCCTCCCACCACTCACAACACACATTCTCAGGCGCAATCTCACTCTCACTCTCGGCACAGACCACCACCCAAAGTGCCAACACCCAAGCCATTTCTGACGCACGCTACATCTAAGGGCTTAGAGCTGTTGCTGGTCCTCACCTTCCCTTGACACCGCTTTCACAGCCAAACACACTCTCGCCATCTATCCTGGCTTCGCCTCCCAGCACTCCCAACACACATTCTCACGCTCAATCTCACTCTCACTCCCGGCTCAGACCACCTCCCAAAGTGCAAACGTCCAAGGCATTTCTCCCATACGATAGGCCTAAGGGCTTAGAGCAGTTGCTGGTCGTCACCTTCCCTTGACACCGCTTTCACAGCCAAACGCACTCTGGCCATCTGCCTTTGCCTTGCCTCCCACCACTCCCAACACACTCTCACCTTCGGCACAGAGCAACTCCCAAAGTGCAAACACAACAAACTCTTTCTGACACATGCTACATCTAAGGGCTTAGAGCTGTTGCTGGTCCTCACCTTCCCTTGACACCGCTTTCACAGCCAAACGCACTCTGGTCATCTGCCTTTGCCTTGCCTCCCACCACTCCCAACACACTCTCACTCTCGGCACACACCACCTCCCAAAGTGCCAACACCCAAGCAATTTCTGCCGCATGCTACCTCTAAGGGCTTTGTGCTGTTGCTGGTCTTCACCTTCCCTTGACAGCGCTTTCACAGCCAAACACACGCTGGCCATCTACCCGGCTTTGCCTCCCAGCACTCCCAACACACATTCTCACGCTCAATCTCACTCTCACTCCCAGTACAGACCACCTCCCAAAGTGCAAACGTCCAAGCCATTTCTCCCATAGGATAGGCCTAAGGGCTTAGAGCAGTTGCTGGTCCTCACCTTCCCTTGACAGCGCTTTCACAGCCAAACACACGCTGGCCATCTACCCTGCCTTTGCCTCCCAGCACTCCCAACACACATTCTCAAGCTCAATCTCACTCTCACTGTCGGCACAGACCACCTCCCAAAGTGCAAACTTCCAAGCCATTTCAGACGCATGCTACATCTAAGGGCTTAGAGCTGTTGCTGGTCCTCACCTTCCCTTGACAGCGCTTTCACAGCCAAACGCACTCTGGCCATCTATCCTGGCTTCGCCTCCCAGCACTCCCAACACACATTCTCACGCTCAATCTCACTCTCACTCCCGGCAAAGACCACCTCCCAAAGTGCAAACGTCCAAGGCATTTCTCCCATACGACAGGCCTAAGGGCTTAGAGCTGTTGCTGGTCCTCACCTTCCCTTGACACCGCTTTCACAGCCAAACACACGCTGGCCATCTACCCTGGCTTCACCTCCCAGCACTCCCAACACATTCTCACGCTCAATCTCACTATCACTGTCGGCACAGACCACCTCCCAAGGTGCAAACGTCCAAGCCATTTCTGAGGAACGCTACATCTAAGGGCTTAGAGCTGTTGCTGGCCCTCGCCTTCCCTTGACAGCGCTTTCACAGCCAAACACACTCTGGCCATCTGCCGTTGCCTTGCCTCCCACCACTCCCAACACACTCTCACCTTCAGCACAGACCACCTCCAAAAGTGCCAACACCCAAGCAATTTCTGCCACATGCTACCTCTAAGGGCTTAGTGCTGTTGCTGGTCCTCACCTTCCCTTGACAGCGCTTTCACAGCCAAACACACGCTGGCCATCTGCCTTTGCCTTGCCTCCCAGCACTCCCAACACACATTCTCACGCTCAATCTCACTCTCACTCCCGGCTCAGACCACCTCCCAAAGTGCAAACGTCCAAGCCATTTCTCCCATACGATAGGCCTAAGGGCTTAGAGCAGTTGCTGGTCGTCACCTTCCCTTGACAGCGCTTTCACAGCCAAACACACTCTGGCCATCTGCCTTTGCCTTGCCTCCCACCACTCCCAACACACTCTCACCTTCGGCACAGACCACCTCCCAAAGTGCAAACACAACAAACTCTTTCTGACACCTGCTACATCTAAGGGCTTTGTGCTGTTTGTGGTCCTCACCTTCCCTTGACACCGCTTTCACAGCCAAACACACTCTGGCCATCTGCCTTTGCCTTGCCTCCCACCACTCCCAACACATTCTCAGGCGCAATCTCACTCTCACTCCCAGCACAGACCACCACCCAAAGTGCCAACACCCAAGCCATTTGTGACGCACGCTACATCTAAGGGCTTAGAGCTGTTGCTGGTCCTCACCTTCCCTTGACAGCGCTTTCACAGCCAAACACACGCTGGCCATCTAACCTGGCTTTGCTCAACAGCACTCCCAACACACTTTCTCAGGCTCAATCTCACTCTCACTGTCGGCACAGACCACCTCCCAAAGTGCAAACACCCAAGCCATTTCTCCCATATGATAGGCCTAAGGGCTTAGAGCAGTTGCTGGTCGTCACCTTCCCTTGACAGCGCTTTCACAGCCAAACACACTCTGGCCATCTGCCTTTGCCTTGCCTCCCACCACTCCCAACACACTCTCACTCTCGGCACAGAGCAACTCCCAAAGTGCAAACACAACAAACTCTTTCTGACACATGCTACATCTAAGGGCTTAGAGCTGTTGCTGGTACTCAACTTCCCTTGACAGCGCTTTCACAGCCAAACACACTCTGGCCATCTACCCTGGCTTTGCCTCCCACCACTCCCAACACACATTCTCAAGCTCAATCTCACTCTCACTGTCGGCACAGACCACCTCCCAAAGTGCAAACTTCCAAGCCATTTCAGACGCATGCTACATCTAAGGGCTTAGAGCTGTTGCTGGTCCTCACCTTCCCTTGACAGCGCTTTCACAGCCAAACACACTCTGGCCATCTGCCTTTGCCTTGCCTCCCACCACTCCCAACACACTCTCACTCTCGGCACACACCACCGCCCAAAGTGCCAACACCCAAGCCATTTACAACGCACACTACATCTAAGGGCTTTGTGCTGTTTGTGGTCGTCACCTTCCCTTGACACCGCTTTCACAGCCAAACGCACTCTGGCCATCTGCCTTTGCCTTGCCTCCCACCACTCCCAACACACTCTCACTCTCGGCACACACCACCGCCCAAAGTGCCAACACCCAAGCCATTTCAGACGCACACTACATCTAAGGGCTTAGAGCTGTTGCTGGTCCTCACCTTCCCTTGACAGCGCTTTCACAGCCAAACACACTCTGGCCATCTACCCTGGCTTCACCTCCAAGCACTCCCAACACACCTTCTCACTCTCAATCTCACTATCACTGTCGGCACAGACCACCTCCCAAAGTGCAAACGTCCAAGCCATTTCTGAGGCACGCTACATCTAAGGGCTTAGAGCTGTTGCTGGCCCTCGCCTTCCCTTGACAGCGCTTTCACAGCCAAACACACTCTGGCCATCTGCCTTTGCCTTGCCTCCCACCACTCCCAACACACTCTCACCTTCGGCACAGACCACCTCCCAAAGTGCCAACACCCAAGCAATTTGTGCCACACGCTACATCTAAGGGCTTAGAGGTGTTGCTGGTCCTCACCTTCCCTTGACAGCGCTTTCAGAGCCAAACACACTCTGGCCATCTGCCTTTGCCTTGCCTCCCACCACTCACAACACACATTCTCAGGCGCAATCTCACTCTCACTCTCGGCACAGACCACCACCCAAAGTGCCAACACCCAAGCCATTTCTGACGCACGCTACATCTAAGGGCTTAGAGCTGTTGCTGGTCCTCACCTTCCCTTGACACCGCTTTCACAGCCAAACACACTCTCGCCATCTATCCTGGCTTCGCCTCCCAGCACTCCCAACACACATTCTCACGCTCAATCTCACTCTCACTCCCGGCTCAGACCACCTCCCAAAGTGCAAACGTCCAAGCCATTTCTCCCATACGATAGGCCTAAGGGCTTAGAGCAGTTGCTGGTCGTCACCTTCCCTTGACACCGCTTTCACAGCCAAACGCACTCTGGCCATCTGCCTTTGCCTTGCCTCCCACCACTCCCAACACACTCTCACCTTCGGCACAGAGCAACTCCCAAAGTGCAAACACAACAAACTCTTTCTGACACATGCTACATCTAAGGGCTTAGAGCTGTTGCTGGTCCTCACCTTCCCTTGACACCGCTTTCACAGCCAAACGCACTCTGGTCATCTGCCTTTGCCTTGCCTCCCACCACTCCCAACACACTCTCACTCTCGGCACACACCACCTCCCAAAGTGCCAACACCCAAGCAATTTCTGCCGCATGCTACCTCTAAGGGCTTTGTGCTGTTGCTGGTCTTCACCTTCCCTTGACAGCGCTTTCACAGCCAAACACACGCTGGCCATCTACCCGGCTTTGCCTCCCAGCACTCCCAACACACATTCTCACGCTCAATCTCACTCTCACTCCCAGTACAGACCACCTCCCAAAGTGCAAACGTCCAAGCCATTTCTCCCGTACGATAGGGCTAAGGGCTTAGAGCAGTTGCTGGTCCTCACCTTCCCTTGACACCGCTTTCACAGCCAAACACACGCTGGCCATCTACCCTGCCTTTGCCTCCCAGCACTCCCAACACACCTTCTCAAGCTCAATCTCACTCTCACTGTCGGCACAGACCACCTCCCAAAGTGCAAACTTCCAAGCCATTTCAGACGCATGCTACATCTAAGGGCTTAGAGCTGTTGCTGGTCCTCACCTTCCCTTGACAGCGCTTTCACAGCCAAACGCACTCTGGCCATCTATCCTGGCTTTGCCTCCCAGCACTCCCAACACACATTCTCACGCTCAATCTCAGTCTCACTCCCGGCACAGACCACCTCCCAAAGTGCAAACGTCCAAGCCATTTCTCCCATACGACAGGCCTAAGGGCTTAGAGCTGTTGCTGGTCCTCACCTTCCCTTGACAGCGCTTTCACAGCCAAACACACGCTGGCCATCTACCCTGGCTTCACCTCCCAGCACTCCCAACACACCTTCTCAGGCTCAATCTCACTCTCACTGTCGGCACAGACCACCTCCCAAGGTGCAAACGTCCAAGCCATTTCTGAGGAACGCTACATCTAAGGGCTTAGAGCTGTTGCTGGCCCTCGCCTTCCCTTGACAGCGCTTTCACAGCCAAACACACTCTGGCCATCTGCCGTTGCCTTGCCTCCCACCACTCCCAACACGCTCTCACCTTCAGCACAGACCACCTCCAAAAGTGCCAACACCCAAGCAATTTCTGCCACATGCTACCTCTAAGGGCTTAGTGCTGTTGCTGGTCCTCACCTTCCCTTGACAGCGCTTTCACAGCCAAACACACGCTGGCCATCTGCCTTTGCCTTGCCTCCCAGCACTCCCAACACACATTCTCACGCTCAATCTCACTCTCACTCCCGGCTCAGACCACCTCCCAAAGTGCAAACGTCCAAGCCATTTCTCCCATACGATAGGCCTAAGGGCTTAGAGCTGTTGCTGGTCCTCACCTTCCCTTGACACCGCTTTCACAGCCAAACACACGCTGGCCATCTACCCTGGCTTTGCCTCCCAGCACTCCCAACACACATTCTCAGGCTCAATCTCACTCTCACTGTCGGCACAGACCACCTCCCAAAGTGCAAACGTCCAAGCCATTTCTCCCATATGATAGGCCTAAGGGCTTAGAGCAGTTGCTGGTCGTCACCTTCCCTTGACAGCGCTTTCACAGCCAAACACACTCTGGCCATCTGCCTTTGCCTTGCCTCCCACCACTCCCAACACACTCTCACTCTCGGCACAGAGCAACTCCCAAAGTGCAAACACAACAAACTCTTTCTGACACATGCTACATCTAAGGGCTTAGAGCTGTTGCTGGTACTCAACTTCCCTTGACAGCGCTTTCACAGCCAAACACACTCTGGCCATCTACCCTGGCTTTGCCTCCCACCACTCCCAACACACATTCTCAAGCTCAATCTCACTCTCACTGTCGGCACAGACCACCTCCCAAAGTGCAAACTTCCAAGCCATTTCAGACGCATGCTACATCTAAGGGCTTAGAGCTGTTGCTGGTCCTCACCTTCCCTTGACAGCGCTTTCACAGCCAAATGCACTCTAACCATCTGCCTTTGCCTTGCCTCCCACCACTCCCAACACACTCTCACTCTCGGCACACACCACCTCCCAAAGTGCCAACACCCAAGCCATTTACAACGCACACTACATCTAAGGGCTTTGTGCTGTTTCTGGTCGTCACCTTCCCTTGACACCGCTTTCACAGCCAAACGCACTCTGGCCATCTGCCTTTGCCTTGCCTCCCACCACTCCCAACACACTCTCACGCTCGGCACACACCACCGCCCAAAGTATCAACACCCAAGCCATTTCAGACGCACACTACATCTAAGGGCTTAGAGCTGTTGCTGGTCCTCACCTTCCCTTGACACCGCTTTCACAGCCAAACACACTCTGGCCATCTACCCTGGCTTCACCTCCAAGCACTCCCAACACACCTTCTCACTCTCAATCTCACTATCACTGTCGGCACAGACCACCTCCCAAAGTGCAAACGTCCAAGCCATTTCTGAGGCACGCTACATCTAAGGGCTTAGAGCTGTTGCTGGCCCTCGCCTTCCCTTGACAGCGCTTTCACAGCCAAACACACTCTGGCCATCTGCCTTTGCCTTGCCTCCCACCACTCCCAACACACTCTCACCTTCGGCACAGACCACCTCCCAAAGTGCCAACACCCAAGCAATTTGTGCCACACGCTACATCTAAGGGCTTAGAGGTGTTGCTGGTCCTCACCTTCCCTTGACAGCGCTTTCAGAGCCAAACACACTCTGGCCATCTGCCTTTGCCTTGCCTCCCACCACTCACAACACACATTCTCAGGCGCAATCTCACTCTCACTCTCGGCACAGACCACCACCCAAAGTGCCAACACCCAAGCCATTTCTGACGCACGCTACATCTAAGGGCTTAGAGCTGTTGCTGGTCCTCACCTTCCCTTGACACCGCTTTCACAGCCAAACACACTCTCGCCATCTATCCTGGCTTCGCCTCCCAGCACTCCCAACACACATTCTCACGCTCAATCTCACTCTCACTCCCGGCTCAGACCACCTCCCAAAGTGCAAACGTCCAAGGCATTTCTCCCATACGATAGGCCTAAGGGCTTAGAGCAGTTGCTGGTCGTCACCTTCCCTTGACAGCGCTTTCACAGCCAAACGCACTCTGGCCATCTGCCTTTGCCTTGCCTCCCACCACTCCCAACACACTCTCACCTTCGGCACAGAGCAACTCCCAAAGTGCAAACACAACAAACTCTTTCTGACACATGCTACATCTAAGGGCTTAGAGCTGTTGCTGGTCCTCACCTTCCCTTGACACCGCTTTCACAGCCAAACGCACTCTGGTCATCTGCCTTTGCCTTGCCTCCCACCACTCCCAACACACTCTCACTCTCGGCACACACCACCTCCCAAAGTGCCAACACCCAAGCAATTTCTGCCGCATGCTACCTCTAAGGGCTTTGTGCTGTTGCTGGTCTTCACCTTCCCTTGACAGCGCTTTCACAGCCAAACACACGCTGGCCATCTACCCGGCTTTGCCTCCCAGCACTCCCAACACACATTCTCACGCTCAATCTCACTCTCACTCCCAGTACAGACCACCTCCCAAAGTGCAAACGTCCAAGCCATTTCTCCCATAGGATAGGCCTAAGGGCTTAGAGCAGTTGCTGGTCCTCACCTTCCCTTGACACCGCTTTCACAGCCAAACACACGCTGGCCATCTACCCTGCCTTTGCCTCCCAGCACTCCCAACACACATTCTCAAGCTCAATCTCACTCTCACTGTCGGCACAGACCACCTCCCAAAGTGCAAACTTCCAAGCCATTTCAGACGCATGCTACATCTAAGGGCTTAGAGCTGTTGCTGGTCCTCACCTTCCCTTGACAGCGCTTTCACAGCCAAACGCACTCTGGCCATCTATCCTGGCTTCGCCTCCCAGCACTCCCAACACACATTCTCACGCTCAATCTCACTCTCACTCCCGGCAAAGACCACCTCCCAAAGTGCAAACGTCCAAGGCATTTCTCCCATACGACAGGCCTAAGGGCTTAGAGCAGTTGCTGGTCCTCACCTTCCCTTGACACCGCTTTCACAGCCAAACACACGCTGGCCATCTACCCTGGCTTCACCTCCCAGCACTCCCAACACATTCTCACGCTCAATCTCACTATCACTGTCGGCACAGACCACCTCCCAAGGTGCAAACGTCCAAGCCATTTCTGAGGAACGCTACATCTAAGGGCTTAGAGCTGTTGCTGGCCCTCGCCTTCCCTTGACAGCGCTTTCACAGCCAAACACACTCTGGCCATCTGCCGTTGCCTTGCCTCCCACCACTCCCAACACGCTCTCACCTTCAGCACAGACCACCTCCAAAAGTGCCAACACCCAAGCAATTTCTGCCACATGCTACCTCTAAGGGCTTAGTGCTGTTGCTGGTCCTCACCTTCCCTTGACACCGCTTTCACAGCCAAACACACGCTGGCCATCTGCCTTTGCCTTGCCTCCCAGCACTCCCAACACACATTCTCACGCTCAATCTCACTCTCACTCCCGGCTCAGACCACCTCCCAAAGTGCAAACGTCCAAGCCATTTCTCCCATACGATAGGCCTAAGGGCTTAGAGCAGTTGCTGGTCGTCACCTTCCCTTGACAGCGCTTTCACAGCCAAACACACTCTGGCCATCTGCCTTTGCCTTGCCTCCCACCACTCCAAACACACTCTCACCTTCGGCACAGACCACCTCCCAAAGTGCAAACACAACAAACTCTTTCTGACACCTGCTACATCTAAGGGCTTTGTGCTGTTTGTGGTCCTCACCTTCCCTTGACACCGCTTTCACAGCCAAACACACTCTGGCCATCTGCCTTTGCCTTGCCTCCCACCACTCCCAACACATTCTCAGGCGCAATCTCACTCTCACTCCCGGCACAGACCACCACCCAAAGTGCCAACACCCAAGCCATTTGTGACGCACGCTACATCTAAGGGCTTAGAGCTGTTGCTGGTCCTCACCTTCCCTTGACAGCGCTTTCACAGCCAAACACACGCTGGCCATCTACCCTGGCTTCACCTCCAAGCACTCCCAACACACCTTCTCACTCTCAATCTCACTATCACTGTCGGCACAGACCACCTCCCAGAGTGCAAACGTCCAAGCCATTTCTGAGGCACGCTACATCTAAGGGCTTAGAGCTGTTGCTGGCCCTCGCCTTCCCTTGACAGCGCTTTCACAGCCAAACACACTCTGGCCATCTGCCTTTGCCTTGCCTCCCACCACTCCCAACACACTCTCACCTTCGGCACAGACCACCTCCCAAAGTGCCAACACCCAAGCAATTTGTGCCACACGCTACATCTAAGGGCTTAGAGGTGTTGCTGGTCCTCACCTTCCCTTGACAGCGCTTTCAGAGCCAAACACACTCTGGCCATCTGCCTTTGCCTTGCCTCCCACCACTCACAACACACATTCTCAGGCGCAATCTCACTCTCACTCTCGGCACAGACCACCACCCAAAGTGCCAACACCCAAGCCATTTCTGACGCACGCTACATCTAAGGGCTTAGAGCTGTTGCTGGTCCTCACCTTCCCTTGACACCGCTTTCACAGCCAAACACACTCTCGCCATCTATCCTGGCTTCGCCTCCCAGCACTCCCAACACACATTCTCACGCTCAATCTCACTCTCACTCCCGGCACAGACCACCTCCCAAAGTGCAAACGTCCAAGGCATTTCTCCCATACGATAGGCCTAAGGGCTTAGAGCAGTTGCTGGTCGTCACCTTCCCTCGACACCGCTTTCACAGCCAAACGCACTCTGGCCATCTGCCTTTGCCTTGCCTCCCAGCACTCCCAACACACTCTCACTCTCGGCACACACCACCGCCCAAAGTGCCAACACCCAAGCCATTTCCAACGCACACTACATCTAAGGGCTTAGAGCTGTTGCTGGTCCTCACCTTCCCTTGACACCGCTTTCACAGCCAAACACACGCTGGCCATCTACCCTGGCTTTGCCTCCCACCACTCCCAACACACCTTCTCAGGCTCAATCTCACTCTCACTCCTGGCACAGACCAACTCCCAAAGTGCAAACACGCAAGTCATTTTTGCCATACTATATGCCTAAGGGCTTAGAGCTGTTGCTGGTCCTCACCTTCCCTTGACAGCGCTTTCACAGCCAAACACACTCTGGCCATCTGCCTTTGCCTTGCCTCCAAGCACTCCCAACACACTCTCACTCTCGGCACACACCACCGCCCAAAGTGCCAACACCCAAGCGATTTCTGCCGCATGCTACCTCTAAGGGCTTTGTGCTGTTGATGGTCTTCACCTTCCCTTGACACCGCTTTCACAGCCAAACACACGCTGGCCATCTACCCTGGCTTTGCCTCCCAGCACTCCCAACACACATTCTCAGGCTCAATCTCACTCTCACTCCCAGTACAGACCACCTCCCAAAGTGCAAACGTCCAAGCCATTTCTCCCATACGATAGGCCTAAGGGCTTAGAGCAGTTGCTGGTCCTCACCTTCCCTTGACACCGCTTTCACAGCCAAACACACGCTGGCCATCTACCCTGGCTTTGCCTCCCACCACTCCCAACACACCTTCTCACGCTCAATCTCACTCTCACTGTCGGCACAGACCACCTCCCTAAGTGCAAACGTCCAAGCCTTTTCTGAGGAACGCTACATCTAAGGGCTTAGAGCTGTTGCTGGCCCTCGCCTTCCCTTGACAGCGCTTTCACAGCCAAACACACTCTGGCCATCTGCCTTTGCCTTGCCTCCCACCACTCCCAACACACTCTCACCTTCGGCACAGACCACCTCCCAAAGTGCCAACACCCAAGCAATTTCTGCCACATGCTACCTCTAAGGGCTTAGTGCTGTTGCTGGTCCTCACCTTCCCTTGACAGCGCTTTCACAGACAAACACACTCTGGCCATCTGCCTTTGCCTTGCCTCCCACCACTCACAACACACATTCTCAGGCGCAATCTCACTCTCACTCTCAGCACAGACCACCGCCCAAAGTGCCAACACCCAAGCCATTTCTGACGCACGCTACATCTAAGGGCTTAGAGCTGTTGCTGGTCCTCACCTTCCCTTGACAGCGCTTTCACAGCCAAACACACGCTGGCCATCTACCCTGGCTTTGCCTCCCACCACTCCCAACACACATTCTCACGCTCAATCTCACTCTCACTGTCGGCACAGACCACCTCCCAAAGTGCAAACATGCAAGTCATTTTTTCCCATACTATAGGCCTAAGTTCTTAGAGCTGTTGCTGGTCGTCACCTTCCCTTGACACCGCTTTCACAGCCAAACACACTCTGACCATCTGCCTTTGCCTTGCCTCCCACCACTCCCAACACACTCTCACCTTCGGCACAGAGCAACTCCCAAAGTGCAAACACAACAAACTCTTTCTGACACATGCTACATCTAAGGGCTTAGAGCTGTTGCTGGTCCTCACCTTCCCTTGACAGCGCTTTCACAGCCAAACACACTCTGCCCATCTATCCTGGCTTCGCCTCCCAGCACTCCCAAAACACATTCTCACGCTCAATCTCACTCTCACTCCCGGCACAGACCACCTCCCAAAGTGCAAACGTCCAAGGCATTTCTCCCATACGATAGGCCTAAGGGCTTAGAGCTGTTGCTGGTCCTCACCTTCCCTCGACACCGCTTTCACAGCCAAATGCACTCTAACCATCTGCCTTTGCCTTGCCTCCCACCACTCCCAACACACTCTCACTCTCGGCACACACCACCGCCCAAAGTGCCAACACCCAAGCAATTTCTGCCACATGCTACCTCTAAGGGCTTTGTGCTGTTGATGGTCTTCACCTTCCCTTGACACCGCTTTCACAGCCAAACACACGCTGGCCATCTACCCTGGCTTTGCCTCCCAGCACTCCCAACACACATTCTCAGGCTCAATCTCACTCTCACTCCCAGTACAGACCAGCTGCCAAAGTGCAAACTTCCAAGCCATTTCTCCCATACGATAGGCCTAAGGGCTTAGAGCTGTTGCTGGTCCTCACCTTCCCTTGACACCGCTTTCACAGACAAACGCATTCTGGCCATCTGCCTTTGCCTTGCCTCCCACCACTCCCAACACACTCTCACTCTCGGCACACACCACCTCCCAAAGTGCCAACACCCAAGCCATTTCCCACGCACACTACATCTAAGAGCTTAGAGCTGTTGCTGGTCCTCACCTTCCCTTGACAGCGCTTTCACAGCCAAACACACTCTGGCCATCTACCCTGGCTTCACCTCCCAGCACTCCCAACACACCTTCTCACGCTCAATCTCACTATCACTGTCGGCACAGACCACCTCCCAAAGTGCAAACGTCCAAGCCATTTCTGAGGCACGCTACATCTAAGGGCTTAGAGCTGTTGCTGGCCCTCGCCTTCCCTTGACAGCGCTTTCACAGCCAAACACACGCTGGCCATCTGCCTTTGCCTTGCCTCCCACCACTCCCAACACATTCTCAGGCGCAATCTCACTCTCAGTCCCGGCACAGACCACCACCCAAAGTGCCAACACCCAAGCCATTTCAGACGCACGCTACATCTAAGGGCTTAGAGGTGTTGCTGGTCCTCACCTTCCCTTGACAGCGCTTTCACAGCCAAACACACCCTGCCCATCTATCCTGGCTTTGCCCCACAGCACTCCCAACACACATTCTCACGCTCAATCTCACTCTCACTCCCGGCGCAGACCACCTCCCAAAGTGCAAACACCCAAGCCATTTCTCCCATACGATAGGCCTAAGGGCTTAGAGCTGTTGCTGGTCGTCACCTTCCCTTGACAGCGCTTTCACAGCCAAACACACTCTGGCCATCTGCCTTTGCCTTGCCTCCAACCACTCACAACACACATTCTCAGGCGCAATCTCACTCTCAGTCCCGGCACGGACCAGCACCCAAAGTGCCAACACCCAAGCCATTTCCAACGCACGCTACATCTAAGGGCTTAGAGCTGTTGCTGGTCCTCACCTTCCCTTGACACCGCTTTCACAGCCAAACACACGCTGGCCATCTACCCTGGCTTTGCCTCCCAGCACTACCAACACATATTCTCACGCTCAATCTCACTCTCACTCCCGGTACAGACCACCTCCCAAAGTGCAAACGTCCAAGCCATTTCTCCCATACGATAGGCCTAAGGGCTTAGAGCTGTTGCTGGTCCTCACCTTCCCTTGACACCGCTTTCACAGCCAAACGCACTCTGGCCATCTGCCTTTGCCTTGCCTCCCACCACTCCCAACACACTCTCACTCTCGGCACACACCACCGCCCAAAGTGCCAACACCCAAGCCATTTCCAACGCACACTACATCTAAGGGCTTAGAGCTGTTGCTGGTCCTCACCTTCCCTTGACAGCGCTTTCACAGCCAAACACACTCTGGCCATCTACCCTGGCTTCACCTCCCAGCACTCCCAACACACCTTCTCACGCTCATTCTCACTATCACTGTCGGCACAGACCACCTCCCAAAGTGCCAACACCCAAGCAATTTCTGCCACATGCTATCTCTAAGGGCTTAGTGCTGTTGCTGGTCCTCACCTTCCCTTCACACTGCTTTCACAGCCAAACACACTCTGGCCTTCTGCCTTTGCCTTGCCTCCCACCACTCACAACACACATTCTCAGGCGCAATCTCACTCTCAGTCCCGGCACGGACCAGCACCCAAAGTGCCAACACCCAAGCCATTTCCAACGCACGCTACATCTAAGGGCTTAGAGCTGTTGCTGGTCCTCACCTTCCCTTGACAGCGCTTTCACAGCCAAACACACGCTGGCCATCTACCCTGGCTTTGCCTCCCAGCACTCCCAACACATATTCTCACGCTCAATCTCACTCTCACTCCCGGTACAGACCACCTCCGAAAGTGCAAACGTCCAAGCCATTTCTCCCATACGATAGGCCTAAGGGCTTAGAGCTGTTGCTGGTCCTCACCTTCCCTTGACACCGCTTTCACAGCCAAACACACCCTGCCCATCTATCCTGGCTTCGCCTCCCAGCACTCCCAACACACATTCTCACGCTCAATCTCACTCTCAGTGTTGGCACAGACCACCTCCCAAAGTGCAAACGTCCAAGCCATTTCTCCCATACGATAGGCCTAAGGGCTTAGAGCTGTTGCTGGTCCTCACCTTCCCTTGACACCGCTTTCACAGCCAAACACACCCTGCCCATCTATCCTGGCTTCGCCTCCCAGCACTCCCAACACACATTCTCACGCTCAATCTCACTCTTACTGTTGGCACAGACCACCTCCCAAAGTGCAAACGTCCAAGCCATTTCTCCCGTACGATAGGGCTAAGGGCTTAGAGCAGTTGCTGGTCGTCACCTTCCCTTGACACCGCTTTCACAGCCAAACACACTCTGGCCATCTGCCTTTGCCTTGCCTCCCACCACTCCCAACACACTCTCACTTTCGGCACAGAGCAACTCCCAAAGTGCAAACACAACAAACTCTTTCTGACACATGCTACATCTAAGGGCTTAGAGCTGCTGCTGGTCCTCACCTTCCCTTGACACCGCTTTCACAGCCAAACACACGCTGGCCATCTACCCTGGCTTTGCCTCCCAGCACTCCCAACACACATTCTCAAGCTCAATCTCACTCTCACTGTCGGCACAGACCACCTCCCAAAGTGCAAACCTGCAAGTCATTTTTCCCATACTATAGGCCTAAGGGCTTAGAGCTGTTGCTGGTCCTCACCTTCCCTCGACACCGCTTTCACAGCCAAATGCACTCTAACCATCTGCCTTTGCCTTGCCTCCCACCACTCCCAACACACTCTCACTCTCGGCACACACCACCGCCCAAAGTGCCAACACCCAAGCAATTTCTGCCGCATGCTACCTCTAAGGGCTTTGTGCTGTTGATGGTCTTCACCTTCCCTTGACACCGCTTTCACAGCCAAACACACGCTGGCCATCTACCCTGGCTTTGCCTCCCAGCACTCCCAACACACATTCTCAGGCTCACTCTCACTCTCACTCCCAGTACAGACCAGCTGCCAAAGTGCAAACTTCCAAGCCATTTCTCCCATACGATAGGCCTAAGGGCTTAGAGCTGTTGCTGGTCCTCACCTTCCCTTGACACCGCTTTCACAGCCAAACGCATTCTGGCCATCTGCCTTTGCCTTGCCTCCCACCACTCACAACACACTCTCACTCTCGGCACACACCACCTCCCAAAGTGCCAACACCCAAGCCATTTCCAACGCACACTACGTCTAAGAGCTTAGAGCTGTTGCTTGTCCTCACCTTCCCTTGACAGCGCTTTCACAGCCAAACACACTCTGGCCATCTACCCTGGCTTCACCTCCCAGCACTCCCAACACACCTTCTCAGGCTCAATCTCACTCTTACTGTCGGCACAGACCACCTCCCAAAGTGCAAACGTCCAAGCCATTTCTGAGGCACGCTACATCTAAGGGCTTAGAGCTGTTGCTGGCCCTCGCCTTCCCTTGACAGCGCTTTCACAGCCAAACACACGCTGGCCATCTGCCTTTGCCTTGCCTCCCACCACTCCCAACACACTCTCACCTTCAGCACAGACCACCTCCAAAAGTGCCAACACCCAAGCAATTTCTGCCACATGCTACCTCTAAGGGCTTAGTGCTGTTGCTGGTCCTCACCTTCCCTTGACACTGCTTTCACAGCCAAACACACTCTGGCCTTCTGCCTTTGCCTTGCCTCCCACCACTCACAACACACATTCTCAGGTGCAATCTCACTCTCAGTCCCGGCACGGACCAGCACCCAAAGTGCCAACACCCAAGCCATTTCCAACGCACGCTACATCTAAGGGCTTAGAGCTGTTGCTGGTCCTCATCTTCCCTTGACACCGCTTTCACAGCCAAACACACGCTGGCCATCTACCCTGGCTTTGCCTCCCAGCACTCCCAACACATATTCTCACGCTCAATCTCACTCTCACTCCCGGTACAGACCACCTCCCAAAGTGCAAACGTCCAAGCCATTTCTCCCATACGATAGGCCTAAGGGCTTAGAGCTGTTGCTGGTCCTCACCTTCCCTTGACACCGCTTTCACAGCCAAACGCACTCTGGCCATCTGCCTTTGCCTTGCCTCCCACCACTCCCAACACACTCTCACTCTCGGCACACACCACCGCCCAAAGTGCCAACACCCAAGCCATTTCCAACGCACACTACATCTAAGGGCTTAGAGCTGTTGCTGGTCCTCACCTTCCCTTGACAGCGCTTTCACAGCCAAACACACTCTGGCCATCTACCCTGGCTTCACCTCCCAGCACTCCCAAAACACCTTCTCACGCTCATTCTCACTATCACTGTCGGCACAGACCACCTCCCAAAGTGCCAACACCCAAGCAATTTCTGCCACATGCTACCTCTAAGGGCTTAGTGCTGTTGCTGGTCCTCACCTTCCCTTCACACTGCTTTCACAGCCAAACACACTCTGGCCTTCTGCCTTTGCCTTGCCTCCCACCACTCACAACACACATTCTCAGGCGCAATCTCACTCTCAGTCCCGGCACGGACCAGCACCCAAAGTGCCAACACCCAAGCCATTTCCAACGCACGCTACATCTAAGGGCTTAGAGCTGTTGCTGGTCCTCACCTTCCCTTGACAGCGCTTTCACAGCCAAACACACGCTGGCCATCTACCCTGGCTTTGCCTCCCAGCACTCCCAACACATATTCTCACGCTCAATCTCACTCTCACTCCCGGTACAGACCACCTCCGAAAGTGCAAACGTCCAAGCCATTTCTCCCATACGATAGGCCTAAGGGCTTAGAGCTGTTGCTGGTCCTCACCTTCCCTTGACACCGCTTTCACAGCCAAACACACCCTGCCCATCTATCCTGGCTTCGCCTCCCAGCACTCCCAACACACATTCTCACGCTCAATCTCACTCTCAGTGTTGGCACAGACCACCTCCCAAAGTGCAAACGTCCAAGCCATTTCTCCCATACGATAGGCCTAAGGGCTTAGAGCTGTTGCTGGTCCTCACCTTCCCTTGACACCGCTTTCACAGCCAAACGCACTCTGGCCATCTGCCTTTGCCTTGCCTCCCACCACTCCCAACACACTCTCACTCTCGGCACACACCACCGCCCAAAGTGCCAACACCCAAGCCATTTCCAACGCACACTACATCTAAGGGCTTAGAGCTGTTGCTGGTCCTCACCTTCCCTTGACAGCGCTTTCACAGCCAAACACACTCTGGCCATCTACCCTGGCTTCACCTCCCAGCACTCCCAACACACCTTCTCATGCTCATTCTCACTATCACTGTCGGCACAGACCACCTCCCAAAGTGCCAACACCCAAGCAATTTCTGCCACATGCTACCTCTAAGGGCTTAGTGCTGTTGCTGGTCCTCACCTTCCCTTCACACTGCTTTCACAGCCAAACACACTCTGGCCTTCTGCCTTTGCCTTGCCTCCCACCACTCACAACACACATTCTCAGGCGCAATCTCACTCTCAGTCCCGGCACGGACCAGCACCCAAAGTGCCAACACCCAAGCCATTTCCAACGCACGCTACATCTAAGGGCTTAGAGCTGTTGCTGGTCCTCACCTTCCCTTGACAGCGCTTTCACAGCCAAACACACTCTGGCCATCTGCCTTTGCCTTGCCTCCCACCACTCCCAACACACTCTCACTCTCGGCACAGAGCAACTCCCAAAGTGCAAACACAACAAACTCTTTCTGACACATGCTACATCTAAGGGCTTAGAGCTGTTGCTGGTACTCAACTTCCCTTGACAGCGCTTTCACAGCCAAACACACTCTGGCCATCTACCCTGGCTTTGCCTCCCACCACTCCCAACACACATTCTCAAGCTCAATCTCACTCTCACTGTCGGCACAGACCACCTCCCAAAGTGCAAACTTCCAAGCCATTTCAGACGCATGCTACATCTAAGGGCTTAGAGCTGTTGCTGGTCCTCACCTTCCCTTGACAGCGCTTTCACAGCCAAATGCACTCTAACCATCTGCCTTTGCCTTGCCTCCCACCACTCCCAACACACTCTCACTCTCGGCACACACCACCTCCCAAAGTGCCAACACCCAAGCCATTTACAACGCACACTACATCTAAGGGCTTTGTGCTGTTTCTGGTCGTCACCTTCCCTTGACACCGCTTTCACAGCCAAACGCACTCTGGCCATCTGCCTTTGCCTTGCCTCCCACCACTCCCAACACACTCTCACGCTCGGCACACACCACCGCCCAAAGTATCAACACCCAAGCCATTTCAGACGCACACTACATCTAAGGGCTTAGAGCTGTTGCTGGTCCTCACCTTCCCTTGACACCGCTTTCACAGCCAAACACACTCTGGCCATCTACCCTGGCTTCACCTCCAAGCACTCCCAACACACCTTCTCACTCTCAATCTCACTATCACTGTCGGCACAGACCACCTCCCAAAGTGCAAACGTCCAAGCCATTTCTGAGGCACGCTACATCTAAGGGCTTAGAGCTGTTGCTGGCCCTCGCCTTCCCTTGACAGCGCTTTCACAGCCAAACACACTCTGGCCATCTGCCTTTGCCTTGCCTCCCACCACTCCCAACACACTCTCACCTTCGGCACAGACCACCTCCCAAAGTGCCAACACCCAAGCAATTTGTGCCACACGCTACATCTAAGGGCTTAGAGGTGTTGCTGGTCCTCACCTTCCCTTGACAGCGCTTTCAGAGCCAAACACACTCTGGCCATCTGCCTTTGCCTTGCCTCCCACCACTCACAACACACATTCTCAGGCGCAATCTCACTCTCACTCTCGGCACAGACCACCACCCAAAGTGCCAACACCCAAGCCATTTCTGACGCACGCTACATCTAAGGGCTTAGAGCTGTTGCTGGTCCTCACCTTCCCTTGACACCGCTTTCACAGCCAAACACACTCTCGCCATCTATCCTGGCTTCGCCTCCCAGCACTCCCAACACACATTCTCACGCTCAATCTCACTCTCACTCCCGGCTCAGACCACCTCCCAAAGTGCAAACGTCCAAGGCATTTCTCCCATACGATAGGCCTAAGGGCTTAGAGCAGTTGCTGGTCGTCACCTTCCCTTGACAGCGCTTTCACAGCCAAACGCACTCTGGCCATCTGCCTTTGCCTTGCCTCCCACCACTCCCAACACACTCTCACCTTCGGCACAGAGCAACTCCCAAAGTGCAAACACAACAAACTCTTTCTGACACATGCTACATCTAAGGGCTTAGAGCTGTTGCTGGTCCTCACCTTCCCTTGACACCGCTTTCACAGCCAAACGCACTCTGGTCATCTGCCTTTGCCTTGCCTCCCACCACTCCCAACACACTCTCACTCTCGGCACACACCACCTCCCAAAGTGCCAACACCCAAGCAATTTCTGCCGCATGCTACCTCTAAGGGCTTTGTGCTGTTGCTGGTCTTCACCTTCCCTTGACAGCGCTTTCACAGCCAAACACACGCTGGCCATCTACCCGGCTTTGCCTCCCAGCACTCCCAACACACATTCTCACGCTCAATCTCACTCTCACTCCCAGTACAGACCACCTCCCAAAGTGCAAACGTCCAAGCCATTTCTCCCATAGGATAGGCCTAAGGGCTTAGAGCAGTTGCTGGTCCTCACCTTCCCTTGACACCGCTTTCACAGCCAAACACACGCTGGCCATCTACCCTGCCTTTGCCTCCCAGCACTCCCAACACACATTCTCAAGCTCAATCTCACTCTCACTGTCGGCACAGACCACCTCCCAAAGTGCAAACTTCCAAGCCATTTCAGACGCATGCTACATCTAAGGGCTTAGAGCTGTTGCTGGTCCTCACCTTCCCTTGACAGCGCTTTCACAGCCAAACGCACTCTGGCCATCTATCCTGGCTTCGCCTCCCAGCACTCCCAACACACATTCTCACGCTCAATCTCACTCTCACTCCCGGCAAAGACCACCTCCCAAAGTGCAAACGTCCAAGGCATTTCTCCCATACGACAGGCCTAAGGGCTTAGAGCAGTTGCTGGTCCTCACCTTCCCTTGACACCGCTTTCACAGCCAAACACACGCTGGCCATCTACCCTGGCTTCACCTCCCAGCACTCCCAACACATTCTCACGCTCAATCTCACTATCACTGTCGGCACAGACCACCTCCCAAGGTGCAAACGTCCAAGCCATTTCTGAGGAACGCTACATCTAAGGGCTTAGAGCTGTTGCTGGCCCTCGCCTTCCCTTGACAGCGCTTTCACAGCCAAACACACTCTGGCCATCTGCCGTTGCCTTGCCTCCCACCACTCCCAACACGCTCTCACCTTCAGCACAGACCACCTCCAAAAGTGCCAACACCCAAGCAATTTCTGCCACATGCTACCTCTAAGGGCTTAGTGCTGTTGCTGGTCCTCACCTTCCCTTGACACCGCTTTCACAGCCAAACACACGCTGGCCATCTGCCTTTGCCTTGCCTCCCAGCACTCCCAACACACATTCTCACGCTCAATCTCACTCTCACTCCCGGCTCAGACCACCTCCCAAAGTGCAAACGTCCAAGCCATTTCTCCCATACGATAGGCCTAAGGGCTTAGAGCAGTTGCTGGTCGTCACCTTCCCTTGACAGCGCTTTCACAGCCAAACACACTCTGGCCATCTGCCTTTGCCTTGCCTCCCACCACTCCCAACACACTCTCACCTTCGGCACAGACCACCTCCCAAAGTGCAAACACAACAAACTCTTTCTGACACCTGCTACATCTAAGGGCTTTGTGCTGTTTGTGGTCCTCACCTTCCCTTGACACCGCTTTCACAGCCAAACACACTCTGGCCATCTGCCTTTGCCTTGCCTCCCACCACTCCCAACACATTCTCAGGCGCAATCTCACTCTCACTCCCGGCACAGACCACCACCCAAAGTGCCAACACCCAAGCCATTTGTGACGCACGCTACATCTAAGGGCTTAGAGCTGTTGCTGGTCCTCACCTTCCCTTGACAGCGCTTTCACAGCCAAACACACGCTGGCCATCTACCCTGGCTTCACCTCCAAGCACTCCCAACACACCTTCTCACTCTCAATCTCACTATCACTGTCGGCACAGACCACCTCCCAGAGTGCAAACGTCCAAGCCATTTCTGAGGCACGCTACATCTAAGGGCTTAGAGCTGTTGCTGGCCCTCGCCTTCCCTTGACAGCGCTTTCACAGCCAAACACACTCTGGCCATCTGCCTTTGCCTTGCCTCCCACCACTCCCAACACACTCTCACCTTCGGCACAGACCACCTCCCAAAGTGCCAACACCCAAGCAATTTGTGCCACACGCTACATCTAAGGGCTTAGAGGTGTTGCTGGTCCTCACCTTCCCTTGACAGCGCTTTCAGAGCCAAACACACTCTGGCCATCTGCCTTTGCCTTGCCTCCCACCACTCACAACACACATTCTCAGGCGCAATCTCACTCTCACTCTCGGCACAGACCACCACCCAAAGTGCCAACACCCAAGCCATTTCTGACGCACGCTACATCTAAGGGCTTAGAGCTGTTGCTGGTCCTCACCTTCCCTTGACACCGCTTTCACAGCCAAACACACTCTCGCCATCTATCCTGGCTTCGCCTCCCAGCACTCCCAACACACATTCTCACGCTCAATCTCACTCTCACTCCCGGCACAGACCACCTCCCAAAGTGCAAACGTCCAAGGCATTTCTCCCATACGATAGGCCTAAGGGCTTAGAGCAGTTGCTGGTCGTCACCTTCCCTCGACACCGCTTTCACAGCCAAACGCACTCTGGCCATCTGCCTTTGCCTTGCCTCCCAGCACTCCCAACACACTCTCACTCTCGGCACACACCACCGCCCAAAGTGCCAACACCCAAGCCATTTCCAACGCACACTACATCTAAGGGCTTAGAGCTGTTGCTGGTCCTCACCTTCCCTTGACACCGCTTTCACAGCCAAACACACGCTGGCCATCTACCCTGGCTTTGCCTCCCAGCACTCCCAACACACCTTCTCAGGCTCAATCTCACTCTCACTCCTGGCACAGACCAACTCCCAAAGTGCAAACACGCAAGTCATTTTTGCCATACTATATGCCTAAGGGCTTAGAGCTGTTGCTGGTCCTCACCTTCCCTTGACAGCGCTTTCACAGCCAAACACACTCTGGCCATCTGCCTTTGCCTTGCCTCCAAGCACTCCCAACACACTCTCACTCTCGGCACACACCACCGCCCAAAGTGCCAACACCCAAGCGATTTCTGCCGCATGCTACCTCTAAGGGCTTTGTGCTGTTGATGGTCTTCACCTTCCCTTGACACCGCTTTCACAGCCAAACACACGCTGGCCATCTACCCTGGCTTTGCCTCCCAGCACTCCCAACACACATTCTCAGGCTCAATCTCACTCTCACTCCCAGTACAGACCACCTCCCAAAGTGCAAACGTCCAAGCCATTTCTCCCATACGATAGGCCTAAGGGCTTAGAGCAGTTGCTGGTCCTCACCTTCCCTTGACACCGCTTTCACAGCCAAACACACGCTGGCCATCTACCCTGGCTTTGCCTCCCACCACTCCCAACACACCTTCTCACGCTCAATCTCACTCTCACTGTCGGCACAGACCACCTCCCTAAGTGCAAACGTCCAAGCCTTTTCTGAGGAACGCTACATCTAAGGGCTTAGAGCTGTTGCTGGCCCTCGCCTTCCCTTGACAGCGCTTTCACAGCCAAACACACTCTGGCCATCTGCCTTTGCCTTGCCTCCCACCACTCCCAACACACTCTCACCTTCGGCACAGACCACCTCCCAAAGTGCCAACACCCAAGCAATTTCTGCCACATGCTACCTCTAAGGGCTTAGTGCTGTTGCTGGTCCTCACCTTCCCTTGACAGCGCTTTCACAGACAAACACACTCTGGCCATCTGCCTTTGCCTTGCCTCCCACCACTCACAACACACATTCTCAGGCGCAATCTCACTCTCACTCTCAGCACAGACCACTGCCCAAAGTGCCAACACCCAAGCCATTTCTGACGCACGCTACATCTAAGGGCTTAGAGCTGTTGCTGGTCCTCACCTTCCCTTGACAGCGCTTTCACAGCCAAACACACGCTGGCCATCTACCCTGGCTTTGCCTCCCACCACTCCCAACACACATTCTCACGCTCAATCTCACTCTCACTGTCGGCACAGACCACCTCCCAAAGTGCAAACATGCAAGTCATTTTTTCCCATACTATAGGCCTAAGTTCTTAGAGCTGTTGCTGGTCGTCACCTTCCCTTGACACCGCTTTCACAGCCAAACACACTCTGACCATCTGCCTTTGCCTTGCCTCCCACCACTCCCAACACACTCTCACCTTCGGCACAGAGCAACTCCCAAAGTGCAAACACAACAAACTCTTTCTGACACATGCTACATCTAAGGGCTTAGAGCTGTTGCTGGTCCTCACCTTCCCTTGACAGCGCTTTCACAGCCAAACACACTCTGCCCATCTATCCTGGCTTCGCCTCCCAGCACTCCCAAAACACATTCTCACGCTCAATCTCACTCTCACTCCCGGCACAGACCACCTCCCAAAGTGCAAACGTCCAAGGCATTTCTCCCATACGATAGGCCTAAGGGCTTAGAGCTGTTGCTGGTCCTCACCTTCCCTCGACACCGCTTTCACAGCCAAATGCACTCTAACCATCTGCCTTTGCCTTGCCTCCCACCACTCCCAACACACTCTCACTCTCGGCACACACCACCGCCCAAAGTGCCAACACCCAAGCAATTTCTGCCACATGCTACCTCTAAGGGCTTTGTGCTGTTGATGGTCTTCACCTTCCCTTGACACCGCTTTCACAGCCAAACACACGCTGGCCATCTACCCTGGCTTTGCCTCCCAGCACTCCCAACACACATTCTCAGGCTCAATCTCACTCTCACTCCCAGTACAGACCAGCTGCCAAAGTGCAAACTTCCAAGCCATTTCTCCCATACGATAGGCCTAAGGGCTTAGAGCTGTTGCTGGTCCTCACCTTCCCTTGACACCGCTTTCACAGACAAACGCATTCTGGCCATCTGCCTTTGCCTTGCCTCCCACCACTCCCAACACACTCTCACTCTCGGCACACACCACCTCCCAAAGTGCCAACACCCAAGCCATTTCCCACGCACACTACATCTAAGAGCTTAGAGCTGTTGCTGGTCCTCACCTTCCCTTGACAGCGCTTTCACAGCCAAACACACTCTGGCCATCTACCCTGGCTTCACCTCCCAGCACTCCCAACACACCTTCTCACGCTCAATCTCACTATCACTGTCGGCACAGACCACCTCCCAAAGTGCAAACGTCCAAGCCATTTCTGAGGCACGCTACATCTAAGGGCTTAGAGCTGTTGCTGGCCCTCGCCTTCCCTTGACAGCGCTTTCACAGCCAAACACACGCTGGCCATCTGCCTTTGCCTTGCCTCCCACCACTCCCAACACATTCTCAGGCGCAATCTCACTCTCAGTCCCGGCACAGACCACCACCCAAAGTGCCAACACCCAAGCCATTTCAGACGCACGCTACATCTAAGGGCTTAGAGGTGTTGCTGGTCCTCACCTTCCCTTGACAGCGCTTTCACAGCCAAACACACCCTGCCCATCTATCCTGGCTTTGCCCCACAGCACTCCCAACACACATTCTCACGCTCAATCTCACTCTCACTCCCGGCGCAGACCACCTCCCAAAGTGCAAACACCCAAGCCATTTCTCCCATACGATAGGCCTAAGGGCTTAGAGCTGTTGCTGGTCGTCACCTTCCCTTGACAGCGCTTTCACAGCCAAACACACTCTGGCCATCTGCCTTTGCCTTGCCTCCAACCACTCACAACACACATTCTCAGGCGCAATCTCACTCTCAGTCCCGGCACGGACCAGCACCCAAAGTGCCAACACCCAAGCCATTTCCAACGCACGCTACATCTAAGGGCTTAGAGCTGTTGCTGGTCCTCACCTTCCCTTGACACCGCTTTCACAGCCAAACACACGCTGGCCATCTACCCTGGCTTTGCCTCCCAGCACTCCCAACACATATTCTCACGCTCAATCTCACTCTCACTCCCGGTACAGACCACCTCCCAAAGTGCAAACGTCCAAGCCATTTCTCCCATACGATAGGCCTAAGGGCTTAGAGCTGTTGCTGGTCCTCACCTTCCCTTGACACCGCTTTCACAGCCAAACGCACTCTGGCCATCTGCCTTTGCCTTGCCTCCCACCACTCCCAACACACTCTCACTCTCGGCACACACCACCGCCCAAAGTGCCAACACCCAAGCCATTTCCAACGCACACTACATCTAAGGGCTTAGAGCTGTTGCTGGTCCTCACCTTCCCTTGACAGCGCTTTCACAGCCAAACACACTCTGGCCATCTACCCTGGCTTCACCTCCCAGCACTCCCAACACACCTTCTCACGCTCATTCTCACTATCACTGTCGGCACAGACCACCTCCCAAAGTGCCAACACCCAAGCAATTTCTGCCACATGCTATCTCTAAGGGCTTAGTGCTGTTGCTGGTCCTCACCTTCCCTTCACACTGCTTTCACAGCCAAACACACTCTGGCCTTCTGCCTTTGCCTTGCCTCCCACCACTCACAACACACATTCTCAGGCGCAATCTCACTCTCAGTCCCGGCACGGACCAGCACCCAAAGTGCCAACACCCAAGCCATTTCCAACGCACGCTACATCTAAGGGCTTAGAGCTGTTGCTGGTCCTCACCTTCCCTTGACAGCGCTTTCACAGCCAAACACACGCTGGCCATCTACCCTGGCTTTGCCTCCCAGCACTCCCAACACATATTCTCACGCTCAATCTCACTCTCACTCCCGGTACAGACCACCTCCGAAAGTGCAAACGTCCAAGCCATTTCTCCCATACGATAGGCCTAAGGGCTTAGAGCTGTTGCTGGTCCTCACCTTCCCTTGACACCGCTTTCACAGCCAAACACACCCTGCCCATCTATCCTGGCTTCGCCTCCCAGCACTCCCAACACACATTCTCACGCTCAATCTCACTCTCAGTGTTGGCACAGACCACCTCCCAAAGTGCAAACGTCCAAGCCATTTCTCCCATACGATAGGCCTAAGGGCTTAGAGCTGTTGCTGGTCCTCACCTTCCCTTGACACCGCTTTCACAGCCAAACGCACTCTGGCCATCTGCCTTTGCCTTGCCTCCCACCACTCCCAACACACTCTCACTCTCGGCACACACCACCGCCCAAAGTGCCAACACCCAAGCCATTTCCAACGCACACTACATCTAAGGGCTTAGAGCTGTTGCTGGTCCTCACCTTCCCTTGACAGCGCTTTCACAGCCAAACACACTCTGGCCATCTACCCTGGCTTCACCTCCCAGCACTCCCAACACACCTTCTCATGCTCATTCTCACTATCACTGTCGGCACAGACCACCTCCCAAAGTGCCAACACCCAAGCAATTTCTGCCACATGCTACCTCTAAGGGCTTAGTGCTGTTGCTGGTCCTCACCTTCCCTTCACACTGCTTTCACAGCCAAACACACTCTGGCCTTCTGCCTTTGCCTTGCCTCCCACCACTCACAACACACATTCTCAGGCGCAATCTCACTCTCAGTCCCGGCACGGACCAGCACCCAAAGTGCCAACACCCAAGCCATTTCCAACGCACGCTACATCTAAGGGCTTAGAGCTGTTGCTGGTCCTCACCTTCCCTTGACAGCGCTTTCACAGCCAAACACACGCTGGCCATCTACCCTGGCTTTGCCTCCCAGCACTCCCAACACATATTCTCACGCTCAATCTCACTCTCACTCCCGGTACAGACCACCTCCGAAAGTGCAAACGTCCAAGCCATTTCTCCCATACGATAGGCCTAAGGGCTTAGAGCTGTTGCTGGTCCTCACCTTCCCTTGACACCGCTTTCACAGCCAAACGCACCCTGCCCATCTATCCTGGCTTCGCCTCCCAGCACTCCCAACACACATTCTCACGCTCAATCTCACTCTCAGTGTTGGCACAGACCACCTCCCAAAGTGCAAACGTCCAAGCCATTTCTCCCATACGATAGGCCTAAGGGCTTAGAGCTGTTGCTGGTCCTCACCTTCCCTTGACACCGCTTTCACAGCCAAACACACCCTGCCCATCTATCCTGGCTTCGCCTCCCAGCACTCCCAACACACATTCTCACGCTCAATCTCACTCTTACTGTTGGCACAGACCACCTCCCAAAGTGCAAACGTCCAAGCCATTTCTCCCGTACGATAGGGCTAAGGGCTTAGAGCAGTTGCTGGTCGTCACCTTCCCTTGACACCGCTTTCACAGCCAAACACACTCTGGCCATCTGCCTTTGCCTTGCCTCCCACCACTCCCAACACACTCTCACTTTCGGCACAGAGCAACTCCCAAAGTGCAAACACAACAAACTCTTTCTGACACATGCTACATCTAAGGGCTTAGAGCTGCTGCTGGTCCTCACCTTCCCTTGACACCGCTTTCACAGCCAAACACACGCTGGCCATCTACCCTGGCTTTGCCTCCCAGCACTCCCAACACACATTCTCAAGCTCAATCTCACTCTCACTGTCGGCACAGACCACCTCCCAAAGTGCAAACCTGCAAGTCATTTTTCCCATACTATAGGCCTAAGGGCTTAGAGCTGTTGCTGGTCCTCACCTTCCCTCGACACCGCTTTCACAGCCAAATGCACTCTAACCATCTGCCTTTGCCTTGCCTCCCACCACTCCCAACACACTCTCACTCTCGGCACACACCACCGCCCAAAGTGCCAACACCCAAGCAATTTCTGCCGCATGCTACCTCTAAGGGCTTTGTGCTGTTGATGGTCTTCACCTTCCCTTGACACCGCTTTCACAGCCAAACACACGCTGGCCATCTACCCTGGCTTTGCCTCCCAGCACTCCCAACACACATTCTCAGGCTCAATCTCACTCTCACTCCCAGTACAGACCAGCTGCCAAAGTGCAAACTTCCAAGCCATTTCTCCCATACGATAGGCCTAAGGGCTTAGAGCTGTTGCTGGTCCTCACCTTCCCTTGACACCGCTTTCACAGCCAAACGCATTCTGGCCATCTGCCTTTGCCTTGCCTCCCACCACTCCCAACACACTCTCACTCTCGGCACACACCACCTCCCAAAGTGCCAACACCCAAGCCATTTCCAACGCACACTACATCTAAGAGCTTAGAGCTGTTGCTTGTCCTCACCTTCCCTTGACAGCGCTTTCACAGCCAAACACACTCTGGCCATGTACCCTGGCTTTGCCTCCCAGCACTCCCAACACACCTTCTCAGGCTCAATCTCACTCTCACTGTCGGCACAGACCACCTCCCAAAGTGCAAACGTCCAAGCCATTTCTGAGGCACGCTACATCTAAGGGCTTAGAGCTGTTGCTGGCCCTCGCCTTCCCTTGACAGCGCTTTCACAGCCAAACACACGCTGGCCATCTGCCTTTGCCTTGCCTCCCACCACTCCCAACACACTCTCACCTTCAGCACAGACCACCTCCCAAAGTGCCAACACCCAAGCAATTTCTGCCACATGCTACCTCTAAGGGCTTAGTGCTGTTGCTGGTCCTCACCTTCCCTTGACACTGCTTTCACAGCCAAACACACGCTGGCCTTCTGCCTTTGCCTTGCCTCCCACCACTCACAACACACATTCTCAGGTGCAATCTCACTCTCAGTCCCGGCACGGACCAGCACCCAAAGTGCCAACACCCAAGCCATTTCTGACGCACGCTACATCTAAGGGCTTAGAGCTGTTGCTGGTCCTCACCTTCCCTTGACACCGCTTTCACAGCCAAACACACGCTGGCCATCTACCCTGGCTTTGCCTCCCAGCACTCCCAACACACATTCTCAGGCTCAATCTCACTCTCACTCCCAGTACAGACCACCTCCCAAAGTGCAAACGTCCAAGCCATTTCTCCCATACGATAGGCCTAAGGGCTTAGAGCAGTTGCTGGTCCTCACCTTCCCTTGACACCGCTTTCACAGCCAAACACACTCTGGCCATCTACCCTGGCTTCACCTCCCAGCACTCCCAACACACCTTCTCACGCTCAATCTCACTATCACTGTCGGCACAGACCACCTCCCAAAGTGCAAACGTCCAAGCCATTTCTGAGGCACGCTACATCTAAGGGCTTAGAGCTGTTGCTGGCCCTCGCCTTCCCTTGACAGCGCTTTCACAGCCAAACACACGCTGGCCATCTGCCTTTGCCTTGCCTCCCACCACTCCCAACACATTCTCAGGCGCAATCTCACTCTCAGTCCCGGCACAGACCACCACCCAAAGTGCCAACACCCAAGCCATTTCAGACGCACGCTACATCTAAGGGCTTAGAGGTGTTGCTGGTCCTCACCTTCCCTTGACACCGCTTTCACAGCCAAACACACCCTGCCCATCTATCCTGGCTTTGCCCCACAGCACTCCCAACACACATTCTCACGCTCAATCTCACTCTCACTCCCGGCGCAGACCACCTCCCAAAGTGCAAACACCCAAGCCATTTCTCCCATACGATAGGCCTAAGGGCTTAGAGCTGTTGCTGGTCGTCACCTTCCCTTGACAGCGCTTTCACAGCCAAACACACTCTGGCCATCTGCCTTTGCCTTGCCTCCAACCACTCACAACACACATTCTCAGGCGCAATCTCACTCTCAGTCCCGGCACGGACCAGCACCCAAAGTGCCAACACCCAAGCCATTTCTGACGCACGCTACATCTAAGGGTTTAGAGCTGTTGCTGGTCCTCACCTTCCCTTGACACCGCTTTCACAGCCAAACACACGCTGGCCATCTACCCTGGCTTTGCCTCCCAGCACTCCCAACACACATTCTCAGGCTCAATCTCACTCTCACTCCCAGTACAGACCACCTCCCAAAGTGCAAACGTCCAAGCCATTTCTCCCATACGATAGGCCTAAGGGCTTAGAGCAGTTGCTGGTCCTCACCTTCCCTTGACACCGCTTTCACAGCCAAACACACGCTGGCCATCTACCCTGCCTTTGCCTCCCAGCACTCCCAACACACCTTCTCACGCTCAATCTCACTCTCACTGTCGGCACAGACCACCTCCCTAAGTGCAAACGTCCAAGCCATTTCTGAGGAACGCTACATCTAAGGGCTTAGAGCTGTTGCTGGCCCTCGCCTTCCCTTGACAGCGCTTTCACAGCCAAACACACTCTGGCCATCTGCCTTTGCCTTGCCTCCCACCACTCCCAACACACTCTCACCTTCGGCACAGACCACCTCCCAAAGTGCCAACACCCAAGCAATTTCTGCCACATGCTACCTCTAAGGGCTTAGTGCTGTTGCTGGTCCTCACCTTCCCTTGACAGCGCTTTCACAGACAAACACACTCTGGCCATCTGCCTTTGCCTTGCCTCCCACCACTCACAACACACATTCTCAGGCGCAATCTCACTCTCACTCTCAGCACAGACCACCACCCAAAGTGCCAACACCCAAGCCATTTCTGACGCACGCTACATCTAAGGGCTTAGAGCTGTTGCTGGTCCTCACCTTCCCTTGACACCGCTTTCACAGCCAAACACACGCTGGCCATCTACCCTGGCTTTGCCTCCCACCACTCCCAACACACATTCTCACGCTCAATCTCACTCTCACTGTCGGCACAGACCACCTCAAAAAGTGCAAACATGCAAGTCATTTTTTCCCATACTATAGGCCTAAGGTCTTAGAGCTGTTGCTGGTCGTCACCTTCCCTTGACACCGCTTTCACAGCCAAACACACTCTGACCATCTGCCTTTGCCTTGCCTCCCACCACTCCCAACACACTCTCACCTTCGGCACAGAGCAACTCCCAAAGTGCAAACACAACAAACTCTTTCTGACACATGCTACATCTAAGGGCTTAGAGCTGTTGCTGGTCCTCACCTTCCCTTGACAGCGCTTTCACAGCCAAACACACTCTGCCCATCTATCCTGGCTTCGCCTCCCAGCACTCCCAAAACACATTCTCACGCTCAATCTCACTCTCACTCCCGGCACAGACCACCTCCCAAAGTGCAAACGTCCAAGGCATTTCTCCCATACGATAGGCCTAAGGGCTTAGAGCTGTTGCTGGTCCTCACCTTCCCTCGACACCGCTTTCACAGCCAAATGCACTCTAACCATCTGCCTTTGCCTTGCCTCCCACCACTCCCAACACACTCTCACTCTCGGCACACACCACCGCCCAAAGTGCCAACACCCAAGCAATTTCTGCCGCATGCTACCTCTAAGGGCTTTGTGCTGTTGATGGTCTTCACCTTCCCTTGACACCGCTTTCACAGCCAAACACACGCTGGCCATCTACCCTGGCTTTGCCTCCCAGCACTCCCAACACACATTCTCAGGCTCAATCTCACTCTCACTCCCAGTACAGACCAGCTGCCAAAGTGCAAACTTCCAAGCCATTTCTCCCATACGATAGGCCTAAGGGCTTAGAGCTGTTGCTGGTCCTCACCTTCCCTTGACACCGCTTTCACAGACAAACGCATTCTGGCCATCTGCCTTTGCCTTGCCTCCCACCACTCCCAACACACTCTCACTCTCGGCACACACCACCTCCCAAAGTGCCAACACCCAAGCCATTTCCCACGCACACTACATCTAAGAGCTTAGAGCTGTTGCTGGTCCTCACCTTCCCTTGACAGCGCTTTCACAGCCAAACACACTCAGGCCATCTACCCTGGCTTCACCTCCCAGCACTCCCAACACACCTTCTCACGCTCAATCTCACTATCACTGTCGGCACAGACCACCTCCCAAAGTGCAAACGTCCAAGCCATTTCTGAGGCACGCTACTTCTAAGGGCTTAGAGCTGTTGCTGGCCCTCGCCTTCCCTTGACAGCGCTTTCACAGCCAAACACACGCTGGCCATCTGCCTTTGCCTTGCCTCCCACCACTCCCAACACATTCTCAGGCGCAATCTCACTCTCAGTCCCGGCACAGACCACCACCCAAAGTGCCAACACCCAAGCCATTTCAGACGCACGCTACATCTAAGGGCTTAGAGGTGTTGCTGGTCCTCACCTTCCCTTGACAGCGCTTTCACAGCCAAACACACCCTGCCCATCTATCCTGGCTTTGCCCCACAGCACTCCCAACACACATTCTCACGCTCAATCTCACTCTCACTCCCGGCGCAGACCACCTCCCAAAGTGCAAACACCCAAGCCATTTCTCCCATACGATAGGCCTAAGGGCTTAGAGCTGTTGCTGGTCGTCACCTTCCCTTGACAGCGCTTTCACAGCCAAACACACTCTGGCCATCTGCCTTTGCCTTGCCTCCAACCACTCACAACACACATTCTCAGGCGCAATCTCACTCTCAGTCCCGGCACGGACCAGCACCCAAAGTGCCAACACCCAAGCCATTTCCAACGCACGCTACATCTAAGGGCTTAGAGCTGTTGCTGGTCCTCACCTTCCCTTGACACCGCTTTCACAGCCAAACACACGCTGGCCATCTACCCTGGCTTTGCCTCCCAGCACTCCCAACACATATTCTCACGCTCAATCTCACTCTCACTCCCGGTACAGACCACCTCCCAAAGTGCAAACGTCCAAGCCATTTCTCCCATACGATAGGCCTAAGGGCTTAGAGCTGTTGCTGGTCCTCACCTTCCCTTGACACCGCTTTCACAGCCAAACGCACTCTGGCCATCTGCCTTTGCCTTGCCTCCCACCACTCCCAACACACTCTCACTCTCGGCACACACCACCGCCCAAAGTGCCAACACCCAAGCCATTTCCAACGCACACTACATCTAAGGGCTTAGAGCTGTTGCTGGTCCTCACCTTCCCTTGACAGCGCTTTCACAGCCAAACACACTCTGGCCATCTACCCTGGCTTCACCTCCCAGCACTCCCAACACACCTTCTCACGCTCATTCTCACTATCACTGTCGGCACAGACCACCTCCCAAAGTGCCAACACCCAAGCAATTTCTGCCACATGCTATCTCTAAGGGCTTAGTGCTATTGCTGGTCCTCACCTTCCCTTCACACTGCTTTCACAGCCAAACACACTCTGGCCTTCTGCCTTTGCCTTGCCTCCCACCACTCACAACACACATTCTCAGGCGCAATCTCACTCTCAGTCCCGGCACGGACCAGCACCCAAAGTGCCAACACCCAAGCCATTTCCAACGCACGCTACATCTAAGGGCTTAGAGCTGTTGCTGGTCCTCACCTTCCCTTGACAGCGCTTTCACAGCCAAACACACGCTGGCCATCTACCCTGGCTTTGCCTCCCAGCACTCCCAACACATATTCTCACGCTCAATCTCACTCTCACTCCCGGTACAGACCACCTCCGAAAGTGCAAACGTCCAAGCCATTTCTCCCATACGATAGGCCTAAGGGCTTAGAGCTGTTGCTGGTCCTCACCTTCCCTTGACACCGCTTTCACAGCCAAACACACCCTGCCCATCTATCCTGGCTTCGCCTCCCAGCACTCCCAACACACATTCTCACGCTCAATCTCACTCTCAGTGTTGGCACAGACCACCTCCCAAAGTGCAAACGTCCAAGCCATTTCTCCCATACGATAGGCCTAAGGGCTTAGAGCTGTTGCTGGTCCTCACCTTCCCTTGACACCGCTTTCACAGCCAAACACACCCTGCCCATCTATCCTGGCTTCGCCTCCCAGCACTCCCAACACACATTCTCACGCTCAATCTCACTCTTACTGTTGGCACAGACCACCTCCCAAAGTGCAAACGTCCAAGCCATTTCTCCCGTACGATAGGGCTAAGGGCTTAGAGCAGTTGCTGGTCGTCACCTTCCCTTGACACCGCTTTCACAGCCAAACACACTCTGGCCATCTGCCTTTGCCTTGCCTCCCACCACTCCCAACACACTCTCACTTTCGGCACAGAGCAACTCCCAAACTGCAAACACAACAAACTCTTTCTGACACATGCTACATCTAAGGGCTTAGAGCTGCTGCTGGTCCTCACCTTCCCTTGACACCGCTTTCACAGCCAAACACACGCTGGCCATCTACCCTGGCTTTGCCATCCAGCACTCCCAACACACATTCTCAAGCTCAATCTCACTCTCACTCCCGGCACAGACCACCTCCCAAAGTGCAAACCTGCAAGTCATTTTTCCCATACTATAGGCCTAAGGGCTTAGAGCTGTTGCTGGTCCTCACCTTCCCTCGACACCGCTTTCACAGCCAAATGCACTCTAACCATCTGCCTTTGCCTTGCCTCCCACCACTCCCAAAACACTCTCACTCTCGGCACACACCACCGCCCAAAGTGCCAACACCCAAGCAATTTCTGCCGCATGCTACCTCTAAGGGCTTTGTGCTGTTGATGGTCTTCACCTTCCCTTGACACCGCTTTCACAGCCAAACACACGCTGGCCATCTACCCTGGCTTTGCCTCCCAGCACTCCCAACACACATTCTCAGGCTCACTCTCACTCTCACTCCCAGTACAGACCAGCTGCCAAAGTGCAAACTTCCAAGCCATTTCTCCCATACGATAGGCCTAAGGGCTTAGAGCTGTTGCTGGTCCTCACCTTCCCTTGACACCGCTTTCACAGCCAAACGCATTCTGGCCATCTGCCTTTGCCTTGCCTCCCACCACTCACAACACACTCTCACTCTCGGCACACACCACCTCCCAAAGTGCCAACACCCAAGCCATTTCCAACGCACACTACATCTAAGAGCTTAGAGCTGTTGCTTGTCCTCACCTTCCCTTGACAGCGCTTTCACAGCCAAACACACTCTGGCCATCTACCCTGGCTTCACCTCCCAGCACTCCCAACACACCTTCTCAGGCTCAATCTCACTCTTACTGTCGGCACAGACCACCTCCCAAAGTGCAAACGTCCAAGCCATTTCTGAGGCACGCTACATCTAAGGGCTTAGAGCTGTTGCTGGCCCTCGCCTTCCCTTGACAGCGCTTTCACAGCCAAACACACGCTGGCCATCTGCCTTTGCCTTGCCTCCCACCACTCCCAACACACTCTCACCTTCAGCACAGACCACCTCCCAAAGTGCCAACACCCAAGCAATTTCTGCCACATGCTACCTCTAAGGGCTTAGTGCTGTTGCTGGTCCTCACCTTCCCTTGACACTGCTTTCACAGCCAAACACACTCTGGCCTTCTGCCTTTGCCTTGCCTCCCACCACTCACAACACACATTCTCAGGTGCAATCTCACTCTCAGTCCCGGCACGGACCAGCACCCAAAGTGCCAACACCCAAGCCATTTCTGACGCACGCTACATCTAAGGGCTTAGAGCTGTTGCTGGTCCTCACCTTCCCTTGACACCGCTTTCACAGCCAAACACACGCTGGCCATCTACCCTGGCTTTGCCTCCCAGGACTCCCAACACATATTCTCACGCTCAATCTCACTCTCACTCCCGGTACAGACCACCTCCGAAAGTGCAAACGTCCAAGCCATTTCTCCCATACGATAGGCCTAAGGGCTTAGAGCTGTTGCTGGTCCTCACCTTCCCTTGACAGCGCTTTCACAGCCAAACACACTCTGGCCATCTGCCTTTGCCTTGCCTCCCACCACTCCCAACTCACTCTAACCTTCGGCACAGAGCAACTCCCAAAGTGCAAACACAACAAACTCTTTCTGACACATGCTACATCTAAGGGCTTAGAGCTGTTGCTGGTCCTCAACTTCCCTTGACAGCGATTTCACAGCCAAACACACGCTGGCCATCTACCCTGGCTTTGCCTCCCACCACTCCCAACACACCTTCTCACGCTCAATCTCACTCTCACTCCCGGCTCAGACCACCTCCCAAAGTGCAAACATGCAAGTCATTCTTCCCATACTATAGGCCTAAGGGCTTAGAGCAGTTGCTGGTCCTCACCTTCCCTTGACAGGGCTTTCACAGCCAAACACACCCTGCCCATCTGCCTTTGCCTTGCCTCCCACCACTCCCAACACATTCTCAGGCGCAATCTCACTCTCAGTCCCGGCACAGACCAGCACCCAAAGTGCCAACACCCAAGCCATTTCAGACGCACGCTACATCTAAGGGCTTAGAGCTGTTGCTGGTCCTCACCTTCCCTTGACAGCGCTTTCACAGCCAAACACACGCTGCCCATCTATCCTGGCTTTGCCCCACAGCACTCCCAACACACATTCTCACGCTCAATCTCACTCTCACTGTTGGCACAGACCACCTCCCAAAGTGCAAACGTCCAAGCCATTTCTCCCATACGATCGGCCTAAGGGCTTAGAGCAGTTGCTGGTCGTCACCTTCCCTTGACACCGCTTTCACAGCCAAACACACTCTGGCCATCTGCCTTTGCCTTGCCTCCCACCACTCCCAACACACTCTCACCTTCGGCACAGAGCAACTCCCAAAGTGCAAACACAACAAACTCTTTCTGACACATGCTACATCTAAGGGCTTAGAGCTGTTGCTGGTCCTCACCTTCCCTTGACACCGCTTTCACAGCCAAACACACGCTGGCCATCTACCCTGGCTTTGCCTCCCAGCACTCCCAACACACCTTCTCAGGCTCAATCTCACTCTCACTCCTGGCACAGACCAACTCCCAAAGTGCAAACACGCAAGTCATTTTTGCCATACTATATGCCTAAGGGCTTAGAGCTGTTGCTGGTCCTCACCTTCCCTTGACAGCGCTTTCACAGCCAAACACACTCTGGCCATCTGCCTTTGCCTTGCCTCCAAGCACTCCCAACACACTCTCACTCTCGGCACACACCACCGCCCAAAGTGCCAACACCCAAGCGATTTCTGCCGCATGCTAACTCTAAGGGCTTTGTGCTGTTGATGGTCTTCACCTTCCCTTGACACCGCTTTCACAGCCAAACACACGCTGGCCATCTACCCTGGCTTTGCCTCCCAGCACTCCCAACACACATTCTCAGGCTCAATCTCACTCTCACTCCCAGTACAGACCACCTCCCAAAGTACAAACGTCCAAGCCATTTCTCCCATACGATAGGCCTAAGGGCTTAGAGCAGTTGCTGGTCCTCACCTTCCCTTGACACCGCTTTCACAGCCAAACACACGCTGGCCATCTACCCTGCCTTTGCCTCCCAGCACTCCCAACACACCTTCTCAGGCTCAATCTCACTCTCACTGTCGGCACAGACCACCTCCCTAAGTGCAAACGTCCAAGCCATTTCTGAGGAACGCTACATCTAAGGGCTTAGAGCTGTTGCTGGCCCTCGCCTTCCCTTGACAGCGCTTTCACAGCCAAACACACTCTGGCCATCTGCCTTTGCCTTGCCTCCCACCACTCCCAACACACTCTCACCTTCGGCACAGACCACCTCCCAAAGTGCCAACACCCAAGCAATTGCTGCCACATGCTACCTCTAAGGGCTTAGTGCTGTTGCTGGTCCTCACCTTCCCTTGACAGCGCTTTCACAGACAAACACACTCTGGCCATCTGCCTTTGCCTTGCCTCCCACCACTCACAACACACATTCTCAGGCGCAATCTCACTCTCACTCTCAGCACAGACCACCACCCAAAGTGCCAACACCCAAGCCATTTCTGACGCACGCTACATCTAAGGGCTTAGAGCTGTTGCTGGTCCTCACCTTCCCTTGACACCGCTTTCACAGCCAAACACACTCTGGCCATCTATCCTGGCTTTGCCTCCCACCACTCCCAACACACTATCACTCTCGGCACACACCACCGCCCAAAGTGCCAACACCCAAGTTATTTCTGCCGCATGCTAACTCTAAGGGCTGTGTACTGTTGATGGTCTTCACCTTCCCTTGACACCGCTTTCACAGCCAAACACACGCTGGCCATCTACCCTGCCTTTGCCTCCCAGCACTCCCAACACACATTCTCAGGCTCAATCTCACTCTCACTCCCAGTACAGACCACCTCCCAAAGTGCAAACTTCCAAGCCATTTCTCCCATACGATAGGCCTAAGGGCTTAGAGCAGTTGCTGGTCCTCACCTTCCCTTGACACCGCTTTCACAGCCAAACACACGCTGGCCATCTACCCTGGCTTTGCCTCCCACCACTCCCAACACACATTCTCACGCTCAATCTCACTCTCACTGTCGGCACAGACCACCTCCCAAAGTGCAAACATGCAAGTCATTTTTTCCCATACTATAGGCCTAAGGTCTTAGAGCTGTTGCTGGTCGTCACCTTCCCTTGACACCGCTTTCACAGCCAAACACACTCTGACCATCTGCCTTTGCCTTGCCTCCCACCACTCCCAACACACTCTCACCTTCGGCACAGAGCAACTCCCAAAGTGCAAACACAACAAACTCTTTCTGACACATGCTACATCTAAGGGCTTAGAGCTGTTGCTGGTCCTCACCTTCCCTTGACAGCGCTTTCACAGCCAAACACACTCTGCCCATCTATCCTGGCTTCGCCTCCCAGCACTCCCAAAACACATTCTCACGCTCAATCTCACTCTCACTCCCGGCACAGACCACCTCCCAAAGTGCAAACGTCCAAGGCATTTCTCCCATACGATAGGCCTAAGGGCTTAGAGCTGTTGCTGGTCCTCACCTTCCCTCGACACCGCTTTCACAGCCAAATGCACTCTAACCATCTGCCTTTGCCTTGCCTCCCACCACTCACAACACACTCTCACTCTCGGCACACACCACCGCCCAAAGTGCCAACACCCAAGCAATTTCTGCCGCATGCTACCTCTAAGGGCTTTGTGCTGTTGCTGGTCTTCACCTTCCCTTGACACCGCTTTCACAGCCAAACACACGCTGGCCATCTACCCTGGCTTTGCCTCCCAGCACTCCCAACACATATTCTCACGCTCAATCTCACTCTCACTCCCGGTACAGACCACCTCCCAAAGTGCAAACGTCCAAGCCATTTCTCCCATACGATAGGCCTAAGGGCTTAGAGCTGTTGCTGGTCCTCACCTTCCCTTGACAGGGCTTTCACAGCCAAACACACCCTGCCCATCTGCCTTTGCCTTGCCTCCCACCACTCCCAACACATTCTCAGGCGCAATCTCACTCTCAGTCCCGGCACAGACCAGCACCCAAAGTGCCAACACCCAAGCCATTTCAGACGCACGCTACATCTAAGGGCTTAGAGGTGTTGCTGGTCCTCACCTTCCCTTGACAGCGCTTTCACAGCCAAACACACCCTGCCCATCTATCCTGGCTTTGCCCCACAGCACTCCCAACACACATTCTCACGCTCAATCTCACTCTCACTCCCGGCGCAGACCACCTCCCAAAGTGCAAACACCCAAGCCATTTCTCCCATACGATAGGCCTAAGGGCTTAGAGCTGTTGCTGGTCGTCACCTTCCCTTGACAGCGCTTTCACAGCCAAACACACTCTGGCCATCTGCCTTTGCCTTGCCTCCAACCACTCCCAACACACTCTCACCTTCGGCACAGAGCAACTCCCAAAGTGCAAACACAACAAACTCTTTCTGACACATGCTACATCTAAGGGCTTAGAGCTGTTGCTGGTCCTCACCTTCCCTTGACAGCGCTTTCACAGCCAAACACACGCTGGCCATCTACCCTGGCTTTGCCTCCCAGCACTCCCAACACACATTCTCAAGCTCAATCTCACTCGCACTGTCGGCACAGACCACCTCCCAAAGTGCAAACCTGCAAGTCATTTTTCCCATACTATAGGCCTAAGGGCTTAGAGCTGTTGCTGGTCCTCACCTTCCCTTGACAGCGCTTTCACAGCCAAACACACTCTGGCCATCTGCCTTTGCCTTGCCTCCCACCACTCCCAACACACTCTCACCTTCGGCACAGACCACCTCCCAAAGTGCAAACACAACAAACTCTTTCTGACACCTGCTACATCTAAGGGCTTTGTGCTGTTTGTGGTCCTCACCTTCCCTTGACACCGCTTTCACAGCCAAACACACTCTGGCCATCTGCCTTTGCCTTGCCTCCCACCACTCCCAACACATTCTCAGGCGCAATCTCACTCTCACTCCCGGCACAGACCACCACCCAAAGTGCCAACACCCAAGCCATTTCTGACGCACGCTACGTCTAAGGGCTTAGAGCTGTTGCTGGTCCTCACCTTCCCTTGACAGCGCTTTCACAGCCAAACACACGCTGGCCATCTAACCTGGCTTTGCCCCACAGCACTCCCAACACACTTTCTCAGGCTCAATCTCACTCTCACTCCCGGCACAGACCACCTCCCAAAGTGCAAACACCCAAGCCATTTCTCCCATATGATAGGCCTAAGGGCTTAGAGCAGTTGCTGGTCGTCACCTTCCCTTGACAGCGCTTTCACAGCCAAACACACTCTGGCCATCTGCCTTTGCCTTGCCTCCCACCACTCCCAACACACTCTCACTCTCGGCACAGAGCAACTCCCAAAGTGCAAACACAACAAACTCTTTCTGACACATGCTACATCTAAGGGCTTAGAGCTGTTGCTGGTACTCAACTTCCCTTGACAGCGCTTTCACAGCCAAACACACTCTGGCCATCTACCCTGGCTTTGCCTCCCACCACTCCCAACACACATTCTCAAGCTCAATCTCACTCTCACTGTCGGCACAGACCACCTCCCAAAGTGCAAACTTCCAAGCCATTTCAGACGCATGCTACATCTAAGGGCTTAGAGCTGTTGCTGGTCCTCACCTTCCCTTGACAGCGCTTTCACAGCCAAACACACTCTGGCCATCTGCCTTTGCCTTGCCTCCCACCACTCCCAACACACTCTCACTCTCGGCACACACCACCTCCCAAAGTGCCAACACCCAAGCCATTTACAACGCACACTACATCTAAGGGCTTTGTGCTGTTTGTGGTCGTCACCTTCCCTTGACACCGCTTTCACAGCCAAACGCACTCTGGCCATCTGCCTTTGCCTTGCCTCCCACCACTCCCAACACACTCTCACTCTCGGCACACACCACCGCCCAAAGTATCAACACCCAAGCCATTTCAGACGCACACTACATCTAAGGGCTTAGAGCTGTTGCTGGTCCTCACCTTCCCTTGACAGCGCTTTCACAGCCAAACACACTCTGGCCATCTACCCTGGCTTCACCTCCAAGCACTCCCAACACACCTTCTCACTCTCAATCTCACTATCACTGTCGGCACAGACCACCTCCCAAAGTGCAAACGTCCAAGCCATTTCTGAGGCACGCTACATCTAAGGGCTTAGAGCTGTTGCTGGCCCTCGCCTTCCCTTGACAGCGCTTTCACAGCCAAACACACTCTGGCCATCTGCCTTTGCCTTGCCTCCCACCACTCCCAACACACTCTCACCTTCGGCACAGACCACCTCCCAAAGTGCCAACACCCAAGCAATTTGTGCCACACGCTACATCTAAGGGCTTAGAGGTGTTGCTGGTCCTCACCTTCCCTTGACAGCGCTTTCAGAGCCAAACACACTCTGGCCATCTGCCTTTGCCTTGCCTCCCACCACTCACAACACACATTCTCAGGCGCAATCTCACTCTCACTCTCGGCACAGACCACCACCCAAAGTGCCAACACCCAAGCCATTTCTGACGCACGCTACATCTAAGGGCTTAGAGCTGTTGCTGGTCCTCACCTTCCCTTGACACCGCTTTCACAGCCAAACACACTCTCGCCATCTATCCTGGCTTCGCCTCCCAGCACTCCCAACACACATTCTCACACTCAATCTCACTCTCACTCCCGGCTCAGACCACCTCCCAAAGTGCAAACGTCCAAGGCATTTCTCCCATACGATAGGCCTAAGGGCTTAGAGCAGTTGCTGGTCGTCACCTTCCCTTGACACCGCTTTCACAGCCAAACGCACTCTGGCCATCTGCCTTTGCCTTGCCTCCCACCACTCCCAACACACTCTCACCTTCGGCACAGAGCAACTCCCAAAGTGCAAACACAACAAACTCTTTCTGACACATGCTACATCTAAGGGCTTAGAGCTGTTGCTGGTCCTCACCTTCCCTTGACACCGCTTTCACAGCCAAACGCACTCTGGTCATCTGCCTTTGCCTTGCCTCCCACCACTCCCAACACACTCTCACTCTCGGCACACACCACCTCCCAAAGTGCCAACACCCAAGCAATTTCTGCCGCATGCTACCTCTAAGGGCTTTGTGCTGTTGCTGGTCTTCACCTTCCCTTGACAGCGCTTTCACAGCCAAACACACGCTGGCCATCTACCAAAACACACATTCTCACGCTCAATCTCACTCTCACTCCCAGTACAGACCACCTCCCAAAGTGCAAACGTCCAAGCCATTTCTCCCATAGGATAGGCCTAAGGGCTTAGAGCAGTTGCTGGTCGTCACCTTCCCTTGACACCGCTTTCACAGCCAAACACACGCTGGCCATCTACCCTGCCTTTGCCTCCCAGCACTCCCAACACACCTTCTCAAGCTCAATCTCACTCTCACTGTCGGCACAGACCACCTCCCAAAGTGCAAACTTCCAAGCCATTTCAGACGCATGCTACATCTAAGGGCTTAGAGCTGTTGCTGGTCCTCACCTTCCCTTGACAGCGCTTTCACAGCCAAACGCACTCTGGCCATCTATCCTGGCTTTGCCTCCCAGCACTCCCAACACACATTCTCACGCTCAATCTCAGTCTCACTCCCGGCACAGACCACCTCCCAAAGTGCAAACGTCCAAGCCATTTCTCCCATACGACAGGCCTAAGGGCTTAGAGCTGTTGCTGGTCCTCACCTTCCCTTGACAGCGCTTTCACAGCCAAACACACGCTGGCCATCTACCCTGGCTTCACCTCCCAGCACTCCCAACACACCTTCTCAGGCTCAATCTCACTCTCACTGTCGGCACAGACCACCTCCCAAGGTGCAAACGTCCAAGCCATTTCTGAGGAACGCTACATCTAAGGGCTTAGAGCTGTTGCTGGCCCTCGCCTTCCCTTGACAGCGCTTTCACAGCCAAACACACTCTGGCCATCTGCCTTTGCCTTGCCTCCCACCACTCCCAACACACTCTCACCTTCAGCACAGACCACCTCCAAAAGTGCCAACACCCAAGCAATTTCTGCCACATGCTACCTCTAAGGGCTTAGTGCTGTTGCTGGTCCTCACCTTCCCTTGACACCGCTTTCACAGCCAAACACACGCTGGCCATCTGCCTTTGCCTTGCCTCCCAGCACTCCCAACACACATTCTCACGCTCAATCTCACTCTCACTCCCGGCTCAGACCACCTCCCAAAGTGCAAACGTCCAAGCCATTTCTCCCATACGATAGGCCTAAGGGCTTAGAGCTGTTGCTGGTCCTCACCTTCCCTTGACAGCGCTTTCACAGCCAAACACACGCTGGCCATCTACCCTGGCTTTGCCTCCCAGCACTCCCAACACACATTCTCACGCTCAATCTCACTCTCACTCCCGGCACAGACCACCTCCCAAAGTGCAAACGTCCAAGCCATTTCTCCCATACGACAGGCCTAAGGGCTTAGAGCTGTTGCTGGTCCTCACCTTCCCTTGACAGCGCTTTCACAGCCAAACACACGCTGGCCATCTACCCTGGCTTCACCTCCAAGCACTCCCAACACACCTTCTCACTCTCAATCTCACTATCACTGTCGGCACAGACCACCTCCCAAAGTGCAAACGTCCAAGCCATTTCTGAGGCATGCTACATCTAAGGGCTTAGAGCTGTTGCTGGTCCTCACCTTCCCTTGACAGCGCTTTCACAGCCAAACACACTCTGGCCATCTCACTTTGCCTTGCCTCCCACCACTCCCAACACACTCTCACTCTCGGCACACACCACCTCCCAAAGTGCCAACACCCAAGCCATTTACAACGCACACTACATCTAAGGGCTTTGTGCTGTTTCTGGTCGTCACCTTCCCTTGACAGCGCTTTCACAGCCAAACGCACTCTGGCCATCTGCCTTTGCCTTGCCTCCCACCACTCCCAACACACTCTCACTCTCGGCACACACCACCGCCCAAAGTATCAACACCCAAGCCATTTCAGACGCACACTACATCTAAGGGCTTAGAGCTGTTGCTGGTCCTCACCTTCCCTTGACAGCGCTTTCACAGCCAAACACACTCTGGCCATCTACCCTGGCTTCACCTCCAAGCACTCCCAACACACCTTCTCACTCTCAATCTCACTATCACTGTCGGCACAGACCACCTCCCAAAGTGCAAACGTCCAAGCCATTTCTGAGGCACGCTACATCTAAGGGCTTAGAGCTGTTGCTGGCCCTCGCCTTCCCTTGACAGCGCTTTCACAGCCAAACACACTCTGGCCATCTGCCTTTGCCTTGCCTCCCACCACTCCCAACACACTCTCACCTTCGGCACAGACCACCTCCCAAAGTGCCAACACCCAAGCAATTTGTGCCACACGCTACATCTAAGGGCTTAGAGGTGTTGCTGGTCCTCACCTTCCCTTGACAGCGCTTTCAGAGCCAAACACACTCTGGCCATCTGCCTTTGCCTTGCCTCCCACCACTCACAACACACATTCTCAGGCGCAATCTCACTCTCACTCTCGGCACAGACCACCACCCAAAGTGCCAACACCCAAGCCATTTCTGACGCACGCTACATCTAAGGGCTTAGAGCTGTTGCTGGTCCTCACCTTCCCTTGACACCGCTTTCACAGCCAAACACACTCTCGCCATCTATCCTGGCTTCGCCTCCCAGCACTCCCAACACACATTCTCACGCTCAATCTCACTCTCACTCCCGGCTCAGACCACCTCCCAAAGTGCAAACGTCCAAGGCATTTCTCCCATACGATAGGCCTAAGGGCTTAGAGCAGTTGCTGGTCGTCACCTTCCCTTGACAGCGCTTTCACAGCCAAACGCACTCTGGCCATCTGCCTTTGCCTTGCCTCCCACCACTCCCAACACACTCTCACCTTCGGCACAGAGCAACTCCCAAAGTGCAAACACAACAAACTCTTTCTGACACATGCTACATCTAAGGGCTTAGAGCTGTTGCTGGTCCTCACCTTCCCTTGACAGCGCTTTCACAGCCAAACGCACTCTGGTCATCTGCCTTTGCCTTGCCTCCCACCACTCCCAACACACTCTCACTCTCGGCACACACCACCTCCCAAAGTGCCAACACCCAAGCAATTTCTGCCGCATGCTACCTCTAAGGGCTTTGTGCTGTTGCTGGTCTTCACCTTCCCTTGACAGCGCTTTCACAGCCAAACACACGCTGGCCATCTACCCGGCTTTGCCTCCCAGCACTCCCAACACACATTCTCACGCTCAATCTCACTCTCACTCCCAGTACAGACCACCTCCCAAAGTGCAAACGTCCAAGCCATTTCTCCCATAGGATAGGCCTAAGGGCTTAGAGCAGTTGCTGGTCCTCACCTTCCCTTGACAGCGCTTTCACAGCCAAACACACGCTGGCCATCTACCCTGCCTTTGCCTCCCAGCACTCCCAACACACATTCTCAAGCTCAATCTCACTCTCACTGTCGGCACAGACCACCTCCCAAAGTGCAAACTTCCAAGCCATTTCAGACGCATGCTACATCTAAGGGCTTAGAGCTGTTGCTGGTCCTCACCTTCCCTTGACAGCGCTTTCACAGCCAAACGCACTCTGGCCATCTATCCTGGCTTTGCCTCCCAGCACTCCCAACACACATTCTCACGCTCAATCTCAGTCTCACTCCCGGCACAGACCACCTCCCAAAGTGCAAACGTCCAAGCCATTTCTCCCATACGACAGGCCTAAGGGCTTAGAGCTGTTGCTGGTCCTCACCTTCCCTTGACAGCGCTTTCACAGCCAAACACACGCTGGCCATCTACCCTGGCTTCACCTCCCAGCACTCCCAACACACCTTCTCAGGCTCAATCTCACTCTCACTGTCGGCACAGACCACCTCCCAAGGTGCAAACGTCCAAGCCATTTCTGAGGAACGCTACATGTAAGGGCTTAGAGCTGTTGCTGGCCCTCGCCTTCCCTTGACAGCGCTTTCACAGCCAAACACACTCTGGCCATCTGCCTTTGCCTTGCCTCCCACCACTCCCAACACACTCTCACCTTCAGCACAGACCACCTCCAAAAGTGCCAACACCCAAGCAATTTCTGCCACATGCTACCTCTAAGGGCTTAGTGCTGTTGCTGGTCCTCACCTTCCCTTGACACCGCTTTCACAGCCAAACACACGCTGGCCATCTGCCTTTGCCTTGCCTCCCAGCACTCCCAACACACATTCTCACGCTCAATCTCACTCTCACTCCCGGCTCAGACCACCTCCCAAAGTGCAAACGTCCAAGCCATTTCTCCCATACGATAGGCCTAAGGGCTTAGAGCTGTTGCTGGTCCTCACCTTCCCTTGACAGCGCTTTCACAGCCAAACACACGCTGGCCATCTACCCTGGCTTTGCCTCCCAGCACTCCCAACACACATTCTCAGGCTCAATCTCACTCTCACTGTTGGCACAGACCACCTCCCAAAGTGCAAACGTCCAAGCCATTTCTCCCATATGATAGGCCTAAGGGCTTAGAGCAGTTGCTGGTCGTCACCTTCCCTTGACAGCGCTTTCACAGCCAAACACACTCTGGCCATCTGCCTTTGCCTTGCCTCCCACCACTCCCAACACACTCTCACTCTCGGCACAGAGCAACTCCCAAAGTGCAAACACAACAAACTCTTTCTGACACATGCTACATCTAAGGGCTTAGAGCTGTTGCTGGTACTCAACTTCCCTTGACAGCGCTTTCACAGCCAAACACACTCTGGCCATCTACCCTGGCTTTGCCTCCCACCACTCCCAACACACATTCTCAAGCTCAATCTCACTCTCACTGTCGGCACAGACCACCTCCCAAAGTGCAAACTTCCAAGCCATTTCAGACGCATGCTACATCTAAGGGCTTAGAGCTGTTGCTGGTCCTCACCTTCCCTTGACAGCGCTTTCACAGCCAAACACACTCTGGCCATCTGCCTTTGCCTTGCCTCCCACCACTCCCAACACACTCTCACTCTCGGCACACACCACCGCCCAAAGTGCCAACACCCAAGCCATTTACAACGCACACTACATCTAAGGGCTTTGTGCTGTTTGTGGTCGTCACCTTCCCTTGACACCGCTTTCACAGCCAAACACACTCTGGCCATCTACCCTGGCTTCACCTCCAAGCACTCCCAACACACCTTCTCACTCTCAATCTCACTATCACTGTCGGCACAGACCACCTCCCAAAGTGCAAACGTCCAAGCCATTTCTGAGGCACGCTACATCTAAGGGCTTAGAGCTGTTGCTGGTCCTCACCTTCCCTTGACACCGCTTTCACAGCCAAACACACTCTCGCCATCTATCCAGGCTTCGCCTCCCAGCACTCCCAACACACATTCTCACGCTCAATCTCACTCTCACTCCCGGCTCAGACCACCTCCCAAAGTGCAAACGTCCAAGGCATTTCTCCCATACGATAGGGCTAAGGGCTTAGAGCAGTTGCTGGTCGTCACCTTCCCTTGACAGCGCTTTCACAGCCAAACGCACTCTGGCCATCTGCCTTTGCCTTGCCTCCCACCACTCCCAACACACTCTCACCTTCGGCACAGAGCAACTCCCAAAGTGCAAACACAACAAACTCTTTCTGACACATGCTACATCTAAGGGCTTAGAGCTGTTGCTGGTCCTCACCTTCCCTTGACAGCGCTTTCACAGCCAAACGCACTCTGGTCATCTGCCTTTGCCTTGCCTCCCACCACTCCCAACACACTCTCACACTCGGCACACACCACCTCCCAAAGTGCCAACACCCAAGCAATTTCTGCCGCATGCTACCTCTAAGGGCTTTGTGCTGTTGCTGGTCTTCACCTTCCCTTGACAGCGCTTTCACAGCCAAACACACGCTGGCCATCTACCCGGCTTTGCCTCCCAGCACTCCCAACACACATTCTCACGCTCAATCTCACTCTCACTCCCAGTACAGACCACCTCCCAAAGTGCAAACGTCCAAGCCATTTCTCCCATAGGATAGGCCTACGGGCTTAGAGCAGTTGCTGGTCCTCACCTTCCCTTGACACCGCTTTCACAGCCAAACACACGCTGGCCATCTACCCTGGCTTTGCCTCCCAGCACTCCCAACACACATTCTCAAGCTCAATCTCACTCTCACTGTCGGCACAGACCACCTCCCAAAGTGCAAACTTCCAAGCCATTTCAGACGCATGCTACATCTAAGGGCTTAGAGCTGTTGCTCTCCTCACCTTCCCTTGACAGCGCTTTCACAGCCAAACGCACTCTGGCCATCTATCCTGGCTTTGCCTCCCAGCACTCCCAACACACATTCTCACGCTCAATCTCACTCTCACTCCCGGCACAGACCACCTCCCAAAGTGCAAACGTCCAAGCCATTTCTCCCATACGACAGGCCTAAGGGCTTAGAGCTGTTGCTGGTCCTCACCTTCCCTTGACAGCGCTTTCACAGCCAAACACACGCTGGCCATCTACCCTGGCTTCACCTCCCAGCACTCCCAACACATTCTCACGCTCAATCTCACTCTCACTGTCGGCACAGACCACCTCCCAAGGTGCAAACGTCCAAGCCATTTCTGAGGAACGCTACATCTAAGGGCTTAGAGCTGTTGCTGGCCCTCGCCTTCCCTTGACAGCGCTTTCACAGCCAAACACACTCTGGCCATCTGCCGTTGCCTTGCCTCCCACCACTCCCAACACGCTCTCACCTTCAGCACAGACCACCTCCAAAAGTGCCAACACCCAAGCAATTTCTGCCACATGCTACCTCTAAGGGCTTAGTGCTGTTGCTGGTCCTCACCTTCCCTTGACACCGCTTTCACAGCCAAACACACGCTGGCCATCTGCCTTTGCCTTGCCTCCCAGCACTCCCAACACACATTCTCACGCTCAATCTCACTCTCACTCCCGGCTCAGACCACCTCCCAAAGTGCAAACGTCCAAGCCATTTCTCCCATACGATAGGCCTAAGGGCTTAGAGCTGTTGCTGGTCCTCACCTTCCCTTGACAGCGCTTTCACAGCCAAACACACGCTGGCCATCTACCCTGGCTTTGCCTCCCAGCACTCCCAACACACATTCTCAGGCTCAATCTCACTCTCACTCCCGGCACAGACCACCTCCCAAATTGCAAACGTCCAAGCCATTTCTCCCATATGATAGGCCTAAGGGCTTAGAGCAGTTGCTGGTCCTCACCTTCCCTTGACAGCGCTTTCACAGCCAAACACACTCTGGCCATCTGCCTTTCCCTTGCCTCCCACCACTCCAAACACACTCTCACCTTCGGCACAGACCACCTCCCAAAGTGCAAACACAACAAACTCTTTCTGACACCTGCTACATCTAAGGGCTTTGTGCTGTTTGTGGTCCTCACCTTCCCTTGACACCGCTTTCACAGCCAAACACACTCTGGCCATCTGCCTTTGCCTTGCCTCCCACCACTCCCAACACATTCTCAGGCGCAATCTCACTCTCACTCCCGGCACAGACCACCACCCAAAGTGCCAACACCCAAGCCATTTCTGACGCACGCTACGTCTAAGGGCTTAGAGCTGTTGCTGGTCCTCACCTTCCCTTGACAGCGCTTTCACAGCCAAACACACGCTGGCCATCTACCCTGGCTTTGCCCCACAGCACTCCCAACACACTTTCTCAGGCTCAATCTCACTCTCACTCCCGGCACAGACCACCTCCCAAAGTGCAAACACCCAAGCCATTTCTCCCATATGATAGGCCTAAGGGCTTAGAGCAGTTGCTGGTCGTCACCTTCCCTTGACAGCGCTTTCACAGCCAAACACACTCTGGCCATCTGCCTTTGCCTTGCCTCCCACCACTCCCAACACACTCTCACTCTCGGCACAGAGCAACTCCCAAAGTGCAAACACAACAAACTCTTTCTGACACATGCTACATCTAAGGGCTTAGAGCTGTTGCTGGTACTCAACTTCCCTTGACAGCGCTTTCACAGCCAAACACACTCTGGCCATCTACCCTGGCTTTGCCTCCCACCACTCCCAACACACATTCTCAAGCTCAATCTCACTCTCACTGTCGGCACAGACCACCTCCCAAAGTGCAAACTTCCAAGCCATTTCAGACGCATGCTACATCTAAGGGCTTAGAGCTGTTGCTGGTCCTCACCTTCCCTTGACAGCGCTTTCACAGCCAAACACACTCTGGCCATCTGCCTTTGCCTTGCCTCCCACCACTCCCAACACACTCTCACTCTCGGCACACACCACCTCCCAAAGTGCCAACACCCAAGCCATTTACAACGCACACTACATCTAAGGGCTTTGTGCTGTTTGTGGTCGTCACCTTCCCTTGACACCGCTTTCACAGCCAAACGCACTCTGGCCATCTGCCTTTGCCTTGCCTCCCACCACTCCCAACACACTCTCACTGTCGGCACACACCACCGCCCAAAGTATCAACACCCAAGCCATTTCAGACGCACACTACATCTAAGGGCTTAGAGCTGTTGCTGGTCCTCACCTTCCCTTGACAGCGCTTTCACAGCCAAACACACTCTGGCCATCTACCCTGGCTTCACCTCCAAGCACTCCCAACACACCTTCTCACTCTCAATCTCACTATCACTGTCGGCACAGACCACCTCCCAAAGTGCAAACGTCCAAGCCATTTCTGAGGCACGCTACATCTAAGGGCTTAGAGCTGTTGCTGGCCCTCGCCTTCCCTTGACAGCGCTTTCACAGCCAAACACACTCTGGCCATCTGCCTTTGCCTTGCCTCCCACCACTCCCAACACACTCTCACCTTCGGCACAGACCACCTCCCAAAGTGCCAACACCCAAGCAATTTGTGCCACACGCTACATCTAAGGGCTTAGAGGTGTTGCTGGTCCTCACCTTCCCTTGACAGCGCTTTCAGAGCCAAACACACTCTGGCCATCTGCCTTTGCCTTGCCTCCCACCACTCACAACACACATTCTCAGGCGCAATCTCACTCTCACTCTCGGCACAGACCACCACCCAAAGTGCCAACACCCAAGCCATTTCTGACGCACGCTACATCTAAGGGCTTAGAGCTGTTGCTGGTCCTCACCTTCCCTTGACACCGCTTTCACAGCCAAACACACTCTCGCCATCTATCCTGGCTTCGCCTCCCAGCACTCCCAACACACATTCTCACGCTCAATCTCACTCTCACTCCCGGCTCAGACCACCTCCCAAAGTGCAAACGTCCAAGGCATTTCTCCCATACGATAGGGCTAAGGGCTTAGAGCAGTTGCTGGTCGTCACCTTCCCTTGACAGCGCTTTCACAGCCAAACGCACTCTGGCCATCTGCCTTTGCCTTGCCTCCCACCACTCCCAACACACTCTCACCATCGGCACAGAGCAACTCCCAAAGTGCAAACACAACAAACTCTTTCTGACACATGCTACATCTAAGGGCTTAGAGCTGTTGCTGGTCCTCACCTTCCCTTGACAGCGCTTTCACAGCCAAACGCACTCTGGTCATCTGCCTTTGCCTTGCCTCCCACCACTCCCAACACACTCTCACTCTCGGCACACACCACCTCCCAAAGTGCCAACACCCAAGCAATTTCTGCCGCATGCTACCTCTAAGGGCTTTGTGCTGTTGCTGGTCTTCACCTTCCCTTGACAGCGCTTTCACAGCCAAACACACGCTGGCCATCTACCCGGCTTTGCCTCCCAGCACTCCCAACACACATTCTCACGCTCAATCTCACTCTCACTCCCAGTACAGACCACCTCCCAAAGTGCAAACGTCCAAGCCATTTCTCCCATAGGATAGGCCTAAGGGCTTAGAGCAGTTGCTGGTCCTCACCTTCCCTTGACAGCGCTTTCACAGCCAAACACACGCTGGCCATCTACCCTGCCTTTGCCTCCCAGCACTCCCAACACACATTCTCAAGCTCAATCTCACTCTCACTGTCGGCACAGACCACCTCCCAAAGTGCAAACTTCCAAGCCATTTCAGACGCATGCTACATCTAAGGGCTTAGAGCTGTTGCTGGTCCTCACCTTCCCTTGACAGCGCTTTCACAGCCAAACGCACTCTGGCCATCTATCCTGGCTTTGCCTCCCAGCACTCCCAACACACATTCTCACGCTCAATCTCAGTCTCACTCCCGGCACAGACCACCTCCCAAAGTGCAAACGTCCAAGCCATTTCTCCCATACGACAGGCCTAAGGGCTTAGAGCTGTTGCTGGTCCTCACCTTCCCTTGACAGCGCTTTCACAGCCAAACACACGCTGGCCATCTACCCTGGCTTCACCTCCCAGCACTCCCAACACACCTTCTCAGGCTCAATCTCACTCTCACTGTCGGCACAGACCACCTCCCAAGGTGCAAACGTCCAAGCCATTTCTGAGGAACGCTACATCTAAGGGCTTAGAGCTGTTGCTGGCCCTCGCCTTCCCTTGACAGCGCTTTCACAGCCAAACACACTCTGGCCATCTGCCTTTGCCTTGCCTCCCACCACTCCCAACACACTCTCACCTTCAGCACAGACCACCTCCAAAAGTGCCAACACCCAAGCAATTTCTGCCACATGCTACCTCTAAGGGCTTAGTGCTGTTGCTGGTCCTCACCTTCCCTTGACACCGCTTTCACAGCCAAACACACGCTGGCCATCTGCCTTTGCCTTGCCTCCCAGCACTCCCAACACACATTCTCACGCTCAATCTCACTCTCACTCCCGGCTCAGACCACCTCCCAAAGTGCAAACGTCCAAGCCATTTCTCCCATACGATAGGCCTAAGGGCTTAGAGCTGTTGCTGGTCCTCACCTTCCCTTGACACCGCTTTCACAGCCAAACACACTCTCGCCATCTATCCTGGCTTCGCCTCCCAGCACTCCCAACACACATTCTCACGCTCAATCTCACTCTCACTCCCGGCTCAGACCACCTCCCAAAGTGCAAACGTCCAAGGCATTTCTCCCATACGATAGGGCTAAGGGCTTAGAGCAGTTGCTGGTCGTCACCTTCCCTTGACAGCGCTTTCACAGCCAAACGCACTCTGGCCATCTGCCTTTGCCTTGCCTCCCACCACTCCCAACACACTCTCACCTTCGGCACAGAGCAACTCCCAAAGTGCAAACACAACAAACTCTTTCTGACACATGCTACATCTAAGGGCTTAGAGCTGTTGCTGGTCCTCACCTTCCCTTGACAGCGCTTTCACAGCCAAACGCACTCTGGTCATCTGCCTTTGCCTTGCCTCCCACCACTCCCAACACACTCTCACTCTCGGCACACACCACCTCCCAAAGTGCCAACACCCAAGCAATTTCTGCCGCATGCTACCTCTAAGGGCTTTGTGCTGTTGCTGGTCTTCACCTTCCCTTGACAGCGCTTTCACAGCCAAACACACGCTGGCCATCTACCCGGCTTTGCCTCCCAGCACTCCCAACACACATTCTCACGCTCAATCTCACTCTCACTCCCAGTACAGACCACCTCCCAAAGTGCAAACGTCCAAGCCATTTCTCCCATAGGATAGGCCTAAGGGCTTAGAGCAGTTGCTGGTCCTCACCTTCCCTTGACACCGCTTTCACAGCCAAACACACGCTGGCCATCTACCCTGCCTTTGCCTCCCAGCACTCCCAACACACATTCTCAAGCTCAATCTCACTCTCACTGTCGGCACAGACCACCTCCCAAAGTGCAAACTTCCAAGCCATTTCAGACGCATGCTACATCTAAGGGCTTAGAGCTGTTGCTGGTCCTCACCTTCCCTTGACAGCGCTTTCACAGCCAAACGCACTCTGGCCATCTATCCTGGCTTCGCCTCCCAGCACTCCCAACACACATTCTCACGCTCAATCTCACTCTCACTCCCGGCAAAGACCACCTCCCAAAGTGCAAACGTCCAAGCCATTTCTCCCATACGACAGGCCTAAGGGCTTAGAGCTGTTGCTGGTCCTCACCTTCCCTTGACACCGCTTTCACAGCCAAACACACGCTGGCCATCTACCCTGGCTTCACCTCCCAGCACTCCCAACACATTCTCACGCTCAATCTCACTCTCACTGTCGGCACAGACCACCTCCCAAGGTGCAAACGTCCAAGCCATTTCTGAGGAACGCTACATCTAAGGGCTTAGAGCTGTTGCTGGCCCTCGCCTTCCCTTGACAGCGCTTTCACAGCCAAACACACTCTGGCCATCTGCCGTTGCCTTGCCTCCCACCACTCCCAACACGCTCTCACCTTCAGCACAGACCACCTCCAAAAGTGCCAACACCCAAGCAATTTCTGCCACATGCTACCTCTAAGGGCTTAGTGCTGTTGCTGGTCCTCACCTTCCCTTGACACCGCTTTCACAGCCAAACACACGCTGGCCATCTGCCTTTGCCTTGCCTCCCAGCACTCCCAACACACATTCTCACGCTCAATCTCACTCTCACTCCCGGCTCAGACCACCTCCCAAAGTGCAAACGTCCAAGCCATTTCTCCCATACGATAGGCCTAAGGGCTTAGAGCAGTTGCTGGTCGTCACCTTCCCTTGACAGCGCTTTCACAGCCAAACACACTCTGGCCATCTGCCTTTGCCTTGCCTCCCACCACTCCCAACACACTCTCACCTTCGGCACAGACCACCTCCCAAAGTGCAAACACAACAAACTCTTTCTGACACCTGCTACATCTAAGGGCTTTGTGCTGTTTGTGGTCCTCACCTTCCCTTGACACCGCTTTCACAGCCAAACACACTCTGGCCATCTGCCTTTGCCTTGCCTCCCACCACTCCCAACACATTCTCAGGCGCAATCTCACTCTCACTCCCAGCACAGACCACCACCCAAAGTGCCAACACCCAAGCCATTTGTGACGCACGCTACATCTAAGGGCTTAGAGCTGTTGCTGGTCCTCACCTTCCCTTGACAGCGCTTTCACAGCCAAACACACGCTGGCCATCTAACCTGGCTTTGCCCCACAGCACTCCCAACACACTTTCTCAGGCTCAATCTCACTCTCACTCCCGGCACAGACCACCTCCCAAAGTGCAAACACCCAAGCCATTTCTCCCATATGATAGGCCTAAGGGCTTAGAGCAGTTGCTGGTCGTCACCTTCCCTTGACAGCGCTTTCACAGCCAAACACACTCTGGCCATCTGCCTTTGCCTTGCCTCCCACCACTCCCAACACACTCTCACTCTCGGCACAGAGCAACTCCCAAAGTGCAAACACAACAAACTCTTTCTGACACATGCTACATCTAAGGGCTTAGAGCTGTTGCTGGTACTCAACTTCCCTTGACAGCGCTTTCACAGCCAAACACACTCTGGCCATCTACCCTGGCTTTGCCTCCCACCACTCCCAACACACATTCTCAAGCTCAATCTCACTCTCACTGTCGGCACAGACCACCTCCCAAAGTGCAAACTTCCAAGCCATTTCAGACGCATGCTACATCTAAGGGCTTAGAGCTGTTGCTGGTCCTCACCTTCCCTTGACAGCGCTTTCACAGCCAAACACACTCTGGCCATCTGCCTTTGCCTTGCCTCCCACCACTCCCAACACACTCTCACTCTCGGCACACACCACCGCCCAAAGTGCCAACACCCAAGCCATTTACAACGCACACTACATCTAAGGGCTTTGTGCTGTTTGTGGTCGTCACCTTCCCTTGACACCGCTTTCACAGCCAAACGCACTCTGGCCATCTGCCTTTGCCTTGCCTCCCACCACTCCCAACACACTCTCACTCTCGGCACACACCACCGCCCAAAGTGCCAACACCCAAGCCATTTCAGACGCACACTACATCTAAGGGCTTAGAGCTGTTGCTGGTCCTCACCTTCCCTTGACAGCGCTTTCACAGCCAAACACACTCTGGCCATCTACCCTGGCTTCACCTCCAAGCACTCCCAACACACCTTCTCACTCTCAATCTCACTATCACTGTCGGCACAGACCACCTCCCAAAGTGCAAACGTCCAAGCCATTTCTGAGGCACGCTACATCTAAGGGCTTAGAGCTGTTGCTGGCCCTCGCCTTCCCTTGACAGCGCTTTCACAGCCAAACACACTCTGGCCATCTGCCTTTGCCTTGCCTCCCACCACTCCCAACACACTCTCACCTTCGGCACAGACCACCTCCCAAAGTGCCAACACCCAAGCAATTTGTGCCACACGCTACATCTAAGGGCTTAGAGGTGTTGCTGGTCCTCACCTTCCCTTGACAGCGCTTTCAGAGCCAAACACACTCTGGCCATCTGCCTTTGCCTTGCCTCCCACCACTCACAACACACATTCTCAGGCGCAATCTCACTCTCACTCTCGGCACAGACCACCACCCAAAGTGCCAACACCCAAGCCATTTCTGACGCACGCTACATCTAAGGGCTTAGAGCTGTTGCTGGTCCTCACCTTCCCTTGACACCGCTTTCACAGCCAAACACACTCTCGCCATCTATCCTGGCTTCGCCTCCCAGCACTCCCAACACACATTCTCACGCTCAATCTCACTCTCACTCCCGGCTCAGACCACCTCCCAAAGTGCAAACGTCCAAGGCATTTCTCCCATACGATAGGCCTAAGGGCTTAGAGCAGTTGCTGGTCGTCACCTTCCCTTGACACCGCTTTCACAGCCAAACGCACTCTGGCCATCTGCCTTTGCCTTGCCTCCCACCACTCCCAACACACTCTCACCTTCGGCACAGAGCAACTCCCAAAGTGCAAACACAACAAACTCTTTCTGACACATGCTACATCTAAGGGCTTAGAGCTGTTGCTGGTCCTCACCTTCCCTTGACAGCGCTTTCACAGCCAAACGCACTCTGGTCATCTGCCTTTGCCTTGCCTCCCACCACTCCCAACACACTCTCACTCTCGGCACACACCACCTCCCAAAGTGCCAACACCCAAGCAATTTCTGCCGCATGCTACCTCTAAGGGCTTTGTGCTGTTGCTGGTCTTCACCTTCCCTTGACAGCGCTTTCACAGCCAAACACACGCTGGCCATCTACCCGGCTTTGCCTCCCAGCACTCCCAACACACATTCTCACGCTCAATCTCACTCTCACTCCCAGTACAGACCACCTCCCAAAGTGCAAACGTCCAAGCCATTTCTCCCATAGGATAGGCCTAAGGGCTTAGAGCAGTTGCTGGTCCTCACCTTCCCTTGACACCGCTTTCACAGCCAAACACACGCTGGCCATCTACCCTGGCTTTGCCTCCCAGCACTCCCAACACACATTCTCAAGCTCAATCTCACTCTCACTGTCGGCACAGACCACCTCCCAAAGTGCAAACTTCCAAGCCATTTCAGACGCATGCTACATCTAAGGGCTTAGAGCTGTTGCTGGTCCTCACCTTCCCTTGACAGCGCTTTCACAGCCAAACGCACTCTGGCCATCTATCCTGGCTTCGCCTCCCAGCACTCCCAACACACATTCTCACGCTCAATCTCACTCTCACTCCCGGCAAAGACCACCTCCCAAAGTGCAAACGTCCAAGGCATTTCTCCCATACGACAGGCCTAAGGGCTTAGAGCTGTTGCTGGTCCTCACCTTCCCTTGACACCGCTTTCACAGCCAAACACACGCTGGCCATCTACCCTGGCTTCACCTCCCAGCACTCCCAACACATTCTCACGCTCAATCTCACTATCACTGTCGGCACAGACCACCTCCCAAGGTGCAAACGTCCAAGCCATTTCTGAGGAACGCTACATCTAAGGGCTTAGAGCTGTTGCTGGCCCTCGCCTTCCCTTGACAGCGCTTTCACAGCCAAACACACTCTGGCCATCTGCCGTTGCCTTGCCTCCCACCACTCCCAACACGCTCTCACCTTCAGCACAGACCACCTCCAAAAGTGCCAACACCCAAGCAATTTCTGCCACATGCTACCTCTAAGGGCTTAGTGCTGTTGCTGGTCCTCACCTTCCCTTGACACCGCTTTCACAGCCAAACACACGCTGGCCATCTGCCTTTGCCTTGCCTCCCAGCACTCCCAACACACATTCTCACGCTCAATCTCACTCTCACTCCCGGCTCAGACCACCTCCCAAAGTGCAAACGTCCAAGCCATTTCTCCCATACGATAGGCCTAAGGGCTTAGAGCAGTTGCTGGTCGTCACCTTCCCTTGACAGCGCTTTCACAGCCAAACACACTCTGGCCATCTGCCTTTCCCTTGCCTCCCACCACTCCCAACACACTCTCACCTTCGGCACAGACCACCTCCCAAAGTGCAAACACAACAAACTCTTTCTGACACCTGCTACATCTAAGGGCTTTGTGCTGTTTGTGGTCCTCACCTTCCCTTGACACCACTTTCACAGCCAAACACACTCTGGCCATCTGCCTTTGCCTTGCCTCCCACCACTCCCAACACATTCTCAGGCGCAATCTCACTCTCACTCCCGGCACAGACCACCACCCAAAGTGCCAACACCCAAGCCATTTCTGACGCACGCTACGTCTAAGGGCTTAGAGCTGTTGCTGGTCCTCACCTTCCCTTGACAGCGCTTTCACAGCCAAACACACGCTGGCCATCTAACCTGGCTTTGCCCCACAGCACTCCCAACACACTTTCTCAGGCTCAATCTCACTCTCACTCCCGGCACAGACCACCTCCCAAAGTGCAAACACCCAAGCCATTTCTCCCATATGATAGGCCTAAGGGCTTAGAGCAGTTGCTGGTCCTCACCTTCCCTTGACAGCGCTTTCACAGCCAAACACACTCTGGCCATCTGCCTTTGCCTTGCCTCCCACCACTCCCAACACACTCTCACTCTCGGCACAGAGCAACTCCCAAAGTGCAAACACAACAAACTCTTTCTGACACATGCTACATCTAAGGGCTTAGAGCTGTTGCTGGTACTCAACTTCCCTTGACAGCGCTTTCACAGCCAAACACACTCTGGCCATCTACCCTGGCTTTGCCTCCCACCACTCCCAACACACATTCTCAAGCTCAATCTCACTCTCACTGTCGGCACAGACCACCTCCCAAAGTGCAAACTTCCAAGCCATTTCAGACGCATGCTACATCTAAGGGCTTAGAGCTGTTGCTGGTCCTCACCTTCCCTTGACAGCGCTTTCACAGCCAAACACACTCTGGCCATCTGCCTTTGCCTTGCCTCCCACCACTCCCAACACACTCTCACTCTCGGCACACACCACCTCCCAAAGTGCCAACACCCAAGCCATTTACAACGCACACTACATCTAAGGGCTTTGTGCTGTTTGTGGTCGTCACCTTCCCTTGACACCGCTTTCACAGCCAAACGCACTCTGGCCATCTGCCTTTGCCTTGCCTCCCACCACTCCCAACACACTCTCACTCTCGGCACACACCACCGCCCAAAGTGCCAACACCCAAGCCATTTACAACGCACACTACATCTAAGGGCTTTGTGCTGTTTGTGGTCGTCACCTTCCCTTGACACCGCTTTCACAGCCAAACGCACTCTGGCCATCTGCCTTTGCCTTGCCTCCCACCACTCCCAACACACTCTCACTCTCGGCACACACCACCGCCCAAAGTATCAACACCCAAGCCATTTCAGACGCACACTACATCTAAGGGCTTAGAGCTGTTGCTGGTCCTCACCTTCCCTTGACAGCGCTTTCACAGCCAAACACACTCTGGCCATCTACCCTGGCTTCACCTCCAAGCACTCCCAACACACCTTCTCACTCTCAATCTCACTATCACTGTCGGCACAGACCACCTCCCAAAGTGCAAACGTCCAAGCCATTTCTGAGGCACGCTACATCTAAGGGCTTAGAGCTGTTGCTGGCCCTCGCCTTCCCTTGACAGCGCTTTCACAGCCAAACACACTCTGGCCATCTGCCTTTGCCTTGCCTCCCACCACTCCCAACACACTCTCACCTTCGGCACAGAGCAACTCCCAAAGTGCAAACACAACAAACTCTTTCTGACACATGCTACATCTAAGGGCTTAGAGCTGTTGCTGGTCCTCACCTTCCCTTGACAGCGCTTTCAGAGCCAAACACACTCTGGCCATCTGCCTTTGCCTTGCCTCCCACCACTCACAACACACATTCTCAGGCGCAATCTCACTCTCACTCTCGGCACAGACCACCACCCAAAGTGCCAACACCCAAGCCATTTCTGACGCACGCTACATCTAAGGGCTTAGAGCTGTTGCTGGTCCTCACCTTCCCTTGACACCGCTTTCACAGCCAAACACACTCTCGCCATCTATCCTGGCTTCGCCTCCCAGCACTCCCAACACACATTCTCACGCTCAATCTCACTCTCACTCCCGGCTCAGACCACCTCCCAAAGTGCAAACGTCCAAGGCATTTCTCCCATACGATAGGCCTAAGGGCTTAGAGCTGTTGCTGGTCCTCACCTTCCCTCGACACCGCTTTCACAGCCAAACGCACTCTGGCCATCTGCCTTTGCCTTGCCTCCCAGCACTCCCAACACACTCTCACTCTCGGCACACACCACCGCCCAAAGTGCCAACACCCAAGCCATTTCCAACGCACACTACATCTAAGGGCTTAGAGCTGTTGCTGGTCCTCACCTTCCCTTGACACCGCTTTCACAGCCAAACACACGCTGGCCATCTACCCTGGCTTTGCCTCCCAGCACTCCCAACACACCTTCTCAGGCTCAATCTCACTCTCACTCCTGGCACAGACCAACTCCCAAAGTGCAAACACGCAAGTCATTTTTGCCATACTATATGCCTAAGGGCTTAGAGCTGTTGCTGGTCCTCACCTTCCCTTGACAGCGCTTTCACAGCCAAACACACTCTGGCCATCTGCCTTTGCCTTGCCTCCAAGCACTCCCAACACACTCTCACTCTCGGCACACACCACCTCCCAAAGTGCCAACACCCAAGCAATTTCTGCCACATGCTACCTCTAAGGGCTTTGTGCTGTTGATGGTCTTCACCTTCCCTTGACACCGCTTTCACAGCCAAACACACGCTGGCCATCTACCCGGCTTTGCCTCCCAGCACTCCCAACACACATTCTCACGCTCAATCTCACTCTCACTCCCAGTACAGACCACCTCCCAAAGTGCAAACGTCCAAGCCATTTCTCCCATAGGATAGGCCTAAGGGCTTAGAGCAGTTGCTGGTCCTCACCTTCCCTTGACACCGCTTTCACAGCCAAACACACGCTGGCCATCTACCCTGCCTTTGCCTCCCAGCACTCCCAACACACATTCTCAAGCTCAATCTCACTCTCACTGTCGGCACAGACCACCTCCCAAAGTGCAAACTTCCAAGCCATTTCAGACGCATGCTACATCTAAGGGCTTAGAGCTGTTGCTGGTCCTCACCTTCCCTTGACAGCGCTTTCACAGCCAAACGCACTCTGGCCATCTATCCTGGCTTCGCCTCCCAGCACTCCCAACACACATTCTCACGCTCAATCTCACTCTCACTCCCGGCAAAGACCACCTCCCAAAGTGCAAACGTCCAAGGCATTTCTCCCATACGACAGGCCTAAGGGCTTAGAGCTGTTGCTGGTCCTCACCTTCCCTTGACACCGCTTTCACAGCCAAACACACGCTGGCCATCTACCCTGGCTTCACCTCCCAGCACTCCCAACACATTCTCACGCTCAATCTCACTATCACTGTCGGCACAGACCACCTCCCAAGGTGCAAACGTCCAAGCCATTTCTGAGGCACGCTACATCTAAGGGCTTAGAGCTGTTGCTGGCCCTCGCCTTCCCTTGACAGCGCTTTCACAGCCAAACACACTCTGGCCATCTGCCTTTGCCTTGCCTCCCACCACTCCCAACACACTCTCACCTTCGGCACAGACCACCTCCCAAAGTGCCAACACCCAAGCAATTTGTGCCACACGCTACATCTAAGGGCTTAGAGGTGTTGCTGGTCCTCACCTTCCCTTGACAGCGCTTTCAGAGCCAAACACACTCTGGCCATCTGCCTTTGCCTTGCCTCCCACCACTCACAACACACATTCTCAGGCGCAATCTCACTCTCACTCTCGGCACAGACCACCACCCAAAGTGCCAACACCCAAGCCATTTCTGACGCACGCTACATCTAAGGGCTTAGAGCTGTTGCTGGTCCTCACCTTCCCTTGACACCGTTTTCACAGCCAAACACACTCTCGCCATCTATCCTGGCTTCGCCTCCCAGCACTCCCAACACACATTCTCACGCTCAATCTCACTCTCACTCCCGGCTCAGACCACCTCCCAAAGTGCAAACGTCCAAGGCATTTCTCCCATACGATAGGGCTAAGGGCTTAGAGCTGTTGCTGGTCCTCACCTTCCCTCGACACCGCTTTCACAGCCAAACGCACTCTGGCCATCTGCCTTTGCCTTGCCTCCCAGCACTCCCAACACACTCTCACTCTCGGCACACACCACCGCCCAAAGTGCCAACACCCAAGCCATTTCCAACGCACACTACATCTAAGGGCTTAGAGCTGTTGCTGGTCCTCACCTTCCCTTGACACCGCTTTCACAGCCAAACACACGCTGGCCATCTACCCTGGCTTTGCCTCCCAGCACTCCCAACACACCTTCTCAGGCTCAATCTCACTCTCACTCCTGGCACAGACCAACTCCCAAAGTGCAAACACGCAAGTCATTTTTGCCATACTATATACCTAAGGGCTTAGAGCTGTTGCTGGTCCTCACCTTCCCTTGACAGCGCTTTCACAGCCAAACACACTCTAACCATCTGCCTTTGCCTTGCCTCCCACCACTCCCAACACACTCTCACTCTCGGCACACACCACCGCCCAAAGTGCCAACACCCAAGCAATTTCTGCCGCATGCTACCTCTAAGGGCTTTGTGCTGTTGATGGTCTTCACCTTCCCTTGACACCGCTTTCACAGCCAAACACACGCTGGCCATCTACCCTGGCTTTGCCTCCCAGCACTCCCAACACACATTCTCAGGCTCAATCTCACTCTCACTCCCAGTACAGACCAGCTGCCAAAGTGCAAACTTCCAAGCCATTTCTCCCATACGATAGGCCTAAGGGCTTAGAGCTGTTGCTGGTCCTCACCTTCCCTTGACACCGCTTTCACAGCCAAACGCATTCTGGCCATCTGCCTTTGCCTTGCCTCCCACCACTCCCAACACACTCTCACTCTCGGCACACACCACCGCCCAAAGTGCCAACACCCAAGCCATTTCCAACGCACACTACATCTAAGAGCTTAGAGCTGTTGCTGGTCCTCACCTTCCCTTGACAGCGCTTTCACAGCCAAACACACTCTGGCCATCTACCCTGGCTTCACCTCCCAGCACTCCCAACACACCTTCTCACGCTCAATCTCACTATCACTGTCGGCACAGACCACCTCCCAAAGTGCAAACGTCCAAGCCATTTCTGAGGCACGCTACATCTAAGGGCTTAGAGCTGTTGCTGGCCCTCGCCTTCCCTTGACAGCGCTTTCACAGCCAAACACACGCTGGCCATCTGCCTTTGCCTTGCCTCCCACCACTCCCAACACACTCTCACCTTCAGCACAGACCACCTCCCAAAGTGCCAACACCCAAGCAATTTCTGCCACATGCTACCTCTAAGGGCTTAGTGCTGTTGCTGGTCCTCACCTTCCCTTGACACTGCTTTCACAGCCAAACACACTCTGGCCTTCTGCCTTTGCCTTGCCTCCCACCACTCACAACACACATTCTCAGGTGCAATCTCACTCTCAGTCCCGGCACGGACCAGCACCCAAAGTGCCAACACCCAAGCCATTTCTGACGCACGCTACATCTAAGGGCTTAGAGCTGTTGCTGGTCCTCACCTTCCCTTGACACCGCTTTCACAGCCAAACACACGCTGGCCATCTACCCTGGCTTTGCCTCCCAGCACTCCCAACACATATTCTCACGCTCAATCTCACTCTCACTCCCGGTACAGACCACCTCCGAAAGTGCAAACGTCCAAGCCATTTCTCCCATACGATAGGCCTAAGGGCTTAGAGCTGTTGCTGGTCCTCACCTTCCCTTGACAGCGCTTTCACAGCCAAACACACTCTGGCCATCTGCCTTTGCCTTGCCTCCCACCACTCCCAACACACTCTAACCTTCGGCACAGAGCAACTCCCAAAGTGCAAACACAACAAACTCTTTCTGACACATGCTACATCTAAGGGCTTAGAGCTGTTGCTGGTCCTCAACTTCCCTTGACAGCGATTTCACAGCCAAACACACGCTGGCCATCTACCCTGGCTTTGCCTCCCACCACTCCCAACACACCTTCTCACGCTCAATCTCACTCTCACTCCCGGCACAGACCACCTCCCAAAGTGCAAACGTCCAAGGCATTTCTCCCATACGATAGGCCTAAGGGCTTAGAGCTGTTGCTGGTCCTCACCTTCCCTCGACACCGCTTTCACAGCCAAATGCACTCTAACCATCTGCCTTTGCCTTGCCTCCCACCACTCCCAACACACTCTCACTCTCGGCACACACCACCGCCCAAAGTGCCAACACCCAAGCCATTTCCAACGCACACTACATCTAAGGGCTTAGAGCTGTTGCTGGTCCTCACCTTCCCTTGACACCGCTTTCACAGCCAAACACACGCTGGCCATGTACCCTGGCTTTGCCTCCCAGCACTCCCAACACACCTTCTCAGGCTCAATCTCACTCTCACTCCTGGCACAGACCAACTCCCAAAGTGAAACACGCAAGTCATTTTTCCCATACTATAGGCCTAAGGGCTTAGAGCTGTTGCTGGTCCTCACCTTCCCTTGACAGCGCTTTCACAGCCAAACACACTCTGGCCATCTGCCTTTGCATTGCCTCCAAGCACTCCCAACACACTCTCACTCTCGGCACACACCACCGCCCAAAGTGCCAACACCCAAGCAATTTCTGCCGCATGCTACCTCTAAGGGCTTTGTGCTGTTGATGGTCTTCACCTTCCCTTGACACCGCTTTCACAGCCAAACACACGCTGGCCATCTACCCTGGCTTTGCCTCCCAGCACTCCCAACACACATTCTCAGGCTCAATCTCACTCTCACTCCCAGTACAGACCACCTCCCAAAGTGCAAACGTCCAAGCCATTTCTCCCATACGATAGGCCTAAGGGCTTAGAGCAGTTGCTGGTCCTCACCTTCCCTTGACACCGCTTTCACAGCCAAACACACGCTGGCCATCTACCCTGCCTTTGCCTCCCACCACTCCCAACACACATTCTCAGGCTCAATCTCACTCTCACTGTCGGCACAGACCACCTCCCAAAGTGCAAACATGCAAGTCATTTTTTCCCATACTATAGGCCTAAGGTCTTAGAGCTGTTGCTGGTCGTCACCTTCCCTTGACACCGCTTTCACAGCCAAACACACTCTGACCATCTGCCTTTGCCTTGCCTCCCACCACTCCCAACACACTCTCACCTTCGGCACAGAGCAACTCCCAAAGTGCAAACACAACAAACTCTTTCTGACACATGCTACATCTAAGGGCTTAGAGCTGTTGCTGGTCCTCACCTTCCCTTGACAGCGCTTTCACAGCCAAACACACTCTGCCCATCTATCCTGGCTTCGCCTCCCAGCACTCCCAAAACACATTCTCACGCTCAATCTCACTCTCACTCCCGGCACAGACCACCTCCCAAAGTGCAAACGTCCAAGGCATTTCTCCCATACGATAGGCCTAAGGGCTTAGAGCTGTTGCTGGTCGTCACCTTCCCTTGACAGCGCTTTCACAGCCAAATGCACTCTAACCATCTGCCTTTGCCTTGCCTCCCACCACTCACAACACACTCTCACTCTCGGCACACACCACCGCCCAAAGTGCCAACACCCAAGCAATTTCTGCCGCATGCTACCTCTAAGGGCTTTGTGCTGTTGATGGTCTTCACCTTCCCTTGACACCGCTTTCACAGCCAAACACACGCTGGCCATCTACCCTGGCTTTGCCTCCCAGCACTCCCAACACACATTCTCAGGCTCAATCTCACTCTCACTCCCAGTACAGACCAGCTGCCAAAGTGCAAACGTCCAAGCCATTTTTCCATACGATAGGCCTAAGGGCTTAGAGCAGTTGCTGGTCGTCACCTTCCCTTGACAGCGCTTTCACAGCCAAACACACTCTGGCCATCTGCCTTTGCCTTGCCTCCCACCACTCCCAACACACTCTCACCTTCGGCACAGAGCAACTCCCAAAGTGCAAACACAACAAACTCTTTCTGACACATGCTACATCTAAGGGCTTAGAGCTGTTGCTGGTCCTCACCTTCCCTTGACAGCGCTTTCACAGCCAAACACACTCTGCCCATCTATCCTGGCTTCGCCTCCCAGCACTCCCAAAACACATTCTCACGCTCAATCTCACTCTCACTCCCGGCACAGACCACCTCCCAAAGTGCAAACGTCCAAGGCATTTCTCCCATACGATAGGCCTAAGGGCTTAGAGCTGTTGCTGGTCCTCACCTTCCCTCGACACCGCTTTCACAGCCAAATGCACTCTAACCATCTGCCTTTGCCTTGCCTCCCACCACTCCCAACACACTCTCACTCTCGGCACACACCACCGCCCAAAGTGCCAACACCCAAGCAATTTCTGCCGCATGCTACCTCTAAGGGCTTTGTGCTGTTGATGGTCTTCACCTTCCCTTGACACCGCTTTCACAGCCAAACACACGCTGGCCATCTACCCTGGCTTTGCCTCCCAGCACTCCCAACACACATTCTCAGGCTCAATCTCACTCTCACTCCCAGTACAGACCAGCTGCCAAAGTGCAAACTTCCAAGCCATTTCTCCCATACGATAGGCCTAAGTGCTTAGAGCTGTTGCTGGTCCTCACCTTCCCTTGACACCGCTTTCACAGCCAAACGCATTCTGGCCATCTGCCTTTGCCTTGCCTCCCACCACTCCCAACACACTCTCACCTTCGGCACACACCACCGCCCAAAGTGCCAACACCCAAGCCATTTCCAACGCACACTACATCTAAGAGCTTAGAGCTGTTGCTGGTCCTCACCTTCCCTTGACAGCGCTTTCACAGCCAAACACACTCTGGCCATCTACCCTGGCTTCACCTCCCAGCACTCCCAACACACCTTCTCACGCTCAATCTCACTATCACTGTCGGCACAGACCACCTCCCAAAGTGCAAACGTCCAAGCCATTTCTGAGGCACGCTACATCTAAGGGCTTAGAGCTGTTGCTGGCCCTCGCCTTCCCTTGACAGCGCTTTCACAGCCAAACACACGCTGGCCATCTGCCTTTGCCTTGCCTCCCACCACTCCCAACACACTCTCACCTTCAGCACAGACCACCTCCCAAAGTGCCAACACCCAAGCAATTTCTGCCACATGCTACCTCTAAGGGCTTAGTGCTGTTGCTGGTCCTCACCTTCCCTTGACACTGCTTTCACAGCCAAACACACTCTGGCCTTCTGCCTTTGCCTTGCCTCCCACCACTCACAACACACATTCTCAGGTGCAATCTCACTCTCAGTCCCGGCACGGACCAGCACCCAAAGTGCCAACACCCAAGCCATTTCTGACGCACGCTACATCTAAGGGCTTAGAGCTGTTGCTGGTCCTCACCTTCCCTTGACACCGCTTTCACAGCCAAACACACGCTGGCCATCTACCCTGGCTTTGCCTCCCAGCACTCCCAACACATATTCTCACGCTCAATCTCACTCTCACTCCCGGTACAGACCACCTCCGAAAGTGCAAACGTCCAAGCCATTTCTCCCATACGATAGGCCTAAGGGCTTAGAGCTGTTGCTGGTCCTCACCTTCCCTTGACAGCGCTTTCACAGCCAAACACACTCTGGCCATCTGCCTTTGCCTTGCCTCCCACCACTCCCAACACACTCTAACCTTCGGCACAGAGCAACTCCCAAAGTGCAAACACAACAAACTCTTTCTGACACATGCTACATCTAAGGGCTTAGAGCTGTTGCTGGTCCTCAACTTCCCTTGACAGCGATTTCACAGCCAAACACACGCTGGCCATCTACCCTGGCTTTGCCTCCCACCACTCCCAACACACCTTCTCACGCTCAATCTCACTCTCACTCCCGGCACAGACCACCTCCCAAAGTGCAAACGTCCAAGGCATTTCTCCCATACGATAGGCCTAAGGGCTTAGAGCTGTTGCTGGTCCTCACCTTCCCTCGACACCGCTTTCACAGCCAAATGCACTCTAACCATCTGCCTTTGCCTTGCCTCCCAGCACTCCCAACACACTCTCACTCTCGGCACACACCACCGCCCAAAGTGCCAACACCCAAGCCATTTCCAACGCACACTACATCTAAGGGCTTAGAGCTGTTGCTGGTCCTCACCTTCCCTTGACACCGCTTTCACAGCCAAACACACGCTGGCCATGTACCCTGGCTTTGCCTCCCAGCACTCCCAACACACCTTCTCAGGCTCAATCTCACTCTCACTCCTGGCACAGACCAACTCCCAAAGTGCAAACACGCAAGTCATTTTTCCCATACTATAGGCCTAAGGGCTTAGAGCTGTTGCTGGTCCTCACCTTCCCTTGACAGCGCTTTCACAGCCAAACACACTCTGGCCATCTATCCTGGCTTTGCCTCCCACCACTCCCAACACACTCTCACTCTCGGCACACACCACCGCCCAAAGTGCCAACACCCAAGCAATTTCTGCCGCATGCTACCTCTAAGGGCTGTGTACTGTTGATGGTCTTCACCTTCCCTTGACACCGCTTTCACAGCCAAACACACGCTGGCCATGTAGCCTGGCTTTGCCTCCCAGCACTCCCAACACACCTTCTCAGGCTCAATCTCACTCTCACTCCCAGTACAGACCACCTCCCAAAGTGCAAACGTCCAAGCCATTTCTCCGATACGATAGGCCTAAGGGCTTAGAGCAGTTGCTGGTCCTCACCTTCCCTTGACACCGCTTTCACAGCCAAACACACGCTGGCCATCTACCCTGCCTTTGCCTCCCACCACTCCCAACACACATTCTCAGGCTCAATCTCACTCTCACTGTCGGCACAGACCACCTCCCAAAGTGCAAACATGCAAGTCATTTTTTCCCATACTATAGGCCTAAGGTCTTAGAGCTGTTGCTGGTCGTCACCTTCCCTTGACACCGCTTTCACAGCCAAACACACTCTGACCATCTGCCTTTGCCTTGCCTCCCACCACTCCCAACACACTCTCACCTTCGGCACAGAGCAACTCCCAAAGTGCAAACACAACAAACTCTTTCTGACACATGCTACATCTAAGGGCTTAGAGCTGTTGCTGGTCCTCACCTTCCCTTGACAGCGCTTTCACAGCCAAACACACTCTGCCCATCTATCCTGGCTTCGCCTCCCAGCACTCCCAAAACACATTCTCACGCTCAATCTCACTCTCACTCCCGGCACAGACCACCTCCCAAAGTGCAAACGTCCAAGGCATTTCTCCCATACGATAGGCCTAAGGGCTTAGAGCTGTTGCTGGTCCTCACCTTCCCTCGACACCGCTTTCACAGCCAAATGCACTCTAACCATCTGCCTTTGCCTTGCCTCCCACCACTCACAACACACTCTCACTCTCGGCACACACCACCGCCCAAAGTGCCAACACCCAAGCAATTTCTGCCGCATGCTACCTCTAAGGGCTTTGTGCTGTTGATGGTCTTCACCTTCCCTTGACACCGCTTTCACAGCCAAACACACGCTGGCCATCTACCCTGGCTTTGCCTCCCAGCACTCCCAACACACATTCTCAGGCTCAATCTCACTCTCACTCCCAGTACAGACCAGCTGCCAAAGTGCAAACGTCCAAGCCATTTTTCCATACGATAGGCCTAAGGGCTTAGAGCAGTTGCTGGTCGTCACCTTCCCTTGACAGCGCTTTCACAGCCAAACACACTCTGGCCATCTGCCTTTGCCTTGCCTCCCACCACTCCCAACACACTCTCACCTTCGGCACAGAGCAACTCCCAAAGTGCAAACACAACAAACTCTTTCTGACACATGCTACATCTAAGGGCTTAGAGCTGTTGCTGGTCCTCACCTTCCCTTGACAGCGCTTTCACAGCCAAACACACTCTGCCCATCTATCCTGGCTTCGCCTCCCAGCACTCCCAAAACACATTCTCACGCTCAATCTCACTCTCACTCCCGGCACAGACCACCTCCCAAAGTGCAAACGTCCAAGGCATTTCTCCCATACGATAGGCCTAAGGGCTTAGAGCTGTTGCTGGTCCTCACCTTCCCTCGACACCGCTTTCACAGCCAAATGCACTCTAACCATCTGCCTTTGCCTTGCCTCCCACCACTCCCAACACACTCTCACTCTCGGCACACACCACCGCCCAAAGTGCCAACACCCAAGCAATTTCTGCCGCATGCTACCTCTAAGGGCTTTGTGCTGTTGATGGTCTTCACCTTCCCTTGACACCGCTTTCACAGCCAAACACACGCTGGCCATCTACCCTGGCTTTGCCTCCCAGCACTCCCAACACACATTCTCAGGCTCAATCTCACTCTCACTCCCAGTACAGACCAGCTGCCAAAGTGCAAACTTCCAAGCCATTTCTCCCATACGATAGGCCTAAGTGCTTAGAGCTGTTGCTGGTCCTCACCTTCCCTTGACACCGCTTTCACAGCCAAACGCATTCTGGCCATCTGCCTTTGCCTTGCCTCCCACCACTCCCAACACACTCTCACTCTCGGCACACACCACCGCCCAAAGTGCCAACACCCAAGCCATTTCCAACGCACACTACATCTAAGAGCTTAGAGCTGTTGCTGGTCCTCACCTTCCCTTGACAGCGCTTTCACAGCCAAACACACTCTGGCCATCTACCCTGGCTTCACCTCCCAGCACTCCCAACACACCTTCTCACGCTCAATCTCACTATCACTGTCGGCACAGACCACCTCCCAAAGTGCAAACGTCCAAGCCATTTCTGAGGCACGCTACATCTAAGGGCTTAGAGCTGTTGCTGGCCCTCGCCTTCCCTTGACAGCGCTTTCACAGCCAAACACACGCTGGCCATCTGCCTTTGCCTTGCCTCCCACCACTCCCAACACACTCTCACCTTCAGCACAGACCACCTCCCAAAGTGCCAACACCCAAGCAATTTCTGCCACATGCTACCTCTAAGGGCTTAGTGCTGTTGCTGGTCCTCACCTTCCCTTGACACTGCTTTCACAGCCAAACACACTCTGGCCTTCTGCCTTTGCCTTGCCTCCCACCACTCACAACACACATTCTCAGGTGCAATCTCACTCTCAGTCCCGGCACGGACCAGCACCCAAAGTGCCAACACCCAAGCCATTTCTGACGCACGCTACATCTAAGGGCTTAGAGCTGTTGCTGGTCCTCACCTTCCCTTGACACCGCTTTCACAGCCAAACACACGCTGGCCATCTACCCTGGCTTTGCCTCCCAGCACTCCCAACACATATTCTCACGCTCAATCTCACTCTCACTCCCGGTACAGACCACCTCCGAAAGTGCAAACGTCCAAGCCATTTCTCCCATACGATAGGCCTAAGGGCTTAGAGCTGTTGCTGGTCCTCACCTTCCCTTGACAGCGCTTTCACAGCCAAACACACTCTGGCCATCTGCCTTTGCCTTGCCTCCCACCACTCCCAACACACTCTAACCTTCGGCACAGAGCAACTCCCAAAGTGCAAACACAACAAACTCTTTCTGACACATGCTACATCTAAGGGCTTAGAGCTGTTGCTGGTCCTCAACTTCCCTTGACAGCGATTTCACAGCCAAACACACGCTGGCCATCTACCCTGGCTTTGCCTCCCACCACTCCCAACACACCTTCTCACGCTCAATCTCACTCTCACTCCCGGCACAGACCACCTCCCAAAGTGCAAACGTCCAAGGCATTTCTCCCATACGATAGGCCTAAGGGCTTAGAGCTGTTGCTGGTCCTCACCTTCCCTCGACACCGCTTTCACAGCCAAATGCACTCTAACCATCTGCCTTTGCCTTGCCTCCCAGCACTCCCAACACACTCTCACTCTCGGCACACACCACCGCCCAAAGTGCCAACACCCAAGCCATTTCCAACGCACACTACATCTAAGGGCTTAGAGCTGTTGCTGGTCCTCACCTTCCCTTGACACCGCTTTCACAGCCAAACACACGCTGGCCATCTACCCTGGCTTTGCCTCCCAGCACTCCCAACACACCTTCTCAGGCTCAATCTCACTCTCACTCCTGGCACAGACCAACTCCCAAAGTGCAAACACGCAAGTCATTTTTCCCATACTATAGGCCTAAGGGCTTAGAGCTGTTGCTGGTCCTCACCTTCCCTTGACAGCGCTTTCACAGCCAAACACACTCTGGCCATCTGCCTTTGCATTGCCTCCAAGCACTCCCAACACACTCTCACTCTCGGCACACACCACCGCCCAAAGTGCCAACACCCAAGCAATTTCTGCCGCATGCTACCTCTAAGGGCTTTGTGCTGTTGATGGTCTTCACCTTCCCTTGACACCGCTTTCACAGCCAAACACACGCTGGCCATCTACCCTGGCTTTGCCTCCCAGCACTCCCAACACACATTCTCAGGCTCAATCTCACTCTCACTCCCAGTACAGACCACCTCCCAAAGTGCAAACGTCCAAGCCATTTCTCCCATACGATAGGCCTAAGGGCTTAGAGCAGTTGCTGGTCCTCACCTTCCCTTGACACCGCTTTCACAGCCAAACACACGCTGGCCATCTACCCTGCCTTTGCCTCCCACCACTCCCAACACACATTCTCAGGCTCAATCTCACTCTCACTGTCGGCACAGACCACCTCCCAAAGTGCAAACATGCAAGTCATTTTTTCCCATACTATAGGCCTAAGGTCTTAGAGCTGTTGCTGGTCGTCACCTTCCCTTGACACCGCTTTCACAGCCAAACACACTCTGACCATCTGCCTTTGCCTTGCCTCCCACCACTCCCAACACACTCTCACCTTCGGCACAGAGCAACTCCCAAAGTGCAAACACAACAAACTCTTTCTGACACATGCTACATCTAAGGGCTTAGAGCTGTTGCTGGTCCTCACCTTCCCTTGACAGCGCTTTCACAGCCAAACACACTCTGCCCATCTATCCTGGCTTCGCCTCCCAGCACTCCCAAAACACATTCTCACGCTCAATCTCACTCTCACTCCCGGCACAGACCACCTCCCAAAGTGCAAACGTCCAAGGCATTTCTCCCATACGATAGGCCTAAGGGCTTAGAGCTGTTGCTGGTCCTCACCTTCCCTCGACACCGCTTTCACAGCCAAATGCACTCTAACCATCTGCCTTTGCCTTGCCTCCCACCACTCACAACACACTCTCACTCTCGGCACACACCACCGCCCAAAGTGCCAACACCCAAGCAATTTCTGCCGCATGCTACCTCTAAGGGCTTTGTGCTGTTGATGGTCTTCACCTTCCCTTGACACCGCTTTCACAGCCAAACACACGCTGGCCATCTACCCTGGCTTTGCCTCCCAGCACTCCCAACACACATTCTCAGGCTCAATCTCACTCTCACTCCCAGTACAGACCAGCTGCCAAAGTGCAAACGTCCAAGCCATTTTTCCATACGATAGGCCTAAGGGCTTAGAGCAGTTGCTGGTCGTCACCTTCCCTTGACAGCGCTTTCACAGCCAAACACACTCTGGCCATCTGCCTTTGCCTTGCCTCCCACCACTCCCAACACACTCTCACCTTCGGCACAGAGCAACTCCCAAAGTGCAAACACAACAAACTCTTTCTGACACATGCTACATCTAAGGGCTTAGAGCTGTTGCTGGTCCTCACCTTCCCTTGACAGCGCTTTCACAGCCAAACACACTCTGCCCATCTATCCTGGCTTCGCCTCCCAGCACTCCCAACACACATTCTCACGCTCAATCTCACTCTCACTCCCGGCACAGACCACCTCCCAAAGTGCAAACGTCCAAGGCATTTCTCCCATACGATAGGCCTAAGGGCTTAGAGCTGTTGCTGGTCCTCACCTTCCCTCGACACCGCTTTCACAGCCAAACGCACTCTGGCCATCTGCCTTTGCCTTGCCTCCCACCACTCCCAACACACTCTCACTCTCGGCACACACCACCGCCCAAAGTGCCAACACCCAAGCCATTTCCAACGCACACTACATCTAAGGGCTTAGAGCTGTTGCTGGTCCTCACCTTCCCTTGACACCGCTTTCACAGCCAAACACACGCTGGCCATGTACCCTGGCTTTGCCTCCCAGCACTCCCAACACACCTTCTCAGGCTCAATCTCACTCTCACTCCTGGCACAGACCAACTCCCAAAGTGCAAACACGCAAGTCATTTTTGCCATACTATATGCCTAAGGGCTTAGAGCTGTTGCTGGTCCTCACCTTCCCTTGACAGCGCTTTCACAGCCAAACACACTCTGGCCATCTGCCTTTGCCTTGCCTCCCACCACTCCCAACACACTCTAACCTTCGGCACAGAGCAACTCCCAAAGTGCAAACACAACAAACTCTTTCTGACACATGCTACATCTAAGGGCTTAGAGCTGTTGCTGGTCCTCAACTTCCCTTGACAGCGATTTCACAGCCAAACACACGCTGGCCATCTACCCTGGCTTTGCCTCCCACCACTCCCAACACACCTTCTCACGCTCAATCTCACTCTCACTCCCGGCTCAGACCACCTCCCAAAGTGCAAACATGCAAGTCATTTTTCCCATACTATAGGCCTAAGGGCTTAGAGCTGTTGCTGGTCCTCACCTTCCCTTGACAGGGCTTTCACAGCCAAACACACGCTGGCCATCTGCCTTTGCCTTGCCTCCCACCACTCCCAACACATTCTCAGGCGCAATCTCACTCTCAGTCCCGGCACAGACCAGCACCCAAAGTGCCAACACCCAAGCCATTTCAGACGCACGCTACATCTAAGGGCTTAGAGCTGTTGCTGGTCCTCACCTTCCCTTGACAGCGCTTTCACAGCCAAACACACCCTGCCCATCTATCCTGGCTTTGCCCCACAGCACTCCCAACACACATTCTCACGCTCAATCTCACTCTCACTCCCGGCGCAGACCACCTCCCAAAGTGCAAACACCCAAGCCATTTCTCCCATACGATAGGCCTAAGGGCTTAGAGCTGTTGCTGGTCGTCACCTTCCCTTGACAGCGCTTTCACAGCCAAACACACTCTGGCCATCTGCCTTTGCCTTGCCTCCAACCACTCCCAACACACTCTCACCTTCGGCACAGAGCAACTCCCAAAGTGCAAACACAACAAACTCTTTCTGACACATGCTACATCTAAGGGCTTAGAGCTGTTGCTGGTCCTCACCTTCCCTTGACAGCGCTTTCACAGCCAAACACACGCTGGCCATCTACCCTGGCTTTGCCTCCCAGCACTCCCAACACACATTCTCAAGCTCAATCTCACTCGCACTGTCGGCACAGACCACCTCCCAAAGTGCAAACCTGCAAGTCATTTTTCCCATACTATAGGCCTAAGGGCTTAGAGCTGTTGCTGGTCCTCACCTTCCCTTGACACCGCTTTCACAGCCAAACACACCCTGCCCATCTATCCTGGCTTCGCCTCCCAGCACTCCCAACACACATTCTCAGGCTCAATCTCACTCTCACTGTTGGCACAGACCACCTCCCAAAGTGCAAACGTCCAAGCCATTTCTCCCATACGATAGGGCTAAGGGCTTAGAGCAGTTGCTGGTCGTCACCTTCCCTTGACACCGCTTTCACAGCCAAACACACTCTGGCCATCTGCCTTTGCCTTGCCTCCCACCACTCCCAACACACTCTCACCTTCGGCACAGAGCAACTCCCAAAGTGCAAAAACAACAAACTCTTTCTGACACATGCTACATCTAAGGGCTTAGAGCTGTTGCTGGTCCTCACCTTCCCTTGACAGCGCTTTCACAGCCAAACACACTCTGCCCATCTATCCTGGCTTCGCCTCCCAGCACTCCCAAAACACATTCTCACGCTCAATCTCACTCTCACTCCCGGCACAGACCACCTCCCAAAGTGCAAACGTCCAAGCCATTTCTCCCATACGATAGGCCTAAGGGCTTAGAGCTGTTGCTGGTCCTCACCTTCCCTCGACACCGCTTTCACAGCCAAATGCACTCTGGCCATCTGCCTTTGCCTTGCCTCCCACCACTCCCAACACACTCTCACTCTCGGCACACACCACCGCCCAAAGTGCCAACACCCAAGCAATTTCTGCCGCATGCTACCTCTAAGGGCTTTGTGCTGTTGATGGTCTTCACCTTCCCTTGACACCGCTTTCACAGCCAAACACACGCTGGCCATCTACCCTGGCTTTGCCTCCCAGCACTCCCAACACACATTCTCACGCTCAATCTCACTCTCACTCCCAGTACAGACCACCTCCCAAAGTGCAAACGTCCAAGCCATTTTTCCATACGATAGGCCTAAGGCCTTAGAGCAGTTGCTGGTCGTCACCTTCCCTTGACAGCGCTTTCACAGCCAAACACACTCTGGCCATCTGCCTTTGCCTTGCCTCCCACCACTCCCAACACACTCTCACCTTCGGCACAGAGCAACTCCCAAAGTGCAAACACAACAAACTCTTTCTGACACATGCTACATCTAAGGGCTTAGAGCTGTTGCTGGTCCTCACCTTCCCTTGACAGCGCTTTCACAGCCAAACACACTCTGCCCATCTATCCTGGCTTCGCCTCCCAGCACTCCCAACACACATTCTCACGCTCAATCTCACTCTCACTCCCGGCACAGACCACCTCCCAAAGTGCAAACGTCCAAGGCATTTCTCCCATACGATAGGCCTAAGGGCTTAGAGCTGTTGCTGGTCCTCACCTTCCCTCGACACCGCTTTCACAGCCAAACGCACTCTGGCCATCTGCCTTTGCCTTGCCTCCCACCACTCCCAACACACTCTCACTCTCGGCACACACCACCGCCCAAAGTGCCAACACCCAAGCCATTTCCAACGCACACTACATCTAAGGGCTTAGAGCTGTTGCTGGTCCTCACCTTCCCTTGACACCGCTTTCACAGCCAAACACACGCTGGCCATGTACCCTGGCTTTGCCTCCCAGCACTCCCAACACACCTTCTCAGGCTCAATCTCACTCTCACTCCTGGCACAGACCAACTCCCAAAGTGCAAACACGCAAGTCATTTTTGCCATACTATATGCCTAAGGGCTTAGAGCTGTTGCTGGTCCTCACCTTCCCTTGACAGCGCTTTCACAGCCAAACACACGCTGGCCATCTGCCTTTGCCTTGCCTCCAAGCACTCCCAACACACTCTCACTCTCGGCACACACCACCGCCCAAAGTGCCAACACCCAAGCGATTTCTGCCGCATGCTACCTCTAAGGGCTTTGTGCTGTTGATGGTCTTCACCTTCCCTTGACACCGCTTTCACAGCCAAACACACGCTGGCCATCTACCCTGGCTTTGCCTCCCAGCACTCCCAACACACATTCTCAGGCTCAATCTCACTCTCACTCCCAGTACAGACCACCTCCCAAAGTGCAAACGTCCAAGCCATTTCTCCCATACGATAGGCCTAAGGGCTTAGAGCAGTTGCTGGTCCTCACCTTCCCTTGACACCGCTTTCACAGCCAAACACACGCTGGCCATCTACCCTGCCTTTGCCTCCCAGCACTCCCAACACACCTTCTCAGGCTCAATCTCACTCTCACTGTCGGCACAGACCACCTCCCAAAGTGCAAACATGCAAGTCATTTTTTCCCATACTATAGGCCTAAGGTCTTAGAGCTGTTGCTGGTCGTCACCTTCCCTTGACACCGCTTTCACAGCCAAACACACTCTGACCATCTGCCTTTGCCTTGCCTCCCACCACTCCCAACACACTCTCACCTTCGGCACAGAGCAACTCCCAAAGTGCAAACACAACAAACTCTTTCTGACACATGCTACATCTAAGGGCTTAGAGCTGTTGCTGGTCCTCACCTTCCCTTGACAGCGCTTTCACAGCCAAACACACTCTGCCCATCTATCCTGGCTTCGCCTCCCAGCACTCCCAAAACACATTCTCACGCTCAATCTCACTCTCACTCCCGGCACAGACCACCTCCCAAAGTGCAAACGTCCAAGGCATTTCTCCCATACGATAGGCCTAAGGGCTTAGAGCTGTTGCTGGTCCTCACCTTCCCTCGACACCGCTTTCACAGCCAAATGCACTCTAACCATCTGCCTTTGCCTTGCCTCCCACCACTCCCAACACACTCTCACTCTCGGCACACACCACCGCCCAAAGTGCCAACACCCAAGCAATTTCTGCCGCATGCTACCTCTAAGGGCGTTGTGCTGTTGATGGTCTTCACCTTCCCTTGACACCGCTTTCACAGCCAAACACACGCTGGCCATCTACCCTGGCTTTGCCTCCCAGCACTCCCAACACACATTCTCAGGCTCAATCTCACTCTCACTCCCAGTACAGACCACCTCCCAAAGTGCAAACGTCCAAGCCATTTCTCCCATACGATAGGCCTAAGGGCTTAGAGCAGTTGCTGGTCCTCACCTTCCCTTGACACCGCTTTCACAGCCAAACACACCCTGCCCATCTATCCTGGCTTTGCCCCACAGCACTCCCAACACACATTCTCACGCTCAATCTCACTCTCACTCCCGGCGCAGACCACCTCCCAAAGTGCAAACACCCAAGCCATTTCTCCCATACGATAGGCCTAAGGGCTTAGAGCTGTTGCTGGTCGTCACCTTCCCTTGACAGCGCTTTCACAGCCAAACACACTCTGGCCATCTGCCTTTGCCTTGCCTCCAACCACTCCCAACACACTCTCACCTTCGGCACAGAGCAACTCCCAAAGTGCAAACACAACAAACTCTTTCTGACACATGCTACATCTAAGGGCTTAGAGCTGTTGCTGGTCCTCACCTTCCCTTGACAGCGCTTTCACAGCCAAACACACGCTGGCCATCTACCCTGGCTTTGCCTCCCAGCACTCCCAACACACATTCTCAAGCTCAATCTCACTCGCACTGTCGGCACAGACCACCTCCCAAAGTGCAAACCTGCAAGTCATTTTTCCCATACTATAGGCCTAAGGGCTTAGAGCTGTTGCTGGTCCTCACCTTCCCTTGACACCGCTTTCACAGCCAAACACACCCTGCCCATCTATCCTGGCTTCGCCTCCCAGCACTCCCAACACACATTCTCAGGCTCAATCTCACTCTCACTGTTGGCACAGACCACCTCCCAAAGTGCAAACGTCCAAGCCATTTCTCCCATACGATAGGGCTAAGGGCTTAGAGCAGTTGCTGGTCGTCACCTTCCCTTGACACCGCTTTCACAGCCAAACACACTCTGGCCATCTGCCTTTGCCTTGCCTCCCACCACTCCCAACACACTCTCACCTTCGGCACAGAGCAACTCCCAAAGTGCAAAAACAACAAACTCTTTCTGACACATGCTACATCTAAGGGCTTAGAGCTGTTGCTGGTCCTCACCTTCCCTTGACAGCGCTTTCACAGCCAAACACACTCTGCCCATCTATCCTGGCTTCGCCTCCCAGCACTCCCAAAACACATTCTCACGCTCAATCTCACTCTCACTCCCGGCACAGACCACCTCCCAAAGTGCAAACGTCCAAGCCATTTCTCCCATACGATAGGCCTAAGGGCTTAGAGCTGTTGCTGGTCCTCACCTTCCCTCGACACCGCTTTCACAGCCAAATGCACTCTGGCCATCTGCCTTTGCCTTGCCTCCCAGCACTCCCAACACACTCTCACTCTCGGCACACACCACCGCCCAAAGTGCCAACACCCAAGCAATTTCTGCCGCATGCTACCTCTAAGGGCTTTGTGCTGTTGATGGTCTTCACCTTCCCTTGACACCGCTTTCACAGCCAAACACACGCTGGCCATCTACCCTGGCTTTGCCTCCCAGCACTCCCAACACACATTCTCACGCTCAATCTCACTCTCACTCCCAGTACAGACCAGCTGCCAAAGTGCAAACGTCCAAGCCATTTTTCCATACGATAGGCCTAAGGCCTTAGAGCAGTTGCTGGTCGTCACCTTCCCTTGACAGCGCTTTCACAGCCAAACACACTCTGGCCATCTGCCTTTGCCTTGCCTCCCACCACTCCCAACACACTCTCACCTTCGGCACAGAGCAACTCCCAAAGTGCAAACACAACAAACTCTTTCTGACACATGCTACATCTAAGGGCTTAGAGCTGTTGCTGGTCCTCACCTTCCCTTGACAGCGCTTTCACAGCCAAACACACTCTGCCCATCTATCCTGGCTTCGCCTCCCAGCACTCCCAACACACATTCTCACGCTCAATCTCACTCTCACTCCCGGCACAGACCACCTCCCAAAGTGCAAACGTCCAAGGCATTTCTCCCATACGATAGGCCTAAGGGCTTAGAGCTGTTGCTGGTCCTCACCTTCCCTCGACACCGCTTTCACAGCCAAACGCACTCTGGCCATCTGCCTTTGCCTTGCCTCCCACCACTCCCAACACACTCTCACTCTCGGCACACACCACCGCCCAAAGTGCCAACACCCAAGCCATTTCCAACGCACACTACATCTAAGGGCTTAGAGCTGTTGCTGGTCCTCACCTTCCCTTGACACCGCTTTCACAGCCAAACACACGCTGGCCATGTACCCTGGCTTTGCCTCCCAGCACTCCCAACACACCTTCTCAGGCTCAATCTCACTCTCACTCCTGGCACAGACCAACTCCCAAAGTGCAAACACGCAAGTCATTTTTGCCATACTATATGCCTAAGGGCTTAGAGCTGTTGCTGGTCCTCACCTTCCCTTGACAGCGCTTTCACAGCCAAACACACGCTGGCCATCTGCCTTTGCCTTGCCTCCAAGCACTCCCAACACACTCTCACTCTCGGCACACACCACCGCCCAAAGTGCCAACACCCAAGCGATTTCTGCCGCATGCTACCTCTAAGGGCTTTGTGCTGTTGATGGTCTTCACCTTCCCTTGACACCGCTTTCACAGCCAAACACACGCTGGCCATCTACCCTGGCTTTGCCTCCCAGCACTCCCAACACACATTCTCAGGCTCAATCTCACTCTCACTCCCAGTACAGACCACCTCCCAAAGTGCAAACGTCCAAGCCATTTCTCCCATACGATAGGCCTAAGGGCTTAGAGCAGTTGCTGGTCCTCACCTTCCCTTGACACCGCTTTCACAGCCAAACACACGCTGGCCATCTACCCTGGCTTTGCCTCCCAGCACTCCCAACACACCTTCTCAGGCTCAATCTCACTCTCACTGTCGGCACAGACCACCTCCCAAAGTGCAAACATGCAAGTCATTTTTTCCCATACTATAGGCCTAAGGTCTTAGAGCTGTTGCTGGTCGTCACCTTCCCTTGACACCGCTTTCACAGCCAAACACACTCTGACCATCTGCCTTTGCCTTGCCTCCCACCACTCCCAACACACTCTCACCTTCGGCACAGAGCAACTCCCAAAGTGCAAACACAACAAACTCTTTCTGACACATGCTACATCTAAGGGCTTAGAGCTGTTGCTGGTCCTCACCTTCCCTTGACAGCGCTTTCACAGCCAAACACACTCTGCCCATCTATCCTGGCTTCGCCTCCCAGCACTCCCAAAACACATTCTCACGCTCAATCTCACTCTCACTCCCGGCACAGACCACCTCCCAAAGTGCAAACGTCCAAGGCATTTCTCCCATACGATAGGCCTAAGGGCTTAGAGCTGTTGCTGGTCCTCACCTTCCCTCGACACCGCTTTCACAGCCAAATGCACTCTAACCATCTGCCTTTGCCTTGCCTCCCACCACTCCCAACACACTCTCACTCTCGGCACACACCACCGCCCAAAGTGCCAACACCCAAGCAATTTCTGCCGCATGCTACCTCTAAGGGCGTTGTGCTGTTGATGGTCTTCACCTTCCCTTGACACCGCTTTCACAGCCAAACACACGCTGGCCATCTACCCTGGCTTTGCCTCCCAGCACTCCCAACACACATTCTCAGGCTCAATCTCACTCTCACTCCCAGTACAGACCAGCTGCCAAAGTGCAAACGTCCAAGCCATTTTTCCATACGATAGGCCTAAGGGCTTAGAGCAGTTGCTGGTCGTCACCTTCCCTTGACAGCGCTTTCACAGCCAAACACACTCTGGCCATCTGCCTTTGCCTTGCCTCCCACCACTCCCAACACACTCTCACCTTCGGCACAGAGCAACTCCCAAAGTGCAAACACAACAAACTCTTTCTGACACATGCTACATCTAAGGGCTTAGAGCTGTTGCTGGTCCTCACCTTCCCTTGACACCGCTTTCACAGCCAAACACACGCTGGCCATCTACCCTGGCTTTGCCTCCCAGCACTCCCAACACACATTCTCAAGCTCAATCTCACTCGCACTGTCGGCACAGACCACCTCCCAAAGTGCAAACCTGCAAGTCATTTTTCCCATACTATAGGCCTAAGGGCTTAGAGCTGTTGCTGGTCCTCACCTTCCCTTGACACCGCTTTCACAGCCAAACACACCCTGCCCATCTATCCTGGCTTCGCCTCCCAGCACTCCCAACACACATTCTCAGGCTCAATCTCACTCTCACTGTTGGCACAGACCACCTCCCAAAGTGCAAACGTCCAAGCCATTTCTCCCATACGATAGGGCTAAGGGCTTAGAGCAGTTGCTGGTCGTCACCTTCCCTTGACACCGCTTTCACAGCCAAACACACTCTGGCCATCTGCCTTTGCCTTGCCTCCCACCACTCCCAACACACTCTCACCTTCGGCACAGAGCAACTCCCAAAGTGCAAAAACAACAAACTCTTTCTGACACATGCTACATCTAAGGGCTTAGAGCTGTTGCTGGTCCTCACCTTCCCTTGACAGCGCTTTCACAGCCAAACACACTCTGCCCATCTATCCTGGCTTCGCCTCCCAGCACTCCCAAAACACATTCTCACGCTCAATCTCACTCTCACTCCCGGCACAGACCACCTCCCAAAGTGCAAACGTCCAAGCCATTTCTCCCATACGATAGGCCTAAGGGCTTAGAGCTGTTGCTGGTCCTCACCTTCCCTCGACACCGCTTTCACAGCCAAATGCACTCTGGCCATCTGCCTTTGCCTTGCCTCCCAGCACTCCCAACACACTCTCACTCTCGGCACACACCACCGCCCAAAGTGCCAACACCCAAGCAATTTCTGCCGCATGCTACCTCTAAGGGCGTTGTGCTGTTGATGGTCTTCACCTTCCCTTGACACCGCTTTCACAGCCAAACACACGCTGGCCATCTACCCTGGCTTTGCCTCCCAGCACTCCCAACACACATTCTCACGCTCAATCTCACTCTCACTCCCAGTACAGACCAGCTGCCAAAGTGCAAACGTCCAAGCCATTTTTCCATACGATAGGCCTAAGGCCTTAGAGCAGTTGCTGGTCGTCACCTTCCCTTGACAGCGCTTTCACAGCCAAACACACTCTGGCCATCTGCCTTTGCCTTGCCTCCCACCACTCCCAACACACTCTCACCTTCGGCACAGAGCAACTCCCAAAGTGCAAACACAACAAACTCTTTCTGACACATGCTACATCTAAGGGCTTAGAGCTGTTGCTGGTCCTCACCTTCCCTTGACAGCGCTTTCACAGCCAAACACACTCTGCCCATCTATCCTGGCTTCGCCTCCCAGCACTCCCAACACACATTCTCACGCTCAATCTCACTCTCACTCCCGGCACAGACCACCTCCCAAAGTGCAAACGTCCAAGGCATTTCTCCCATACGATAGGCCTAAGGGCTTAGAGCTGTTGCTGGTCCTCACCTTCCCTCGACACCGCTTTCACAGCCAAACGCACTCTGGCCATCTGCCTTTGCCTTGCCTCCCACCACTCCCAACACACTCTCACTCTCGGCACACACCACCGCCCAAAGTGCCAACACCCAAGCCATTTCCAACGCACACTACATCTAAGGGCTTAGAGCTGTTGCTGGTCCTCACCTTCCCTTGACACCGCTTTCACAGCCAAACACACGCTGGCCATGTACCCTGGCTTTGCCTCCCAGCACTCCCAACACACCTTCTCAGGCTCAATCTCACTCTCACTCCTGGCACAGACCAACTCCCAAAGTGCAAACACGCAAGTCATTTTTGCCATACTATATGCCTAAGGGCTTAGAGCTGTTGCTGGTCCTCACCTTCCCTTGACAGCGCTTTCACAGCCAAACACACGCTGGCCATCTGCCTTTGCCTTGCCTCCAAGCACTCCCAACACACTCTCACTCTCGGCACACACCACCGCCCAAAGTGCCAACACCCAAGCGATTTCTGCCGCATGCTACCTCTAAGGGCTTTGTGCTGTTGATGGTCTTCACCTTCCCTTGACACCGCTTTCACAGCCAAACACACGCTGGCCATCTACCCTGGCTTTGCCTCCCAGCACTCCCAACACACATTCTCAGGCTCAATCTCACTCTCACTCCCAGTACAGACCACCTCCCAAAGTGCAAACGTCCAAGCCATTTCTCCCATACGATAGGCCTAAGGGCTTAGAGCAGTTGCTGGTCCTCACCTTCCCTTGACACCGCTTTCACAGCCAAACACACGCTGGCCATCTACCCTGGCTTTGCCTCCCAGCACTCCCAACACACCTTCTCAGGCTCAATCTCACTCTCACTGTCGGCACAGACCACCTCCCAAAGTGCAAACATGCAAGTCATTTTTTCCCATACTATAGGCCTAAGGTCTTAGAGCTGTTGCTGGTCGTCACCTTCCCTTGACACCGCTTTCACAGCCAAACACACTCTGACCATCTGCCTTTGCCTTGCCTCCCACCACTCCCAACACACTCTCACCTTCGGCACAGAGCAACTCCCAAAGTGCAAACACAACAAACTCTTTCTGACACATGCTACATCTAAGGGCTTAGAGCTGTTGCTGGTCCTCACCTTCCCTTGACAGCGCTTTCACAGCCAAACACACTCTGCCCATCTATCCTGGCTTCGCCTCCCAGCACTCCCAAAACACATTCTCACGCTCAATCTCACTCTCACTCCCGGCACAGACCACCTCCCAAAGTGCAAACGTCCAAGGCATTTCTCCCATACGATAGGCCTAAGGGCTTAGAGCTGTTGCTGGTCCTCACCTTCCCTCGACACCGCTTTCACAGCCAAATGCACTCTAACCATCTGCCTTTGCCTTGCCTCCCACCACTCCCAACACACTCTCACTCTCGGCACACACCACCGCCCAAAGTGCCAACACCCAAGCAATTTCTGCCGCATGCTACCTCTAAGGGCGTTGTGCTGTTGATGGTCTTCACCTTCCCTTGACACCGCTTTCACAGCCAAACACACGCTGGCCATCTACCCTGGCTTTGCCTCCCAGCACTCCCAACACACATTCTCAGGCTCAATCTCACTCTCACTCCCAGTACAGACCAGCTGCCAAAGTGCAAACGTCCAAGCCATTTTTCCATACGATAGGCCTAAGGGCTTAGAGCAGTTGCTGGTCGTCACCTTCCCTTGACAGCGCTTTCACAGCCAAACACACTCTGGCCATCTGCCTTTGCCTTGCCTCCCACCACTCCCAACACACTCTCACCTTCGGCACAGAGCAACTCCCAAAGTGCAAACACAACAAACTCTTTCTGACACATGCTACATCTAAGGGCTTAGAGCTGTTGCTGGTCCTCACCTTCCCTTGACAGCGCTTTCACAGCCAAACACACTCTGCCCATCTATCCTGGCTTCGCCTCCCAGCACTCCCAACACACATTCTCACGCTCAATCTCACTCTCACTCCCGGCACAGACCACCTCCCAAAGTGCAAACGTCCAAGGCATTTCTCCCATACGATAGGCCTAAGGGCTTAGAGCTGTTGCTGGTCCTCACCTTCCCTCGACACCGCTTTCACAGCCAAACGCACTCTGGCCATCTGCCTTTGCCTTGCCTCCCAGCACTCCCAACACACTCTCACTCTCTGCACACACCACCGCCCAAAGTGCCAACACCCAAGCCATTTCCAACGCACACTACATCTAAGGGCTTAGAGCTGTTGCTGGTCCTCACCTTCCCTTGACACCGCTTTCACAGCCAAACACACGCTGGCCATCTACCCTGGCTTTGCCTCCCAGCACTCCCAACACACCTTCTCAGGCTCAATCTCACTCTCACTCCTGGCACAGACCAACTCCCAAAGTGCAAACACGCAAGTCATTTTTGCCATACTATATGCCTAAGGGCTTAGAGCTGTTGCTGGTCCTCACCTTCCCTTGACAGCGCTTTCACAGCCAAACACACTCTGGCCATCTGCCTTTGCCTTGCCTCCCACCACTCCCAACACACTCTCACTCTCGGCACACACCACCGCCCAAAGTGCCAACACCCAAGCGATTTCTGCCGCATGCTACCTCTAAGGGCTTTGTGCTGTTGATGGTCTTCACCTTCCCTTGACACCGCTTTCACAGCCAAACACACGCTGGCCATCTACCCTGGCTTTGCCTCCCAGCACTCCCAACACACATTCTCAGGCTCAATCTCACTCTCACTCCCAGTACAGACCACCTCCCAAAGTGCAAACGTCCAAGCCATTTCTCCCATACGATAGGCCTAAGGGCTTAGAGCAGTTGCTGGTCCTCACCTTCCCTTGACACCGCTTTCACAGCCAAACACACGCTGGCCATCTACCCTGCCTTTGCCTCCCAGCACTCCCAACACACCTTCTCAGGCTCAATCTCACTCTCACTGTCGGCACAGACCACCTCCCTAAGTGCAAACGTCCAAGCCATTTCTGAGGAACGCTACATCTAAGGGCTTAGAGCTGTTGCTGGCCCTCGCCTTCCCTTGACAGCGCTTTCACAGCCAAACACACTCTGGCCATCTGCCTTTGCCTTGCCTCCCACCACTCCCAACACACTCTCACTTTCGGCACAGACCACCTCCCAAAGTGCCAACACCCAAGCAATTGCTGCCACATGCTACCTCTAAGGGCTTAGTGCTGTTGCTGGTCCTCACCTTCCCTTGACACCGCTTTCACAGACAAACACACTCTGGCCATCTGCCTTTGCCTTGCCTCCCACCACTCACAACACACATTCTCAGGCGCAATCTCACTCTCACTCTCAGCACAGACCACCACCCAAAGTGCCAACACCCAAGCCATTTCTGACGCACGCTACATCTAAGGGCTTAGAGCTGTTGCTGGTCCTCACCTTCCCTTGACAGCGCTTTCACAGACAAACACACTCTGGCCATCTATCCTGGCTTTGCCTCCCACCACTCCCAACACACTCTCACTCTCGGCACACACCACCGCCCAAAGTGCCAACACCCAAGTTATTTCTGCCGCATGCTAACTCTAAGGGCTGTGTACTGTTGATGGTCTTCACCTTCCCTTGACACCGCTTTCACAGCCAAACACACGCTGGCCATCTACCCTGCCTTTGCCTCCCAGCACTCCCAACACACATTCTCAGGCTCAATCTCACTCTCACTCCCAGTACAGACCACCTCCCAAAGTGCAAACTTCCAAGCCATTTCTCCCATACGATAGGCCTAAGGGCTTAGAGCAGTTGCTGGTCCTCACCTTCCCTTGACACCGCTTTCACAGCCAAACACACGCTGGCCATCTACCCTGGCTTTGCCTCCCACCACTCCCAACACACATTCTCACGCTCAATCTCACTCTCACTGTCGGCACAGACCACCTCCCAAAGTGCAAACATGCAAGTCATTTTTTCCCATACTATAGGCCTAAGGTCTTAGAGCTGTTGCTGGTCGTCACCTTCCCTTGACACCGCTTTCACAGCCAAACACACTCTGACCATCTGCCTTTGCCTTGCCTCCCACCACTCCCAACACACTCTCACCTTCGGCACAGAGCAACTCCCAAAGTGCAAACACAACAAACTCTTTCTGACACATGCTACATCTAAGGGCTTAGAGCTGTTGCTGGTCCTCACCTTCCCTTGACAGCGCTTTCACAGCCAAACACACTCTGCCCATCTATCCTGGCTTCGCCTCCCAGCACTCCCAAAACACATTCTCACGCTCAATCTCACTCTCACTCCCGGCACAGACCACCTCCCAAAGTGCAAACGTCCAAGGCATTTCTCCCATACGATAGGCCTAAGGGCTTAGAGCTGTTGCTGGTCCTCACCTTCCCTCGACACCGCTTTCACAGCCAAATGCACTCTAACCATCTGCCTTTGCCTTGCCTCCCACCACTCCCAACACACTCTCACTCTCGGCACACACCACCGCCCAAAGTGCCAACACCCAAGCAATTTCTGCCGCATGCTACCTCTAAGGGCGTTGTGCTGTTGATGGTCTTCACCTTCCCTTGACACCGCTTTCACAGCCAAACACACGCTGGCCATCTACCCTGGCTTTGCCTCCCAGCACTCCCAACACACATTCTCAGGCTCAATCTCACTCTCACTCCCAGTACAGACCAGCTGCCAAAGTGCAAACGTCCAAGCCATTTTTCCATACGATAGGCCTAAGGGCTTAGAGCAGTTGCTGGTCGTCACCTTCCCTTGACAGCGCTTTCACAGCCAAACACACTCTGGCCATCTGCCTTTGCCTTGCCTCCCACCACTCCCAACACACTCTCACCTTCGGCACAGAGCAACTCCCAAAGTGCAAACACAACAAACTCTTTCTGACACATGCTACATCTAAGGGCTTAGAGCTGTTGCTGGTCCTCACCTTCCCTTGACACCGCTTTCACAGCCAAACACACGCTGGCCATCTACCCTGGCTTTGCCTCCCAGCACTCCCAACACACATTCTCAAGCTCAATCTCACTCGCACTGTCGGCACAGACCACCTCCCAAAGTGCAAACCTGCAAGTCATTTTTCCCATACTATAGGCCTAAGGGCTTAGAGCTGTTGCTGGTCCTCACCTTCCCTTGACACCGCTTTCACAGCCAAACACACCCTGCCCATCTATCCTGGCTTCGCCTCCCAGCACTCCCAACACACATTCTCAGGCTCAATCTCACTCTCACTGTTGGCACAGACCACCTCCCAAAGTGCAAACGTCCAAGCCATTTCTCCCATACGATAGGGCTAAGGGCTTAGAGCAGTTGCTGGTCGTCACCTTCCCTTGACACCGCTTTCACAGCCAAACACACTCTGGCCATCTGCCTTTGCCTTGCCTCCCACCACTCCCAACACACTCTCACCTTCGGCACAGAGCAACTCCCAAAGTGCAAAAACAACAAACTCTTTCTGACACATGCTACATCTAAGGGCTTAGAGCTGTTGCTGGTCCTCACCTTCCCTTGACAGCGCTTTCACAGCCAAACACACTCTGCCCATCTATCCTGGCTTCGCCTCCCAGCACTCCCAAAACACATTCTCACGCTCAATCTCACTCTCACTCCCGGTACAGACCACCTCCCAAAGTGCAAACGTCCAAGCCATTTCTCCCATACGATAGGCCTAAGGGCTTAGAGCTGTTGCTGGTCCTCACCTTCCCTCGACACCGCTTTCACAGCCAAATGCACTCTGGCCATCTGCCTTTGCCTTGCCTCCCAGCACTCCCAACACACTCTCACTCTCGGCACACACCACCGCCCAAAGTGCCAACACCCAAGCAATTTCTGCCGCATGCTACCTCTAAGGGCTTTGTGCTGTTGATGGTCTTCACCTTCCCTTGACACCGCTTTCACAGCCAAACACACGCTGGCCATCTACCCTGGCTTTGCCTCCCAGCACTCCCAACACACATTCTCACGCTCAATCTCACTCTCACTCCCAGTACAGACCAGCTGCCAAAGTGCAAACGTCCAAGCCATTTTTCCATACGATAGGCCTAAGGCCTTAGAGCAGTTGCTGGTCGTCACCTTCCCTTGACAGCGCTTTCACAGCCAAACACACTCTGGCCATCTGCCTTTGCCTTGCCTCCCACCACTCCCAACACACTCTCACCTTCGGCACAGAGCAACTCCCAAAGTGCAAACACAACAAACTCTTTCTGACACATGCTACATCTAAGGGCTTAGAGCTGTTGCTGGTCCTCACCTTCCCTTGACAGCGCTTTCACAGCCAAACACACTCTGCCCATCTATCCTGGCTTCGCCTCCCAGCACTCCCAACACACATTCTCACGCTCAATCTCACTCTCACTCCCGGCACAGACCACCTCCCAAAGTGCAAACGTCCAAGGCATTTCTCCCATACGATAGGCCTAAGGGCTTAGAGCTGTTGCTGGTCCTCACCTTCCCTCGACACCGCTTTCACAGCCAAACGCACTCTGGCCATCTGCCTTTGCCTTGCCTCCCACCACTCCCAACACACTCTCACTCTCGGCACACACCACCGCCCAAAGTGCCAACACCCAAGCCATTTCCAACGCACACTACATCTAAGGGCTTAGAGCTGTTGCTGGTCCTCACCTTCCCTTGACACCGCTTTCACAGCCAAACACACGCTGGCCATGTACCCTGGCTTTGCCTCCCAGCACTCCCAACACACCTTCTCAGGCTCAATCTCACTCTCACTCCTGGCACAGACCAACTCCCAAAGTGCAAACACGCAAGTCATTTTTGCCATACTATATGCCTAAGGGCTTAGAGCTGTTGCTGGTCCTCACCTTCCCTCGACACCGCTTTCACAGCCAAACACACGCTGGCCATCTGCCTTTGCCTTGCCTCCAAGCACTCCCAACACACTCTCACTCTCGGCACACACCACCGCCCAAAGTGCCAACACCCAAGCGATTTCTGCCGCATGCTACCTCTAAGGGCTTTGTGCTGTTGATGGTCTTCACCTTCCCTTGACACCGCTTTCACAGCCAAACACACGCTGGCCATCTACCCTGGCTTTGCCTCCCAGCACTCCCAACACACATTCTCAGGCTCAATCTCACTCTCACTCCCAGTACAGACCACCTCCCAAAGTGCAAACGTCCAAGCCATTTCTCCCATACGATAGGCCTAAGGGCTTAGAGCAGTTGCTGGTCCTCACCTTCCCTTGACACCGCTTTCACAGCCAAACACACGCTGGCCATCTACCCTGGCTTTGCCTCCCAGCACTCCCAACACACCTTCTCAGGCTCAATCTCACTCTCACTGTCGGCACAGACCACCTCCCAAAGTGCAAACATGCAAGTCATTTTTTCCCATACTATAGGCCTAAGGTCTTAGAGCTGTTGCTGGTCGTCACCTTCCCTTGACACCGCTTTCACAGCCAAACACACTCTGACCATCTGCCTTTGCCTTGCCTCCCACCACTCCCAACACACTCTCACCTTCGGCACAGAGCAACTCCCAAAGTGCAAACACAACAAACTCTTTCTGACACATGCTACATCTAAGGGCTTAGAGCTGTTGCTGGTCCTCACCTTCCCTTGACAGCGCTTTCACAGCCAAACACACTCTGCCCATCTATCCTGGCTTCGCCTCCCAGCACTCCCAAAACACATTCTCACGCTCAATCTCACTCTCACTCCCGGCACAGACCACCTCCCAAAGTGCAAACGTCCAAGGCATTTCTCCCATACGATAGGCCTAAGGGCTTAGAGCTGTTGCTGGTCCTCACCTTCCCTCGACACCGCTTTCACAGCCAAATGCACTCTAACCATCTGCCTTTGCCTTGCCTCCCACCACTCCCAACACACTCTCACTCTCGGCACACACCACCGCCCAAAGTGCCAACACCCAAGCAATTTCTGCCGCATGCTACCTCTAAGGGCGTTGTGCTGTTGATGGTCTTCACCTTCCCTTGACACCGCTTTCACAGCCAAACACACGCTGGCCATCTACCCTGGCTTTGCCTCCCAGCACTCCCAACACACATTCTCAGGCTCAATCTCACTCTCACTCCCAGTACAGACCAGCTGCCAAAGTGCAAACGTCCAAGCCATTTTTCCATACGATAGGCCTAAGGGCTTAGAGCAGTTGCTGGTCGTCACCTTCCCTTGACAGCGCTTTCACAGCCAAACACACTCTGGCCATCTGCCTTTGCCTTGCCTCCCACCACTCCCAACACACTCTCACCTTCGGCACAGAGCAACTCCCAAAGTGCAAACACAACAAACTCTTTCTGACACATGCTACATCTAAGGGCTTAGAGCTGTTGCTGGTCCTCACCTTCCCTTGACAGCGCTTTCACAGCCAAACACACTCTGCCCATCTATCCTGGCTTCGCCTCCCAGCACTCCCAACACACATTCTCACGCTCAATCTCACTCTCACTCCCGGCACAGACCACCTCCCAAAGTGCAAACGTCCAAGGCATTTCTCCCATACGATAGGCCTAAGGGCTTAGAGCTGTTGCTGGTCCTCACCTTCCCTCGACACCGCTTTCACAGCCAAACGCACTCTGGCCATCTGCCTTTGCCTTGCCTCCCAGCACTCCCAACACACTCTCACTCTCTGCACACACCACCGCCCAAAGTGCCAACACCCAAGCCATTTCCAACGCACACTACATCTAAGGGCTTAGAGCTGTTGCTGGTCCTCACCTTCCCTTGACACCGCTTTCACAGCCAAACACACGCTGGCCATCTACCCTGGCTTTGCCTCCCAGCACTCCCAACACACCTTCTCAGGCTCAATCTCACTCTCACTCCTGGCACAGACCAACTCCCAAAGTGCAAACACGCAAGTCATTTTTGCCATACTATATGCCTAAGGGCTTAGAGCTGTTGCTGGTCCTCACCTTCCCTTGACAGCGCTTTCACAGCCAAACACACTCTGGCCATCTGCCTTTGCCTTGCCTCCCACCACTCCCAACACACTCTCACTCTCGGCACACACCACCGCCCAAAGTGCCAACACCCAAGCGATTTCTGCCGCATGCTACCTCTAAGGGCTTTGTGCTGTTGATGGTCTTCACCTTCCCTTGACACCGCTTTCACAGCCAAACACACGCTGGCCATCTACCCTGGCTTTGCCTCCCAGCACTCCCAACACACATTCTCAGGCTCAATCTCACTCTCACTCCCAGTACAGACCACCTCCCAAAGTGCAAACGTCCAAGCCATTTCTCCCATACGATAGGCCTAAGGGCTTAGAGCAGTTGCTGGTCCTCACCTTCCCTTGACACCGCTTTCACAGCCAAACACACGCTGGCCATCTACCCTGCCTTTGCCTCCCAGCACTCCCAACACACCTTCTCAGGCTCAATCTCACTCTCACTGTCGGCACAGACCACCTCCCTAAGTGCAAACGTCCAAGCCATTTCTGAGGAACGCTACATCTAAGGGCTTAGAGCTGTTGCTGGCCCTCGCCTTCCCTTGACAGCGCTTTCACAGCCAAACACACTCTGGCCATCTGCCTTTGCCTTGCCTCCCACCACTCCCAACACACTCTCACCTTCGGCACAGACCACCTCCCAAAGTGCCAACACCCAAGCAATTGCTGCCACATGCTACCTCTAAGGGCTTAGTGCTGTTGCTGGTCCTCACCTTCCCTTGACACCGCTTTCACAGACAAACACACTCTGGCCATCTGCCTTTGCCTTGCCTCCCACCACTCACAACACACATTCTCAGGCGCAATCTCACTCTCACTCTCAGCACAGACCACCACCCAAAGTGCCAACACCCAAGCCATTTCTGACGCACGCTACATCTAAGGGCTTAGAGCTGTTGCTGGTCCTCACCTTCCCTTGACAGCGCTTTCACAGACAAACACACTCTGGCCATCTATCCTGGCTTTGCCTCCCACCACTCCCAACACACTCTCACTCTCGGCACACACCACCGCCCAAAGTGCCAACACCCAAGTTATTTCTGCCGCATGCTAACTCTAAGGGCTGTGTACTGTTGATGGTCTTCACCTTCCCTTGACACCGCTTTCACAGCCAAACACACGCTGGCCATCTACCCTGCCTTTGCCTCCCAGCACTCCCAACACACATTCTCAGGCTCAATCTCACTCTCACTCCCAGTACAGACCACCTCCCAAAGTGCAAACTTCCAAGCCATTTCTCCCATACGATAGGCCTAAGGGCTTAGAGCAGTTGCTGGTCCTCACCTTCCCTTGACACCGCTTTCACAGCCAAACACACGCTGGCCATCTACCCTGGCTTTGCCTCCCACCACTCCCAACACACATTCTCACGCTCAATCTCACTCTCACTGTCGGCACAGACCACCTCCCAAAGTGCAAACATGCAAGTCATTTTTTCCCATACTATAGGCCTAAGGTCTTAGAGCTGTTGCTGGTCGTCACCTTCCCTTGACACCGCTTTCACAGCCAAACACACTCTGACCATCTGCCTTTGCCTTGCCTCCCACCACTCCCAACACACTCTCACCTTCGGCACAGAGCAACTCCCAAAGTGCAAACACAACAAACTCTTTCTGACACATGCTACATCTAAGGGCTTAGAGCTGTTGCTGGTCCTCACCTTCCCTTGACAGCGCTTTCACAGCCAAACACACTCTGCCCATCTATCCTGGCTTCGCCTCCCAGCACTCCCAAAACACATTCTCACGCTCAATCTCACTCTCACTCCCGGCACAGACCACCTCCCAAAGTGCAAACGTCCAAGGCATTTCTCCCATACGATAGGCCTAAGGGCTTAGAGCTGTTGCTGGTCCTCACCTTCCCTCGACACCGCTTTCACAGCCAAATGCACTCTAACCATCTGCCTTTGCCTTGCCTCCCACCACTCACAACACACTCTCACTCTCGGCACACACCACCGCCCAAAGTGCCAACACCCAAGCAATTTCTGCCGCATGCTACCTCTAAGGGCTTTGTGCTGTTGCTGGTCCTCACCTTCCCTTGACACCGCTTTCACAGCCAAACACACCCTGCCCATCTATCCTGGCTTCGCCTCCCAGCACTCCCAACACACATTCTCAGGCTCAATCTCACTCTCACTGTTGGCACAGACCACCTCCCAAAGTGCAAACGTCCAAGCCATTTCTCCCATACGATAGGGCTAAGGGCTTAGAGCAGTTGCTGGTCGTCACCTTCCCTTGACACCGCTTTCACAGCCAAACACACTCTGGCCATCTGCCTTTGCCTTGCCTCCCACCACTCCCAACACACTCTCACCTTCGGCACAGAGCAACTCCCAAAGTGCAAAAACAACAAACTCTTTCTGACACATGCTACATCTAAGGGCTTAGAGCTGTTGCTGGTCCTCACCTTCCCTTGACAGCGCTTTCACAGCCAAACACACTCTGCCCATCTATCCTGGCTTCGCCTCCCAGCACTCCCAAAACACATTCTCACGCTCAATCTCACTCTCACTCCCGGCACAGACCACCTCCCAAAGTGCAAACGTCCAAGGCATTTCTCCCATACGATAGGCCTAAGGGCTTAGAGCTGTTGCTGGTCCTCACCTTCCCTCGACACCGCTTTCACAGCCAAATGCACTCTGGCCATCTGCCTTTGCCTTGCCTCCCACCACTCCCAACACACTCTCACTCTCGGCACACACCACCGCCCAAAGTGCCAACACCCAAGCAATTTCTGCCGCATGCTACCTCTAAGGGCTTTGTGCTGTTGATGGTCTTCACCTTCCCTTGACACCGCTTTCACAGCCAAACACACGCTGGCCATCTACCCTGGCTTTGCCTCCCAGCACTCCCAACACACATTCTCACGCTCAATCTCACTCTCACTCCCAGTACAGACCAGCTGCCAAAGTGCAAACGTCCAAGCCATTTTTCCATACGATAGGCCTAAGGCCTTAGAGCAGTTGCTGGTCGTCACCTTCCCTTGACAGCGCTTTCACAGCCAAACACACTCTGGCCATCTGCCTTTGCCTTGCCTCCCACCACTCCCAACACACTCTCACCTTCGGCACAGAGCAACTCCCAAAGTGCAAACACAACAAACTCTTTCTGACACATGCTACATCTAAGGGCTTAGAGCTGTTGCTGGTCCTCACCTTCCCTTGACAGCGCTTTCACAGCCAAACACACTCTGCCCATCTATCCTGGCTTCGCCTCCCAGCACTCCCAACACACATTCTCACGCTCAATCTCACTCTCACTCCCGGCACAGACCACCTCCCAAAGTGCAAACGTCCAAGGCATTTCTCCCATACGATAGGCCTAAGGGCTTAGAGCTGTTGCTGGTCCTCACCTTCCCTCGACACCGCTTTCACAGCCAAACGCACTCTGGCCATCTGCCTTTGCCTTGCCTCCCACCACTCCCAACACACTCTCACTCTCGGCACACACCACCGCCCAAAGTGCCAACACCCAAGCCATTTCCAACGCACACTACATCTAAGGGCTTAGAGCTGTTGCTGGTCCTCACCTTCCCTTGACACCGCTTTCACAGCCAAACACACGCTGGCCATCTACCCTGGCTTTGCCTCCCAGCACTCCCAACACACCTTCTCAGGCTCAATCTCACTCTCACTCCTGGCACAGACCAACTCCCAAAGTGCAAACACGCAAGTCATTTTTGCCATACTATATGCCTAAGGGCTTAGAGCTGTTGCTGGTCCTCACCTTCCCTTGACAGCGCTTTCACAGCCAAACACACGCTGGCCATCTGCCTTTGCCTTGCCTCCAAGCACTCCCAACACACTCTCACTCTCGGCACACACCACCGCCCAAAGTGCCAACACCCAAGCGATTTCTGCCGCATGCTACCTCTAAGGGCTTTGTGCTGTTGATGGTCTTCACCTTCCCTTGACACCGCTTTCACAGCCAAACACACGCTGGCCATCTACCCTGGCTTTGCCTCCCAGCACTCCCAACACACATTCTCAGGCTCAATCTCACTCTCACTCCCAGTACAGACCACCTCCCAAAGTGCAAACGTCCAAGCCATTTCTCCCATACGATAGGCCTAAGGGCTTAGAGCAGTTGCTGGTCCTCACCTTCCCTTGACACCGCTTTCACAGCCAAACACACGCTGGCCATCTACCCTGCCTTTGCCTCCCAGCACTCCCAACACACCTTCTCAGGCTCAATCTCACTCTCACTGTCGGCACAGACCACCTCCCAAAGTGCAAACGTCCAAGCCATTTCTGAGGAACGCTACATCTAAGGGCTTAGAGCTGTTGCTGGCCCTCGCCTTCCCTTGACAGCGCTTTCACAGCCAAACACACTCTGGCCATCTGCCTTTGCCTTGCCTCCCACCACTCCCAACACACTCTCACCTTCGGCACAGACCACCTCCCAAAGTGCCAACACCCAAGCAATTTCTGCCACATGCTACCTCTAAGGGCTTAGTGCTGTTGCTGGTCCTCACCTTCCCTTGACAGCGCTTTCACAGACAAACACACTCTGGCCATCTGCCTTTGCCTTGCCTCCCACCACTCACAACACACATTCTCAGGCGCAATCTCACTCTCACTCTCAGCACAGACCACCACCCAAAGTGCCAACACCCAAGCCATTTCTGACGCACGCTACATCTAAGGGCTTAGAGCTGTTGCTGGTCCTCACCTTCCCTTGACAGCGCTTTCACAGCCAAACACACTCTGGCCATCTATCCTGGCTTTGCCTCCCACCACTCCCAACACACTCTCACTCTCGGCACACACCACCGCCCAAAGTGCCAACACCCAAGCAATTTCTGCCGCATGCTACCTCTAAGGGCTGTGTACTGTTGATGGTCTTCACCTTCCCTTGACACCGCTTTCACAGCCAAACACACGCTGGCCATGTAGCCTGGCTTTGCCTCCCAGCACTCCCAACACACCTTCTCAGGCTCAATCTCACTCTCACTCCCAGTACAGACCACCTCCCAAAGTGCAAACGTCCAAGCCATTTCTCCGATACGATAGGCCTAAGGGCTTAGAGCAGTTGCTGGTCCTCACCTTCCCTTGACACCGCTTTCACAGCCAAACACACGCTGGCCATCTACCCTGGCTTTGCCTCCCAGCACTCCCAACACACATTCTCAGGCTCAATCTCACTCTCACTCCCAGTACAGACCACCTCCCAAAGTGCAAACGTCCAAGCCATTTCTCCCATACGATAGGCCTAAGGGCTTAGAGCAGTTGCTGGTCCTCACCTTCCCTTGACACCGCTTTCACAGCCAAACACACGCTGGCCATCTACCCTGGCTTTGCCTCCCAGCACTCCCAACACACCTTCTCAGGCGCAATCTCACTCTCACTCTCAGCACAGACCACCACCCAAAGTGCCAACACCCAAGCCATTTCTGACGCACGCTACATCTAAGGGCTTAGAGCTGTTGCTGGTCCTCACCTTCCCTTGACAGCGCTTTCACAGCCAAACACACTCTGGCCATCTATCCTGGCTTTGCCTCCCACCACTCCCAACACACTCTCACTCTCGGCACACACCACCGCCCAAAGTGCCAACACCCAAGCAATTTCTGCCGCATGCTACCTCTAAGGGCTGTGTACTGTTGATGGTCTTCACCTTCCCTTGACACCGCTTTCACAGCCAAACACACGCTGGCCATGTACCCTGGCTTTGCCTCCCAGCACTCCCAACACACCTTCTCAGGCTCAATCTCACTCTCACTCCCAGTACAGACCACCTCCCAAAGTGCAAACGTCCAAGCCATTTCTCCCATACGATAGGCCTAAGGGCTTAGAGCAGTTGCTGGTCCTCACCTTCCCTTGACACCGCTTTCACAGCCAAACACACGCTGGCCATCTACCCTGCCTTTGCCTCCCAGCACTCCCAACACACATTCTCAGGCTCAATCTCACTCTCACTGTCGGCACAGACCACCTCCCAAAGTGCAAACATGCAAGTCATTTTTTCCCATACTATAGGCCTAAGGTCTTAGAGCTGTTGCTGGTCGTCACCTTCCCTTGACACCGCTTTCACAGCCAAACACACTCTGACCATCTGCCTTTGCCTTGCCTCCCACCACTCCCAACACACTCTCACCTTCGGCACAGAGCAACTCCCAAAGTGCAAACACAACAAACTCTTTCTGACACATGCTACATCTAAGGGCTTAGAGCTGTTGCTGGTCCTCACCTTCCCTTGACAGCGCTTTCACAGCCAAACACACTCTGGCCATCTATCCTGGCTTCGCCTCCCAGCACTCCCAAAACACATTCTCACGCTCAATCTCACTCTCACTCCCGGCACAGACCACCTCCCAAAGTGCAAACGTCCAAGGCATTTCTCCCATACGATAGGCCTAAGGGCTTAGAGCTGTTGCTGGTCGTCACCTTCCCTTGACAGCGCTTTCACAGCCAAACACACTCTGGCCATCTACCCTGGCTTCACCTCCCAGCACTCCCAACACACCTTCTCACGCTCATTCTCACTATCACTGTCGGCACAGACCACCTCCCAAAGTGCCAACACCCAAGCAATTTCTGCCACATGCTACCTCTAAGGGCTTAGTGCTGTTGCTGGTCCTCACCTTCCCTTCACACTGCTTTCACAGCCAAACACACTCTGGCCTTCTGCCTTTGCCTTGCCTCCCACCACTCACAACACACATTCTCAGGCGCAATCTCACTCTCAGTCCCGGCACGGACCAGCACCCAAAGTGCCAACACCCAAGCCATTTCCAACGCACGCTACATCTAAGGGCTTAGAGCTGTTGCTGGTCCTCACCTTCCCTTGACAGCGCTTTCACAGCCAAACACACGCTGGCCATCTACCCTGGCTTTGCCTCCCAGCACTCCCAACACATATTCTCACGCTCAATCTCACTCTCACTCCCGGTACAGACCACCTCCGAAAGTGCAAACGTCCAAGCCATTTCTCCCATACGATAGGCCTAAGGGCTTAGAGCTGTTGCTGGTCCTCACCTTCCCTTGACACCGCTTTCACAGCCAAACGCACTCTGGCCATCTGCCTTTGCCTTGCCTCCCACCACTCCCAACACACTCTCACTCTCGGCACACACCACCGCCCAAAGTGCAAACGTCCAAGCCATTTCCAACGCACACTACATCTAAGGGCTTAGAGCTGTTGCTGGTCCTCACCTTCCCTTGACAGCGCTTTCACAGCCAAACACACGCTGGCCATCTACCCTGGCTTCACCTCCCAGCACTCCCAACACACCTTCTCACGCTCATTCTCACTATCACTGTCGGCACAGACCACCTCCCAAAGTGCCAACACCCAAGCAATTTCTGCCTCATGCTACCTCTAAGGGCTTAGTGCTGTTGCTGGTCCTCACCTTCCCTTCACACTGCTTTCACAGCCAAACACACTCTGGCCTTCTGCCTTTGCCTTGCCTCCCACCACTCACAACACACATTCTCAGGCGCAATCTCACTCTCAGTCCCGGCACGGACCAGCACCCAAAGTGCCAACACCCAAGCCATTTCCAACGCACGCTACATCTAAGGGCTTAGAGCTGTTGCTGGTCCTCACCTTCCCTTGACAGCGCTTTCACAGCCAAACACACGCTGGCCATCTACCCTGGCTTTGCCTCCCAGCACTCCCAACACATATTCTCACGCTCAATCTCACTCTCACTCCCGGTACAGACCACCTCCGAAAGTGCAAACGTCCAAGGCATTTCTCCCATATGATAGGCCTAAGGGCTTAGAGCTGTTGCTGGTCCTCACCTTCCCTTGACACCGCTTTCACAGCCAAACACACCCTGCCCATCTATCCTGGCTTCGCCTCCCAGCACTCCCAACACACATTCTCACGCTCAATCTCACTCTCAGTGTTGGCACAGACCACCTCCCAAAGTGCAAACGTCCAAGCCATTTCTCCCATACGATAGGCCTAAGGGCTTAGAGCTGTTGCTGGTCCTCACCTTCCCTTGACACCGCTTTCACAGCCAAACACACCCTGCCCATCTATCCTGGCTTCGCCTCCCAGCACTCCCAACACACATTCTCACGCTCAATCTCACTCATACTGTTGGCACAGACCACCTCCCAAAGTGCAAACGTCCAAGCCATTTCTCCCGTACGATAGGGCTAAGGGCTTAGAGCAGTTGCTGGTCGTCACCTTCCCTTGACACCGCTTTCACAGCCAAACACACTCTGGCCATCTGCCTTTGCCTTGCCTCCCACCACTCCCAACACACTCTCACTTTCGGCACAGAGCAACTCCCAAAGTGCAAACACAACAAACTCTTTCTGACACATGCTACATCTAAGGGCTTAGAGCTGTTGCTGGTCCTCACCTTCCCTTGACACCGCTTTCACAGCCAAACACACGCTGGCCATCTACCCTGGCTTTGCCTCCCAGCACTCCCAACACACATTCTCAAGCTCAGTCTCACTCTCACTGTCGGCACAGACCACCTCCCAAAGTGCAAACCTGCAAGTCATTTTTCCCATACTATAGGCCTAAGGGCTTAGAGCTGTTGCTGGTCCTCACCTTCCCTCGACACCGCTTTCACAGCCAAATGCACTCTAACCATCTGCCTTTGCCTTGCCTCCCACCACTCCCAACACACTCTCACTCTCGGCACACACCACCGCCCAAAGTGCCAACACCCAAGGAATTTCTGCCGCATGCTACCTCTAAGGGCTTTGTGCTGTTGATGGTCTTCACCTTCCCTTGACACCGCTTTCACAGCTAAACACACGCTGGCCATCTACCCTGGCTTTGCCTCCCAGCACTCCCAACACACATTCTCAGGCTCAATCTCACTCTCACTCCCAGTACAGACCAGCTGCCAAAGTGCAAACTTCCAAGCCATTTCTCCCATACGATAGGCCTAAGGGCTTAGAGCTGTTGCTGGTCCTCACCTTCCCTTGACACCGCTTTCACAGCCAAACGCATTCTGGCCATCTGCCTTTGCCTTGCCTCCCACCACTCTCAACACACTCTCACTCTCGGCACACACCACCTCACAAAGTGCCAACACCCAAGCCATTTCCAACGCACACTACATCTAAGAGCTTAGAGCTGTTGCTGGTCCTCACCTTCCCTTGACAGCGCTTTCACAGCCAAACACACTCTGGCCATCTACCCTGGCTTCACCTCCCAGCACTCCCAACACACCTTCTCAGGCTCAATCTCACTCTCACTCCCGGCACAGACCACCTCCCAAGGTGCAAACGTCCAAGCCATTTCTGAGGAACGCTACATCTAAGGGCTTAGAGCTGTTGCTGGCCCTCGCCTTCCCTTGACAGCGCTTTCACAGCCAAACACACGCTGGCCATCTGCCTTTGCCTTGCCTCCCACCACTCCCAACACACTCTCACCTTCAGCACAGACCACCTCCCAAAGTGCCAACACCCAAGCAATTTCTGCCACATGCTACCTCTAAGGGCTTAGTGCTGTTGCTGGTCCTCACCTTCCCTTGACACTGCTTTCACAGCCAAACACACTCTGGCCTTCTGCCTTTGCCTTGCCTCCCACCACTCACAACACACATTCTCAGGTGCAATCTCACTCTCAGTCCCGGCACGGACCAGCACCCAAAGTGCCAACACCCAAGCCATTTCTGACGCACGCTACATCTAAGGGCTTAGAGCTGTTGCTGGTCCTCACCTTCCCTTGACAGCGCTTTCACAGCCAAACACACGCTGGCCATCTACCCTGGCTTTGCCTCCCACCACTCCCAACACATATTCTCACGCTCAATCTCACTCTCACTGTCGGCACAGACCACCTCCGAAAGTGCAAACGTCCAAGCCATTTCTCCCATACGATAGGCCTAAGGGCTTAGAGCTGTTGCTGGTCCTCACCTTCCCTTGACAGCGCTTTCACAGCCAAACACACTCTGGCCATCTGCCTTTGCCTTGCCTCCCACCACTCCCAACACACTCTAACCTTCGGCACAGAGCAACTCCCAAAGTGCAAACACAACAAACTCTTTCTGACACATGCTACATCTAAGGGCTTAGAGCTGTTGCTGGTCCTCAACTTCCCTTGACAGCGATTTCACAGCCAAACACACGCTGGCCATCTACCCTGGCTTTGCCTCCCACCACTCCCAACACACCTTCTCACGCTCAATCTCACTCTCACTCCCGGCTCAGACCACCTCCCAAAGTGCAAACATGCAAGTCATTTTTCCCATACTATAGGCCTAAGGGCTTAGAGCTGTTGCTGGTCCTCACCTTCCCTTGACAGGGCTTTCACAGCCAAACACACCCTGCCCATCTGCCTTTGCCTTGCCTCCCACCACTCCCAACACATTCTCAGGCGCAATCTCACTCTCAGTCCCGGCACAGACCAGCACCCAAAGTGCCAACACCCAAGCCATTTCAGACGCACGCTACATCTAAGGGCTTAGAGGTGTTGCTGGTCCTCACCTTCCCTTGACAGCGCTTTCACAGCCAAACACACCCTGCCCATCTATCCTGGCTTTGCCCCACAGCACTCCCAACACACATTCTCACGCTCAATCTCACTCTCACTCCCGGCGCAGACCACCTCCCAAAGTGCAAACACCCAAGCCATTTCTCCCATACGATAGGCCTAAGGGCTTAGAGCTGTTGCTGGTCGTCACCTTCCCTTGACACCGCTTTCACAGCCAAACACACTCTGGCCATCTGCCTTTGCCTTGCCTCCAACCACTCCCAACACACTCTCACCTTCGGCACAGAGCAACTCCCAAAGTGCAAACACAACAAACTCTTTCTGACACATGCTACATCTAAGGGCTTAGAGCTGTTGCTGGTCCTCACCTTCCCTTGACACCGCTTTCACAGCCAAACACACGCTGGCCATCTACCCTGGCTTTGCCTCCCAGCACTCCCAACACACATTCTCAAGCTCAATCTCACTCGCACTGTCGGCACAGACCACCTCCCAAAGTGCAAACCTGCAAGTCATTTTTCCCATACTATAGGCCTAAGGGCTTAGAGCTGTTGCTGGTCCTCACCTTCCCTTGACACCGCTTTCACAGCCAAACACACCCTGCCCATCTATCCTGGCTTCGCCTCCCAGCACTCCCAACACACATTCTCATGCTCAATCTCACTCTCACTGTTGGCACAGACCACCTCCCAAAGTGCAAACGTCCAAGCCATTTCTCCCATACGATAGGGCTAAGGGCTTAGAGCAGTTGCTGGTCGTCACCTTCCCTTGACACCGCTTTCACAGCCAAACACACTCTGGCCATCTGCCTTTGCCTTGCCTCCCACCACTCCCAACACACTCTCACCTTCGGCACAGAGCAACTCCCAAAGTGCAAAAACAACAAACTCTTTCTGACACATGCTACATCTAAGGGCTTAGAGCTGTTGCTGGTCCTCACCTTCCCTTGACAGCGCTTTCACAGCCAAACACACTCTGCCCATCTATCCTGGCTTCGCCTCCCAGCACTCGCAAAACACATTCTCACGCTCAATCTCACTCTCACTCCCGGCACAGACCACCTCCCAAAGTGCCAACACCCAAGCAATTTCTGCCACATGCTACCTCTAAGGGCTTAGTGCTGTTGCTGGTCCTCACCTTCCCTTCACACTGCTTTCACAGCCAAACACACTCTGGCCTTCTGCCTTTGCCTTGCCTCCCACCACTCACAACACACATTCTCAGGCGCAATCTCACTCTCAGTCCCGGCACGGACCAGCACCCAAAGTGCCAACACACAAGCCATTTCCAACGCACGCTACATCTAAGGGCTTAGAGCTGTTGCTGGTCCTCACCTTCCCTTGACAGCGCTTTCACAGCCAAACACACGCTGGCCATCTACCCTGGCTTTGCCTCCCAGCACTCCCAACACATATTCTCACGCTCAATCTCACTCTCACTCCCGGTACAGACCACCTCCCAAAGTGCAAACGTCCAAGCCATTTCTCCCATACGATAGGCCTAAGGGCTTAGAGCTGTTGCTGGTCCTCACCTTCCCTTGACACCGCTTTCACAGCCAAACGCACTCTGGCCATCTGCCTTTGCCTTGCCTCCCACCACTCCCAACACACTCTCACTCTCGGCACACACCACCGCCCAAAGTGCAAACGTCCAAGCCATTTCCAACGCACACTACATCTAAGGGCTTAGAGCTGTTGCTGGTCCTCAACTTCCCTTGACAGCGCTTTCACAGCCAAACACACTCTGGCCATCTACCCTGGCTTCACCTCCCAGCACTCCCAACACACCTTCTCACGCTCATTCTCACTATCACTGTCGGCACAGACCACCTCCCAAAGTGCCAACACCCAAGCAATTTCTGCCACATGCTACCTCTAAGGGCTTAGTGCTGTTGCTGGTCCTCACCTTCCCTTCACACTGCTTTCACAGCCAAACACACTCTGGCCTTCTGCCTTTGCCTTGCCTCCCACCACTCACAACACACATTCTCAGGCGCAATCTCACTCTCAGTCCCGGCACGGACCAGCACCCAAAGTGCCAACACCCAAGCCATTTCCAACGCACGCTACATCTAAGGGCTTAGAGCTGTTGCTGGTCCTCACCTTCCCTTGACAGCGCTTTCACAGCCAAACACACGCTGGCCATCTACCCTGGCTTTGCCTCCCAGCACTCCCAACACATATTCTCACGCTCAATCTCACTCTCACTCCCGGTACAGACCACCTCCCAAAGTGCAAACGTCCAAGCCATTTCTCCCATACGATAGGCCTAAGGGCTTAGAGCTGTTGCTGGTCCTCACCTTCCCTTGACACCGCTTTCACAGCCAAACACACCCTGCCCATCTATCCTGGCTTCGCCTCCCAGCACTCCCAACACACATTCTCACGCTCAATCTCACTCTCACTGTTGGCACAGACCACCTCCCAAAGTGCAAACGTCCAAGCCATTTCTCCCATACGATAGGCCTAAGGGCTTAGAGCTGATGCTGGTCCTCACCTTCCCTTGACACCGCTTTCACAGCCAAACACACCCTGCCCATCTATCCTGGCTTCGCCTCCCAGCACTCCCAACACACATTCTCACGCTCAATCTCACTCTTACTGTTGGCACAGACCACCTCCCAAAGTGCAAACGTCCAAGCCATTTCTCCCGTACGATAGGGCTAAGGGCTTAGAGCAGTTGCTGGTCGTCACCTTCCCTTGACACCGCTTTCACAGCCAAACACACTCTGGCCATCTGCCTTTGCCTTGCCTCCCACCACTCCCAACACACTCTCACTTTCGGCACAGAGCAACTCCCAAAGTGCAAACACAACAAACTCTTTCTGACACATGCTACATCTAAGGGCTTAGAGCTGTTGCTGGTCCTCACCTTCCCTTGACACCGCTTTCACAGCCAAACACACGCTGGCCATCTACCCTGGCTTTGCCTCCCAGCACTCCCAACACACATTCTCAAGCTCAATCTCACTCTCACTGTCGGCACAGACCACCTCCCAAAGTGCAAACCTGCAAGTCATTTTTCCCATACTATAGGCCTAAGGGCTTAGAGCTGTTGCTGGTCCTCACCTTCCCTTGACACCGCTTTCACAGCCAAACACACCCTGCCCATCTATCCTGACTTCGCCTCCCAGCACTCCCAACACACATTCTCATGCTCAATCTCACTCTCACTCCCAGCACAGACCACCTCCCAAAGTGCAAACGTCCAAGGCATTTCTCCCATACGATAGGCCTAAGGGCTTAGAGCTGTTACTGGTCCTCACCTTCCCTCGACACCGCTTTCACAGCCAAATGCACTCTAACCATCTGCCTTTGCCTTGCCTCCCACCACTCCCAACACACTCTCACTCTCGGCACACACCACCGCCCAAAGTGCCAACACCCAAGCAATTTCTGCCGCATGCTACCTCTAAGGGCTTTGTGCTGTTGCTGGTCTTCACCTTCCCTTGACACCGCTTTCACAGCCAAACACACGCTGGCCATCTACCCTGGCTTTGCCTCCCAGCACTCCCAACACACATTCTCAGGCTCAATCTCACTCTCACTCCCAGTACAGACCAGCTGCCAAAGTGCAAACGTCCAAGCCATTTTTCCATACGATAGGCCTAAGGCCTTAGAGCAGTTGCTGGTCGTCACCTTCCCTTGACACCGCTTTCACAGCCAAACACACTCTGGCCATCTGCCTTTGCCTTGCCTCCCACCACTCCCAACACACTCTCACCTTCGGCACAGAGCAACTCCCAAAGTGCAAACACAACAAACTCTTTCTGACACATGCTACATCTAAGGGCTTAGAGCTGTTGCTGGTCCTCACCTTCCCTTGACAGCGCTTTCACAGCCAAACACACTCTGCCCATCTATCCTGGCTTCGCCTCCCAGCACTCCCAACACACACTCTCACGCTCAATCTCACTCTCACTCCCGGCACAGACCACCTCCCAAAGTGCAAACGTCCAAGCCATTTCTCCCATACGATAGGCCTAAGGGCTTAGAGCTGTTGCTGGTCCTCACCTTCCCTCGACACCGCTTTCACAGCCAAACGCACTCTGGCCATCTGCCTTTGCCTTGCCTCCCACCACTCCCAACACACTCTCACTCTCGGCACACACCACCGCCCAAAGTGCCAACACCCAAGCCATTTCCAACGCACACTACATCTAAGGGCTTAGAGCTGTTGCTGGTCCTCACCTTCCCTTGACACCGCTTTCACAGCCAAACACACGCTGGCCATGTACCCTGGCTTTGCCTCCCAGCACTCCCAACACACCTTCTCAGGCTCAATCTCACTCTCACTCCTGGCACAGACCAACTCCCAAAGTGCAAACACGCAAGTCATTTTTGCCATACTATATGCCTAAGGGCTTAGAGCTGTTGCTGGTCCTCACCTTCCCTTGACAGCGCTTTCACAGCCAAACACACGCTGGCCATCTGCCTTTGCCTTGCCTCCAAGCACTCCCAACACACTCTCACTCTCGGCACACACCACCTCCCAAAGTGCCAACACCCAAGCAATTTCTGCCGCATGCTACCTCTAAGGGCTTAGTGCTGTTGCTGGTCCTCACCTTCCCTTCACACTGCTTTCACAGCCAAACACACTCTGGCCTTCTGCCTTTGCCTTGCCTCCCACCACTCACAACACACATTCTCAGGCGCAATCTCACTCTCAGTCCCGGCACGGACCAGCACCCAAAGTGCCAACACCCAAGCCATTTCTGACGCACGCTACATCTAAGGGCTTAGAGCTGTTGCTGGTCCTCACCTTCCCTTGACACCGCTTTCACAGCCAAACACACGCTGGCCATCTACCCTGGCTTTGCCTCCCAGCACTCCCAACACATATTCTCACGCTCAATCTCACTCTCACTCCCGGTACAGACCACCTCCCAAAGTGCAAACGTCCAAGCCATTTCTCCCATACGATAGGCCTAAGGGCTTAGAGCTGTTGCTGGTCCTCACCTTCCCTTGACACCGCTTTCACAGCCAAACACACCCTGCCCATCTATCCTGGCTTCGCCTCCCAGCACTCCCAACACACATTCTCACGCTCAATCTCACTCTCACTGTTGGCACAGACCACCTCCCAAAGTGCAAACGTCCAAGCCATTTCTCCCATACGATAGGCCTAAGGGCTTAGAGCTGTTGCTGGTCCTCACCTTCCCTTGACACCGCTTTCACAGCCAAACACACCCTGCCCATCTATCCTGGCTTCGCCTCCCAGCACTCCCAACACACATTCTCACGCTCAATCTCACTCTTACTGTTGGCACAGACCACCTCCCAAAGTGCAAACGTCCAAGCCATTTCTCCCGTACGATAGGGCTAAGGGCTTAGAGCAGTTGCTGGTCGTCACCTTCCCTTGACACCGCTTTCACAGCCAAACACACTCTGGCCATCTGCCTTTGCCTTGCCTCCCACCACTCCCAACACACTCTCACTTTCGGCACAGAGCAACTCCCAAAGTGCAAACACAACAAACTCTTTCTGACACATGCTACATCTAAGGGCTTAGAGCTGTTGCTGGTCCTCACCTTCCCTTGACACCGCTTTCACAGCCAAACACACGCTGGCCATCTACCCTGGCTTTGCCTCCCAGCACTCCCAACACACATTCTCAAGCTCAATCTCACTCTCACTGTCGGCACAGACCACCTCCCAAAGTGCAAACCTGCAAGTCATTTTTCCCATACTATAGGCCTAAGGGCTTAGAGCTGTTGCTGGTCCTCACCTTCCCTCGACACCGCTTTCACAGCCAAATGCACTCTAACCATCTGCCTTTGCCTTGCCTCCCACCACTCCCAACACACTCTCACTCTCGGCACACACCACCGCCCAAAGTGCCAACACCCAAGCAATTTCTGCCGCATGCTACCTCTAAGGGCTTTGTGCTGTTGATGGTCTTCACCTTCCCTTGACACCGCTTTCACAGCCAAACACACGCTGGCCATCTACCCTGGCTTTGCCTCCCAGCACTCCCAACACACATTCTCAGGCTCAATCTCACTCTCACTCCCAGTACAGACCAGCTGCCAAAGTGCAAACTTCCAAGCCATTTCTCCCATACGATAGGCCTAAGGGCTTAGAGCTGTTGCTGGTCCTCACCTTCCCTTGACACCGCTTTCACAGCCAAACACACCCTGCCCATCTATCCTGGCTTCGCCTCCCAGCACTCCCAACACACATTCTCACGCTCAATCTCACTCTTACTGTTGGCACAGACCACCTCCCAAAGTGCAAACGTCCAAGCCATTTCTCCCGTACGATAGGGCTAAGGGCTTAGAGCAGTTGCTGGTCGTCACCTTCCCTTGACACCGCTTTCACAGCCAAACACACTCTGGCCATCTGCCTTTGCCTTGCCTCCCACCACTCCCAACACACTCTCACTTTCGGCACAGAGCAACTCCCAAAGTGCAAACACAACAAACTCTTTCTGACACATGCTACATCTAAGGGCTTAGAGCTGTTGCTGGTCCTCACCTTCCCTTGACACCGCTTTCACAGCCAAACACACGCTGGCCATCTACCCTGGCTTTGCCTCCCAGCACTCCCAACACACATTCTCAAGCTCAATCTCACTCTCACTGTCGGCACAGACCACCTCCCAAAGTGCAAACCTGCAAGTCATTTTTCCCATACTATAGGCCTAAGGGCTTAGAGCTGTTGCTGGTCCTCACCTTCCCTTGACACCGCTTTCACAGCCAAACACACCCTGCCCATCTATCCTGACTTCGCCTCCCAGCACTCCCAACACACATTCTCATGCTCAATCTCACTCTCACTCCCAGCACAGACCACCTCCCAAAGTGCAAACGTCCAAGGCATTTCTCCCATACGATAGGCCTAAGGGCTTAGAGCTGTTACTGGTCCTCACCTTCCCTCGACACCGCTTTCACAGCCAAATGCACTCTAACCATCTGCCTTTGCCTTGCCTCCCACCACTCCCAACACACTCTCACTCTCGGCACACACCACCGCCCAAAGTGCCAACACCCAAGCAATTTCTGCCGCATGCTACCTCTAAGGGCTTTGTGCTGTTGCTGGTCTTCACCTTCCCTTGACACCGCTTTCACAGCCAAACACACGCTGGCCATCTACCCTGGCTTTGCCTCCCAGCACTCCCAACACACATTCTCAGGCTCAATCTCACTCTCACTCCCAGTACAGACCAGCTGCCAAAGTGCAAACGTCCAAGCCATTTTTCCATACGATAGGCCTAAGGCCTTAGAGCAGTTGCTGGTCGTCACCTTCCCTTGACACCGCTTTCACAGCCAAACACACTCTGGCCATCTGCCTTTGCCTTGCCTCCCACCACTCCCAACACACTCTCACCTTCGGCACAGAGCAACTCCCAAAGTGCAAACACAACAAACTCTTTCTGACACATGCTACATCTAAGGGCTTAGAGCTGTTGCTGGTCCTCACCTTCCCTTGACAGCGCTTTCACAGCCAAACACACTCTGCCCATCTATCCTGGCTTCGCCTCCCAGCACTCCCAACACACACTCTCACGCTCAATCTCACTCTCACTCCCGGCACAGACCACCTCCCAAAGTGCAAACGTCCAAGCCATTTCTCCCATACGATAGGCCTAAGGGCTTAGAGCTGTTGCTGGTCCTCACCTTCCCTCGACACCGCTTTCACAGCCAAACGCACTCTGGCCATCTGCCTTTGCCTTGCCTCCCACCACTCCCAACACACTCTCACTCTCGGCACACACCACCGCCCAAAGTGCCAACACCCAAGCCATTTCCAACGCACACTACATCTAAGGGCTTAGAGCTGTTGCTGGTCCTCACCTTCCCTTGACACCGCTTTCACAGCCAAACACACGCTGGCCATGTACCCTGGCTTTGCCTCCCAGCACTCCCAACACACCTTCTCAGGCTCAATCTCACTCTCACTCCTGGCACAGACCAACTCCCAAAGTGCAAACACGCAAGTCATTTTTGCCATACTATATGCCTAAGGGCTTAGAGCTGTTGCTGGTCCTCACCTTCCCTTGACAGCGCTTTCACAGCCAAACACACGCTGGCCATCTGCCTTTGCCTTGCCTCCAAGCACTCCCAACACACTCTCACTCTCGGCACACACCACCTCCCAAAGTGCCAACACCCAAGCAATTTCTGCCGCATGCTACCTCTAAGGGCTTAGTGCTGTTGCTGGTCCTCACCTTCCCTTCACACTGCTTTCACAGCCAAACACACTCTGGCCTTCTGCCTTTGCCTTGCCTCCCACCACTCACAACACACATTCTCAGGCGCAATCTCACTCTCAGTCCCGGCACGGACCAGCACCCAAAGTGCCAACACCCAAGCCATTTCTGACGCACGCTACATCTAAGGGCTTAGAGCTGTTGCTGGTCCTCACCTTCCCTTGACACCGCTTTCACAGCCAAACACACGCTGGCCATCTACCCTGGCTTTGCCTCCCAGCACTCCCAACACATATTCTCACGCTCAATCTCACTCTCACTCCCGGTACAGACCACCTCCCAAAGTGCAAACGTCCAAGCCATTTCTCCCATACGATAGGCCTAAGGGCTTAGAGCTGTTGCTGGTCCTCACCTTCCCTTGACACCGCTTTCACAGCCAAACACACCCTGCCCATCTATCCTGGCTTCGCCTCCCAGCACTCCCAACACACATTCTCACGCTCAATCTCACTCTCACTGTTGGCACAGACCACCTCCCAAAGTGCAAACGTCCAAGCCATTTCTCCCATACGATAGGCCTAAGGGCTTAGAGCTGTTGCTGGTCCTCACCTTCCCTTGACACCGCTTTCACAGCCAAACACACCCTGCCCATCTATCCTGGCTTCGCCTCCCAGCACTCCCAACACACATTCTCACGCTCAATCTCACTCTTACTGTTGGCACAGACCACCTCCCAAAGTGCAAACGTCCAAGCCATTTCTCCCGTACGATAGGGCTAAGGGCTTAGAGCAGTTGCTGGTCGTCACCTTCCCTTGACACCGCTTTCACAGCCAAACACACTCTGGCCATCTGCCTTTGCCTTGCCTCCCACCACTCCCAACACACTCTCACTTTCGGCACAGAGCAACTCCCAAAGTGCAAACACAACAAACTCTTTCTGACACATGCTACATCTAAGGGCTTAGAGCTGTTGCTGGTCCTCACCTTCCCTTGACACCGCTTTCACAGCCAAACACACGCTGGCCATCTACCCTGGCTTTGCCTCCCAGCACTCCCAACACACATTCTCAAGCTCAATCTCACTCTCACTGTCGGCACAGACCACCTCCCAAAGTGCAAACCTGCAAGTCATTTTTCCCATACTATAGGCCTAAGGGCTTAGAGCTGTTGCTGGTCCTCACCTTCCCTCGACACCGCTTTCACAGCCAAATGCACTCTAACCATCTGCCTTTGCCTTGCCTCCCACCACTCCCAACACACTCTCACTCTCGGCACACACCACCGCCCAAAGTGCCAACACCCAAGCAATTTCTGCCGCATGCTACCTCTAAGGGCTTTGTGCTGTTGATGGTCTTCACCTTCCCTTGACACCGCTTTCACAGCCAAACACACGCTGGCCATCTACCCTGGCTTTGCCTCCCAGCACTCCCAACACACATTCTCAGGCTCAATCTCACTCTCACTCCCAGTACAGACCAGCTGCCAAAGTGCAAACTTCCAAGCCATTTCTCCCATACGATAGGCCTAAGGGCTTAGAGCTGTTGCTGGTCCTCACCTTCCCTTGACACCGCTTTCACAGCCAAACGCATTCTGGCCATCTGCCTTTGCCTTGCCTCCCACCACTCCCAACACACTCTCACTCTCGGCACACACCACCTCCCAAAGTGCCAACACCCAAGCCATTTCCAACGCACACTACATCTAAGAGCTTAGAGCTGTTGCTGGTCCTCACCTTCCCTTGACAGCGCTTTCACAGCCAAACACACTCTGGCCATCTACCCTGGCTTCACCTCCCAGCACTCCCAACACACCTTCTCACGCTCAATCTCACTATCACTGTCGGCACAGACCACCTCCCAAAGTGCAAACGTCCAAGCCATTTCTGAGGCACGCTACATCTAAGGGCTTAGAGCTGTTGCTGGCCCTCGCCTTCCCTTGACAGCGCTTTCACAGCCAAACACACGCTGGCCATCTGCCTTTGCCTTGCCTCCCACCACTCCCAACACACTCTCACCTTCAGCACAGACCACCTCCCAAAGTGCCAACACCCAAGCAATTTCTGCCACATGCTACCTCTAAGGGCTTAGTGCTGTTGCTGGTCCTCACCTTCCCTTGACACTGCTTTCACAGCCAAACACACTCTGGCCTTCTGCCTTTGCCTTGCCTCCCACCACTCACAACACACATTCTCAGGTGCAATCTCACTCTCAGTCCCGGCACGGACCAGCACCCAAAGTGCCAACACCCAAGCCATTTCTGACGCACGCTACATCTAAGGGCTTAGAGCTGTTGCTGGTCCTCACCTTCCCTTGACACCGCTTTCACAGCCAAACACACGCTGGCCATCTACCCTGGCTTTGCCTCCCAGCACTCCCAACACATATTCTCACGCTCAATCTCACTCTCACTCCCGGTACAGACCACCTCCGAAAGTGCAAACGTCCAAGCCATTTCTCCCATACGATAGGCCTAAGGGCTTAGAGCTGTTGCTGGTCCTCACCTTCCCTTGACAGCGCTTTCACAGCCAAACACACTCTGGCCATCTGCCTTTGCCTTGCCTCCCACCACTCCCAACACACTCTAACCTTCGGCACAGAGCAACTCCCAAAGTGCAAACACAACAAACTCTTTCTGACACATGCTACATCTAAGGGCTTAGAGCTGTTGCTGGTCCTCAACTTCCCTTGACAGCGATTTCACAGCCAAACACACGCTGGCCATCTACCCTGGCTTTGCCTCCCACCACTCCCAACACACCTTCTCACGCTCAATCTCACTCTCACTCCCGGCTCAGACCACCTCCCAAAGTGCAAACATGCAAGTCATTTTTCCCATACTATAGGCCTAAGGGCTTAGAGCTGTTGCTGGTCCTCACCTTCCCTTGACAGGGCTTTCACAGCCAAACACACCCTGCCCATCTGCCTTTGCCTTGCCTCCCACCACTGCCAACACATTCTCAGGCGCAATCTCACTCTCAGTCCCGGCACAGACCAGCACCCAAAGTGCCAACACCCAAGCCATTTCAGACGCACGCTACATCTAAGGGCTTAGAGGTGTTGCTGGTCCTCACCTTCCCTTGACAGCGCTTTCACAGCCAAACACACCCTGCCCATCTATCCTGGCTTTGCCCCACAGCACTCCCAACACACATTCTCACGCTCAATCTCACTCTCACTCCCGGCGCAGACCACCTCCCAAAGTGCAAACACCCAAGCCATTTCTCCCATACGATAGGCCTAAGGGCTTAGAGCTGTTGCTGGTCGTCACCTTCCCTTGACAGCGCTTTCACAGCCAAACACACTCTGGCCATCTGCCTTTGCCTTGCCTCCAACCACTCCCAACACACTCTCACCTTCGGCACAGAGCAACTCCCAAAGTGCAAACACAACAAACTCTTTCTGACACATGCTACATCTAAGGGCTTAGAGCTGTTGCTGGTCCTCACCTTCCCTTGACACCGCTTTCACAGCCAAACACACGCTGGCCATCTACCCTGGCTTTGCCTCCCAGCACTCCCAACACACATTCTCAAGCTCAATCTCACTCGCACTGTCGGCACAGACCACCTCCCAAAGTGCAAACCTGCAAGTCATTTTTCCCATACTATAGGCCTAAGGGCTTAGAGCTGTTGCTGGTCCTCACCTTCCCTTGACACCGCTTTCACAGCCAAACACACCCTGCCCATCTATCCTGGCTTCGCCTCCCAGCACTCCCAACACACATTCTCATGCTCAATCTCACTCTCACTGTTGGCACAGACCACCTCCCAAAGTGCAAACGTCCAAGCCATTTCTCCCATACGATAGGGCTAAGGGCTTAGAGCAGTTGCTGGTCGTCACCTTCCCTTGACACCGCTTTCACAGCCAAACACACTCTGGCCATCTGCCTTTGCCTTGCCTCCCACCACTCCCAACACACTCTCACCTTCGGCACAGAGCAACTCCCAAAGTGCAAACACAACAAACTCTTTCTGACACATGCTACATCTAAGGGCTTAGAGCTGTTGCTGGTCCTCACCTTCCCTTGACAGCGCTTTCACAGCCAAACACACTCTGCCCATCTATCCTGGCTTCGCCTCCCAGCACTCCCAAAACACATTCTCACGCTCAATCTCACTCTCACTCCCGGCACAGACCACCTCCCAAAGTGCAAACGTCCAAGCCATTTCTCCCATACGATAGGCCTAAGGGCTTAGAGCTGTTGCTGGTCCTCACCTTCCCTCGACACCGCTTTCACAGCCAAATGCACTCTGGCCATCTGCCTTTGCCTTGCCTCCCACCACTCACAACACACTCTCACTCTCGGCACACACCACCGCCCAAAGTGCCAACACCCAAGCAATTTCTGCCGCATGCTACCTCTAAGGGCTTTGTGCTGTTGCTGGTCCTCACCTTCCCTTGACAGGGCTTTCACAGCCAAACACACGCTGGCCATCTACCCTGGCTTTGCCTCCCAGCACTCCCAACACACATTCTCAGGCTCAATCTCACTCTCACTCCCAGTACAGACCAGCTGCCAAAGTGCAAACGTCCAAGCCATGTTTCCATACGATAGGCCTAAGGCCTTAGAGCAGTTGCTGGTCGTCACCTTCCCTTGACAGCGCTTTCACAGCCAAACACACTCTGGCCATCTGCCTTTGCCTTGCCTCCCACCACTCCCAACACACTCTCACCTTCGGCACAGAGCAACTCCCAAAGTGCAAACACAACAAACTCTTTCTGACACATGCTACATCTAAGGGCTTAGAGCTGTTGCTGGTCCTCACCTTCCCTTGACAGCGCTTTCACAGCCAAACACACTCTGCCCATCTATCCTGGCTTCGCCTCCCAGCACTCCCAACACACATTCTCACGCTCAATCTCACTCTCACTCCCGGCACAGACCACCTCCCAAAGTGCAAACGTCCAAGGCATTTCTCCCATACGATAGGCCTAAGGGCTTAGAGCTGTTGCTGGTCCTCACCTTCCCTCGACACCGCTTTCACAGCCAAACGCACTCTGGCCATCTGCCTTTGCCTTGCGTCCCAGCACTCCCAACACACTCTCACTCTCGGCACACACCACCGCCCAAAGTGCCAACACCCAAGCCATTTCCAACGCACACTACATCTAAGGGCTTAGAGCTGTTGCTGGTCCTCACCTTCCCTTGACACCGCTTTCACAGCCAAACACACGCTGGCCATCTGCCTTTGCCTTGCCTCCAAGCACTCCCAACACACTCTCACTCTCGGCACACACCACCGCCCAAAGTGCCAACACCCAAGCGATTTCTGCCGCATGCTACCTCTAAGGGCTTTGTGCTGTTGATGGTCTTCACCTTCCCTTGACACCGCTTTCACAGCCAAACACACGCTGGCCATCTACCCTGGCTTTGCCTCCCAGCACTCCCAACACACATTCTCAGGCTCAATCTCACTCTCACTCCCAGTACAGACCACCTCCCAAAGTGCAAACGTCCAAGCCATTTCTCCCATACGATAGGCCTAAGGGCTTAGAGCAGTTGCTGGTCCTCACCTTCCCTTGACACCGCTTTCACAGCCAAACACACGCTGGCCATCTACCCTGCCTTTGCCTCCCAGCACTCCCAACACACCTTCTCAGGCTCAATCTCACTCTCACTGTCGGCACAGACCACCTCCCAAAGTGCAAACGTCCAAGCCATTTCTGAGGAACGTTACATCTAAGGGCTTAGAGCTGTTGCTGGCCCTCGCCTTCCCTTGACAGCGCTTTCACTGCCAAACACACTCTGGCCATCTGCCTTTGCCTTGCCTCCCACCACTCCCAACACACTCTCACCTTCGGCACAGACCACCTCCCAAAGTGCCAACACCCAAGCAATTTCTGCCACATGCTACCTCTAAGGGCTTAGTGCTGTTGCTGGTCCTCACCTTCCCTTGACAGCGCTTTCACAGACAAACACACTCTGGCCATCTGCCTTTGCCTTGCCTCCCACCACTCACAACACACATTCTCAGGCGCAATCTCACTCTCACTCTCAGCACAGACCACCACCCAAAGTGCCAACACCCAAGCCATTTCTGACGCACGCTACATCTAAGGGCTTAGAGCTGTTGCTGGTCCTCACCTTCCCTTGACAGCGCTTTCACAGCCAAACACACTCTGGCCATCTATCCTGGCTTTGCCTCCCACCACTCCCAACACACTCTCACTCTCGGCACACACCACCGCCCAAAGTGCCAACACCCAAGTTATTTCTGCCGCATGCTAACTCTAAGGGCTGTGTACTGTTGATGGTCTTCACCTTCCCTTGACACCGCTTTCACAGCCAAACACACGCTGGCCATCTACCCTGCCTTTGCCTCCCAGCACTCCCAACACACCTTCTCAGGCTCAATCTCACTCTCACTCCCAGTACAGACCACCTCCCAAAGTGCAAACGTCCAAGCCATTTCTCCCATACGATAGGCCTAAGGGCTTAGAGCAGTTGCTGGTCCTCACCTTCCCTTGACACCGCTTTCACAGCCAAACACACGCTGGCCATCTACCCTGGCTTTGCCTCCCAGCACTCCCAACACACATTCTCAGGCTCAATCTCACTCTCACTGTCGGCACAGACCACCTCCCAAAGTGCAAACATGCAAGTCATTTTTTCCCATACTATAGGCCTAAGGTCTTAGAGCTGTTGCTGGTCGTCACCTTCCCTTGACACCGCTTTCACAGCCAAACACACTCTGACCATCTGCCTTTGCCTTGCCTCCCACCACTCCCAACACACTCGCACCTTCGGCACAGAGCAACTCCCAAAGTGCAAACACAACAAACTCTTTCTGACACATGCTACATCTAAGGGCTTAGAGCTGTTGCTGGTCCTCACCTTCCCTTGACACCGCTTTCACAGCCAAACACACTCTGGCCATCTATCCTGGCTTCGCCTCCCAGCACTCCCAAAACACATTCTCACGCTCAATCTCACTCTCACTCCCGGCACAGACCACCTCCCAAAGTGCAAACGTCCAAGGCATTTCTCCCATACGATAGGCCTAAGGGCTTAGAGCTGTTGCTGGTCCTCACCTTCCCTCGACACCGCTTTCACAGCCAAATGCACTCTAACCATCTGCCTTTGCCTTGCCTCCCACCACTCCCAACACACTCTCACTCTCGGCACACACCACCGCCCAAAGTGCCAACACCCAAGCAATTTCTGCCGCATGCTACCTCTAAGGGCTTTGTGCTGTTGCTGGTCTTCACCTTCCCTTGACACCGCTTTCACAGCCAAACACACGCTGGCCATCTACCCTGGCTTTGCCTCCCAGCACTCCCAACACACATTCTCAGGCTCAATCTCACTCTCACTCCCAGTACAGACCAGCTGCCAAAGTGCAAACTTCCAAGCCATTTCTCCCATACGATAGGCCTAAGGGCTTAGAGCTGTTGCTGGTCCTCACCTTCCCTTGACACCGCTTTCACAGCCAAACGCACTCTGGCCATCTGCCTTTGCCTTGCCTCCCACCACTCCCAACACACTCTCACTCTCGGCACACACCACCGCCCAAAGTGCAAACGTCCAAGCCATTTCCAACGCACACTACATCTAAGGGCTTAGAGCTGTTGCTGGTCCTCACCTTCCCTTGACAGCGCTTTCACAGCCAAACACACTCTGGCCATCTACCCTGGCTTCACCTCCCAGCACTCCCAACACACCTTCTCACGCTCATTCTCACTATCACTGTCGGCACAGACCACCTCCCAAAGTGCCAACACCCAAGCAATTTCTGCCACATGCTACCTCTAAGGGCTTAGTGCTGTTGCTGGTCCTCACCTTCCCTTCACACTGCTTTCACAGCCAAACACACTCTGGCCTTCTGCCTTTGCCTTGCCTCCCACCACTCACAACACACATTCTCAGGCGCAATCTCACTCTCAGTCCCGGCACGGACCAGCACCCAAAGTGCCAACACCCAAGCCATTTCCAACGCACGCTACATCTAAGGGCTTAGAGCTGTTGCTGGTCCTCACCTTCCCTTGACAGCGCTTTCACAGCCAAACACACTCTGCCCATCTATCCTGGCTTTGCCTCCCAGCACTCCCAACACATATTCTCACGCTCAATCTCACTCTCACTCCCGGTACAGACCACCTCCCAAAGTGCAAACGTCCAAGGCATTTCTCCCATACGATAGGCCTAAGGGCTTAGAGCTGTTGCTGGTCCTCACCTTCCCTTGACACCGCTTTCACAGCCAAACGCACTCTGGCCATCTGCCTTTGCCTTGCCTCCCACCACTCCCAACACACTCTCACTCTCGGCACACACCACCGCCCAAAGTGCCAACACCCAAGCCATTTCCAACGCACACTACATCTAAGGGCTTAGAGCTGTTGCTGGTCCTCACCTTCCCTTGACAGCGCTTTCACAGCCAAACACACTCTGGCCATCTACCCTGGCTTCACCTCCCAGCACTCCCAACACACCTTCTCACGCTCATTCTCACTATCACTGTCGGCACAGACCACCTCCCAAAGTGCCAACACCCAAGCAATTTCTGCCACATGCTACCTCTAAGGGCTTAGTGCTGTTGCTGGTCCTCACCTTCCCTTCACACTGCTTTCACAGCCAAACACACTCTGGCCTTCTGCCTTTGCCTTGCCTCCCACCACTCACAACACACATTCTCAGGCGCAATCTCACTCTCAGTCCCGGCACGGACCAGCACCCAAAGTGCCAACACCCAAGCCATTTCCAACGCACGCTACATCTAAGGGCTTAGAGCTGTTGCTGGTCCTCACCTTCCCTTGACAGCGCTTTCACAGCCAAACACACGCTGGCCATCTACCCTGGCTTTGCCTCCCAGCACTCCCAACACATATTCTCACGCTCAATCTCACTCTCACTCCCGGTACAGACCACCTCCGAAAGTGCAAACGTCCAAGCCATTTCTCCCATACGATAGGCCTAAGGGCTTAGAGCTGTTGCTGGTCCTCACCTTCCCTTGACAGCGCTTTCACAGCCAAACACACTCTGGCCATCTGCCTTTGCCTTGCCTCCCACCACTCCCAACACACTCTAACCTTCGGCACAGAGCAACTCCCAAAGTGCAAACACAACAAACTCTTTCTGACACATGCTACATCTAAGGGCTTAGAGCTGTTGCTGGTCCTCAACTTCCCTTGACAGCGATTTCACAGCCAAACACACGCTGGCCATCTACCCTGGCTTTGCCTCCCACCACTCCCAACACACCTTCTCACGCTCAATCTCACTCTCACTCCCGGCTCAGACCACCTCCCAAAGTGCAAACATGCAAGTCATTTTTCCCATACTATAGGCCTAAGGGCTTAGAGCTGTTGCTGGTCCTCACCTTCCCTTGACAGGGCTTTCACAGCCAAACACACCCTGCCCATCTGCCTTTGCCTTGCCTCCCACCACTGCCAACACATTCTCAGGCGCAATCTCACTCTCAGTGTCGGCACAGACCAGCACCCAAAGTGCCAACACCCAAGCCATTTCAGACGCACGCTACATCTAAGGGCTTAGAGGTGTTGCTGGTCCTCACCTTCCCTTGACACCGCTTTCACAGCCAAACACACGCTGGCCATCTATCCTGGCTTTGCCCCACAGCACTCCCAACACACATTCTCACGCTCAATCTCACTCTCACTCCCGGCGCAGACCACCTCCCAAAGTGCAAACACCCAAGCCATTTCTCCCATACGATAGGCCTAAGGGCTTAGAGCTGTTGCTGGTCCTCACCTTCCCTTGACACCGCTTTCACAGCCAAACACACTCTGGCCATCTGCCTTTGCCTTGCCTCCCACCACTCCCAACACACTCTCACCTTCGGCACAGAGCAACTCCCAAAGTGCAAACACAACAAACTCTTTCTGACACATGCTACATCTAAGGGCTTAGAGCTGTTGCTGGTCCTCACCTTCCCTTGACAGCGCTTTCACAGCCAAACACACTCTGCCCATCTATCCTGGCTTCGCCTCCCAGCACTCCCAAAACACATTCTCACGCTCAATCTCACTCTCACTCCCGGCACAGACCACCTCCCAAAGTGCAAACGTCCAAGCCATTTTTCCCATACTATAGGCCTAAGGGCTTAGAGCTGTTGCTGGTCCTCACCTTCCCTCGACACCGCTTTCACAGCCAAATGCACTCTGGCCATCTGCCTTTGCCTTGCCTCCCACCACTCCCAACACACTCTCACTCTCGGCACACACCACCGCCCAAAGTGCCAACACCCAAGCAATTTCTGCCGCATGCTACCTCTAAGGGCTTTGTGCTGTTGATGGTCTTCACCTTCCCTTGACACCGCTTTCACAGCCAAACACACGCTGGCCATCTACCCTGGCTTTGCCTCCCAGCACTCCCAACACACATTCTCAGGCTCAATCTCACTCTCACTCCCAGTACAGACCAGCTGCCAAAGTGCAAACGTCCAAGCCATTTCTCCCATACGATAGGCCTAAGGGCTTAGAGCTGTTGCTGGTCCTCACCTTCCCTTGACACCGCTTTCACAGCCAAACACACCCTGCCCATCTATCCTGGCTTCGCCTCCCAGCACTCCCAACACACATTCTCACGCTCAATCTCACTCTCACTGTTGGCACAGACCACCTCCCAAAGTGCAAACGTCCAAGCCATTTCTCCCATACGATAGGCCTAAGGGCTTAGAGCTGTTGCTGGTCCTCACCTTCCCTTGACACCGCTTTCACAGCCAAACACACCCTGCCCATCTATCCTGGCTTCGCCTCCCAGCACTCCCAACACACATTCTCACGCTCAATCTCACTCTTACTGTTGGCACAGACCACCTCCCAAAGTGCAAACGTCCAAGCCATTTCTCCCGTACGATAGGGCTAAGGGCTTAGAGCAGTTGCTGGTCGTCACCTTCCCTTGACACCGCTTTCACAGCCAAACACACTCTGGCAATCTGCCTTTGCCTTGCCTCCCACCACTCCCAACACACTCTCACTTTCGGCACAGAGCAACTCCCAAAGTGCAAACACAACAAACTCTTTCTGACACATGCTACATCTAAGGGCTTAGAGCTGCTGCTGGTCCTCACCTTCCCTTGACACCGCTTTCACAGCCAAACACACGCTGGCCATCTACCCTGGCTTTGCCTCCCAGCACTCCCAACACACATTCTCAAGCTCAATCTCACTCTCACTGTCGGCACAGACCACCTCCCAAAGTGCAAACCTGCAAGTCATTTTCCCATACTATAGGCCTAAGGGCTTAGAGCTGTTGCTGGTCCTCACCTTCCCTCGACACCGCTTTCACAGCCAAATGCACTCTAACCATCTGCCTTTGCCTTGCCTCCCACCACTCCCAACACACTCTCACTCTCGGCACACACCACCGCCCAAAGTGCCAACACCCAAGCAATTTCTGCCGCATGCTACCTCTAAGGGCTTTGTGCTGTTGATGGTCTTCACCTTCCCTTGACACCGCTTTCACAGCCAAACACACGCTGGCCATCTACCCTGGCTTTGCCTCCCAGCACTCCCAACACACATTCTCAGGCTCAATCTCACTCTCACTCCCAGTACAGACCAGCTGCCAAAGTGCAAACTTCCAAGCCATTTCTCCCATACGATAGGCCTAAGGGCTTAGAGCTGTTGCTGGTCCTCACCTTCCCTTGACACCGCTTTCACAGCCAAACGCATTCTGGCCATCTGCCTTTGCCTTGCCTCCCACCACTCCCAACACACTCTCACTCTCGGCACACACCACCTCCCAAAGTGCCAACACCCAAGCCATTTCCAACGCACACTACATCTAAGAGCTTAGAGCTGTTGCTGGTCCTCACCTTCCCTTGACAGCGCTTTCACAGCCAAACACACTCTGGCCATCTACCCTGGCTTCACCTCCCAGCACTCCCAACACACCTTCTCACGCTCAATCTCACTATCACTGTCGGCACAGACCACCTCCCAAAGTGCAAACGTCCAAGCCATTTCTGAGGCACGCTACATCTAAGGGCTTAGAGCTGTTGCTGGTCCTCACCTTCCCTTGACAGCGCTTTCACAGCCAAACACACTCTGGCCATCTGCCTTTTCCTTGCCTCCCACCACTCCCAACACACTCTAACCTTCGGCACAGAGCAACTCCCAAAGTGCAAACACAACAAACTCTTTCTGACACATGCTACATCTAAGGGCTTAGAGCTGTTGCTGGTCCTCAACTTCCCTTGACAGCGATTTCACAGCCAAACACACGCTGGCCATCTACCCTGGCTTTGCCTCCCACCACTCCCAACACACCTTCTCACGCTCAATCTCACTCTCACTCCCGGCTCAGACCACCTCCCAAAGTGCAAACATGCAAGTCATTTTTCCCATACTATAGGCCTAAGGGCTTAGAGCTGTTGCTGGTCCTCACCTTCCCTTGACAGGGCTTTCACAGCCAAACACACCCTGCCCATCTGCCTTTGCCTTGCCTCCCACCACTGCCAACACATTCTCAGGCGCAATCTCACTCTCAGTCCCGGCACAGACCAGCACCCAAAGTGCCAACACCCAAGCCATTTCAGACGCACGCTACATCTAAGGGCTTAGAGGTGTTGCTGGTCCTCACCTTCCCTTGACAGCGCTTTCACAGCCAAACACACCCTGCCCATCTATCCTGGCTTTGCCCCACAGCACTCCCAACACACATTCTCACGCTCAATCTCACTCTCACTCCCGGCGCAGACCACCTCCCAAAGTGCAAACACCCAAGCCATTTCTCCCATACGATAGGCCTAAGGGCTTAGAGCTGTTGCTGGTCGTCACCTTCCCTTGACAGCGCTTTCACAGCCAAACACACTCTGGCCATCTGCCTTTGCCTTGCCTCCAACCACTCCCAACACACTCTCACCTTCGGCACAGAGCAACTCCCAAAGTGCAAACACAACAAACTCTTTCTGACACATGCTACATCTAAGGGCTTAGAGCTGTTGCTGGTCCTCACCTTCCCTTGACACCGCTTTCACAGCCAAACACACGCTGGCCATCTACCCTGGCTTTGCCTCCCAGCACTCCCAACACACATTCTCAAGCTCAATCTCACTCGCACTGTCGGCACAGACCACCTCCCAAAGTGCAAACCTGCAAGTCATTTTTCCCATACTATAGGCCTAAGGGCTTAGAGCTGTTGCTGGTCCTCACCTTCCCTTGACACCGCTTTCACAGCCAAACACACCCTGCCCATCTATCCTGGCTTCGCCTCCCAGCACTCCCAACACACATTCTCATGCTCAATCTCACTCTCACTGTTGGCACAGACCACCTCCCAAAGTGCAAACGTCCAAGCCATTTCTCCCATACGATAGGGCTAAGGGCTTAGAGCAGTTGCTGGTCGTCACCTTCCCTTGACACCGCTTTCACAGCCAAACACACTCTGGCCATCTGCCTTTGCCTTGCCTCCCACCACTCCCAACACACTCTCACCTTCGGCACAGAGCAACTCCCAAAGTGCAAACACAACAAACTCTTTCTGACACATGCTACATCTAAGGGCTTAGAGCTGTTGCTGGTCCTCACCTTCCCTTGACAGCGCTTTCACAGCCAAACACACTCTGCCCATCTATCCTGGCTTCGCCTCCCAGCACTCCCAAAACACATTCTCACGCTCAATCTCACTCTCACTCCCGGCACAGACCACCTCCCAAAGTGCAAACGTCCAAGCCATTTCTCCCATACGATAGGCCTAAGGGCTTAGAGCTGTTGCTGGTCCTCACCTTCCCTCGACACCGCTTTCACAGCCAAATGCACTCTGGCCATCTGCCTTTGCCTTGCCTCCCACCACTCACAACACACTCTCACTCTCGGCACACACCACCGCCCAAAGTGCCAACACCCAAGCAATTTCTGCCGCATGCTACCTCTAAGGGCTTTGTGCTGTTGCTGGTCCTCACCTTCCCTTGACAGGGCTTTCACAGCCAAACACACGCTGGCCATCTACCCTGGCTTTGCCTCCCAGCACTCCCAACACACATTCTCAGGCTCAATCTCACTCTCACTCCCAGTACAGACCAGCTGCCAAAGTGCAAACGTCCAAGCCATGTTTCCATACGATAGGCCTAAGGCCTTAGAGCAGTTGCTGGTCGTCACCTTCCCTTGACAGCGCTTTCACAGCCAAACACACTCTGGCCATCTGCCTTTGCCTTGCCTCCCACCACTCCCAACACACTCTCACCTTCGGCACAGAGCAACTCCCAAAGTGCAAACACAACAAACTCTTTCTGACACATGCTACATCTAAGGGCTTAGAGCTGTTGCTGGTCCTCACCTTCCCTTGACAGCGCTTTCACAGCCAAACACACTCTGCCCATCTATCCTGGCTTCGCCTCCCAGCACTCCCAACACACATTCTCACGCTCAATCTCACTCTCACTCCCGGCACAGACCACCTCCCAAAGTGCAAACGTCCAAGGCATTTCTCCCATACGATAGGCCTAAGGGCTTAGAGCTGTTGCTGGTCCTCACCTTCCCTCGACACCGCTTTCACAGCCAAACGCACTCTGGCCATCTGCCTTTGCCTTGCGTCCCAGCACTCCCAACACACTCTCACTCTCGGCACACACCACCGCCCAAAGTGCCAACACCCAAGCCATTTCCAACGCACACTACATCTAAGGGCTTAGAGCTGTTGCTGGTCCTCACCTTCCCTTGACACCGCTTTCACAGCCAAACACACGCTGGCCATCTACCCTGGCTTTGCCTCCCAGCACTCCCAACACACCTTCTCAGGCTCAATCTCACTCTCACTCCTGGCACAGACCAACTCCCAAAGTGCAAACACGCAAGTCATTTTTCCCATACTATATGCCTAAGGGCTTAGAGCTGTTGCTGGTCCTCACCTTCCCTTGACAGCGCTTTCACAGCCAAACACACGCTGGCCATCTGCCTTTGCCTTGCCTCCAAGCACTCCCAACACACTCTCACTCTCGGCACACACCACCGCCCAAAGTGCCAACACCCAAGCGATTTCTGCCGCATGCTACCTCTAAGGGCTTTGTGCTGTTGATGGTCTTCACCTTCCCTTGACACCGCTTTCACAGCCAAACACACGCTGGCCATCTACCCTGGCTTTGCCTCCCAGCACTCCCAACACACATTCTCAGGCTCAATCTCACTCTCACTCCCAGTACAGACCACCTCCCAAAGTGCAAACGTCCAAGCCATTTCTCCCATACGATAGGCCTAAGGGCTTAGAGCAGTTGCTGGTCCTCACCTTCCCTTGACACCGCTTTCACAGCCAAACACACGCTGGCCATCTACCCTGCCTTTGCCTCCCAGCACTCCCAACACACCTTCTCAGGCTCAATCTCACTCTCACTGTCGGCACAGACCACCTCCCAAAGTGCAAACGTCCAAGCCATTTCTGAGGAACGCTACATCTAAGGGCTTAGAGCTGTTGCTGGCCCTCGCCTTCCCTTGACAGCGCTTTCACTGCCAAACACACTCTGGCCATCTGCCTTTGCCTTGCCTCCCACCACTCCCAACACACTCTCACCTTCGGCACAGACCACCTCCCAAAGTGCCAACACCCAAGCAATTTCTGCCACATGCTACCTCTAAGGGCTTAGTGCTGTTGCTGGTCCTCACCTTCCCTTGACAGCGCTTTCACAGACAAACACACTCTGGCCATCTGCCTTTGCCTTGCCTCCCACCACTCACAACACACATTCTCAGGCGCAATCTCACTCTCACTCTCAGCACAGACCACCACCCAAAGTGCCAACACCCAAGCCATTTCTGACGCACGCTACATCTAAGGGCTTAGAGCTGTTGCTGGTCCTCACCTTCCCTTGACAGCGCTTTCACAGCCAAACACACTCTGGCCATCTATCCTGGCTTTGCCTCCCACCACTCCCAACACACTCTCACTCTCGGCACACACCACCGCCCAAAGTGCCAACACCCAAGTTATTTCTGCCGCATGCTAACTCTAAGGGCTGTGTACTGTTGATGGTCTTCACCTTCCCTTGACACCGCTTTCACAGCCAAACACACGCTGGCCATCTACCCTGCCTTTGCCTCCCAGCACTCCCAACACACCTTCTCAGGCTCAATCTCACTCTCACTCCCAGTACAGACCACCTCCCAAAGTGCAAACGTCCAAGCCATTTCTCCCATACGATAGGCCTAAGGGCTTAGAGCAGTTGCTGGTCCTCACCTTCCCTTGACACCGCTTTCACAGCCAAACACACGCTGGCCATCTACCCTGGCTTTGCCTCCCAGCACTCCCAACACACATTCTCAGGCTCAATCTCACTCTCACTGTCGGCACAGACCACCTCCCAAAGTGCAAACATGCAAGTCATTTTTTCCCATACTATAGGCCTAAGGTCTTAGAGCTGTTGCTGGTCGTCACCTTCCCTTGACACCGCTTTCACAGCCAAACACACTCTGACCATCTGCCTTTGCCTTGCCTCCCACCACTCCCAACACACTCGCACCTTCGGCACAGAGCAACTCCCAAAGTGCAAACACAACAAACTCTTTCTGACACATGCTACATCTAAGGGCTTAGAGCTGTTGCTGGTCCTCACCTTCCCTTGACAGCGCTTTCACAGCCAAACACACTCTGGCCATCTATCCTGGCTTCGCCTCCCAGCACTCCCAAAACACATTCTCACGCTCAATCTCACTCTCACTCCCGGCACAGACCACCTCCCAAAGTGCAAACGTCCAAGGCATTTCTCCCATACGATAGGCCTAAGGGCTTAGAGCTGTTGCTGGTCCTCACCTTCCCTCGACACCGCTTTCACAGCCAAATGCACTCTAACCATCTGCCTTTGCCTTGCCTCCCACCACTCCCAACACACTCTCACTCTCGGCACACACCACCGCCCAAAGTGCCAACACCCAAGCAATTTCTGCCTCATGCTACCTCTAAGGGCTTTGTGCTGTTGCTGGTCTTCACCTTCCCTTGACACCGCTTTCACAGCCAAACACACGCTGGCCATCTACCCTGGCTTTGCCTCCCAGCACTCCCAACACACATTCTCAGGCTCAATCTCACTCTCACTCCCAGTACAGACCAGCTGCCAAAGTGCAAACTTCCAAGCCATTTCTCCCATACGATAGGCCTAAGGGCTTAGAGCTGTTGCTGGTCCTCACCTTCCCTTGACACCGCTTTCACAGCCAAACGCACTCTGGCCATCTGCCTTTGCCTTGCCTCCCACCACTCCCAACACACTCTCACTCTCGGCACACACCACCGCCCAAAGTGCAAACGTCCAAGCCATTTCCAACGCACACTACATCTAAGGGCTTAGAGCTGTTGCTGGTCCTCACCTTCCCTTGACAGCGCTTTCACAGCCAAACACACTCTGGCCATCTACCCTGGCTTCACCTCCCAGCACTCCCAACACACCTTCTCACGCTCATTCTCACTATCACTGTCGGCACAGACCACCTCCCAAAGTGCCAACACCCAAGCAATTTCTGCCACATGCTACCTCTAAGGGCTTAGTGCTGTTGCTGGTCCTCACCTTCCCTTCACACTGCTTTCACAGCCAAACACACTCTGGCCTTCTGCCTTTGCCTTGCCTCCCACCACTCACAACACACATTCTCAGGCGCAATCTCACTCTCAGTCCCGGCACGGACCAGCACCCAAAGTGCCAACACCCAAGCCATTTCCAACGCACGCTACATCTAAGGGCTTAGAGCTGTTGCTGGTCCTCACCTTCCCTTGACAGCGCTTTCACAGCCAAACACACTCTGCCCATCTATCCTGGCTTTGCCTCCCAGCACTCCCAACACATATTCTCACGCTCAATCTCACTCTCACTCCCGGTACAGACCACCTCCCAAAGTGCAAACGTCCAAGGCATTTCTCCCATACGATAGGCCTAAGGGCTTAGAGCTGTTGCTGGTCCTCACCTTCCCTTGATACCGCTTTCACAGCCAAACGCACTCTGGCCATCTGCCTTTGCCTTGCCTCCCACCACTCCCAACACACTCTCACTCTCGGCACACACCACCGCCCAAAGTGCCAACACCCAAGCCATTTCCAACGCACACTACATCTAAGGGCTTAGAGCTGTTGCTGGTCCTCACCTTCCCTTGACAGCGCTTTCACAGCCAAACACACTCTGGCCATCTACCCTGGCTTCACCTCCCAGCACTCCCAACACACCTTCTCACGCTCATTCTCACTATCACTGTCGGCACAGACCACCTCCCAAAGTGCCAACACCCAAGCAATTTCTGCCACATGCTACCTCTAAGGGCTTAGTGCTGTTGCTGGTCCTCACCTTCCCTTCACACTGCTTTCACAGCCAAACACACTCTGGCCTTCTGCCTTTGCCTTGCCTCCCACCACTCACAACACACATTCTCAGGCGCAATCTCACTCTCAGTCCCGGCACGGACCAGCACCCAAAGTGCCAACACCCAAGCCATTTCCAACGCACGCTACATCTAAGGGCTTAGAGCTGTTGCTGGTCCTCACCTTCCCTTGACAGCGCTTTCACAGCCAAACACACGCTGGCCATCTACCCTGGCTTTGCCTCCCAGCACTCCCAACACATATTCTCACGCTCAATCTCACTCTCACTCCCGGTACAGACCACCTCCGAAAGTGCAAACGTCCAAGCCATTTCTCCCATACGATAGGCCTAAGGGCTTAGAGCTGTTGCTGGTCCTCACCTTCCCTTGACAGCGCTTTCACAGCCAAACACACTCTGGCCATCTGCCTTTGCCTTGCCTCCCACCACTCCCAACACACTCTAACCTTCGGCACAGAGCAACTCCCAAAGTGCAAACACAACAAACTCTTTCTGACACATGCTACATCTAAGGGCTTAGAGCTGTTGCTGGTCCTCAACTTCCCTTGACAGCGATTTCACAGCCAAACACACGCTGGCCATCTACCCTGGCTTTGCCTCCCACCACTCCCAACACACCTTCTCACGCTCAATCTCACTCTCACTCCCGGCTCAGACCACCTCCCAAAGTGCAAACATGCAAGTCATTTTTCCCATACTATAGGCCTAAGGGCTTAGAGCTGTTGCTGGTCCTCACCTTCCCTTGACAGGGCTTTCACAGCCAAACACACCCTGCCCATCTGCCTTTGCCTTGCCTCCCACCACTGCCAACACATTCTCAGGCGCAATCTCACTCTCAGTCCCGGCACAGACCAGCACCCAAAGTGCCAACACCCAAGCCATTTCAGACGCACGCTACATCTAAGGGCTTAGAGGTGTTGCTGGTCCTCACCTTCCCTTGACACCGCTTTCACAGCCAAACACACCCTGCCCATCTATCCTGGCTTTGCCCCACAGCACTCCCAACACACATTCTCACGCTCAATCTCACTCTCACTCCCGGCGCAGACCACCTCCCAAAGTGCAAACACCCAAGCCATTTCTCCCATACGATAGGCCTAAGGGCTTAGAGCTGTTGCTGGTCCTCACCTTCCCTTGACACCGCTTTCACAGCCAAACACACTCTGGCCATCTGCCTTTGCCTTGCCTCCCACCACTCCCAACACACTCTCACCTTCGGCACAGAGCAACTCCCAAAGTGCAAACACAACAAACTCTTTCTGACACATGCTACATCTAAGGGCTTAGAGCTGTTGCTGGTCCTCACCTTCCCTTGACAGCGCTTTCACAGCCAAACACACTCTGCCCATCTATCCTGGCTTCGCCTCCCAGCACTCCCAAAACACATTCTCACGCTCAATCTCACTCTCACTCCCGGCACAGACCACCTCCCAAAGTGCAAACGTCCAAGCCATTTTTCCCATACTATAGGCCTAAGGGCTTAGAGCTGTTGCTGGTCCTCACCTTCCCTCGACACCGCTTTCACAGCCAAATGCACTCTGGCCATCTGCCTTTGCCTTGCCTCCCACCACTCCCAACACACTCTCACTCTCGGCACACACCACCGCCCAAAGTGCCAACACCCAAGCAATTTCTGCCGCATGCTACCTCTAAGGGCTTTGTGCTGTTGATGGTCTTCACCTTCCCTTGACACCGCTTTCACAGCCAAACACACGCTGGCCATCTAACCTGGCTTTGCCTCCCAGCACTCCCAACACACATTCTCAGGCTCAATCTCACTCTCACTCCCAGTACAGACCAGCTGCCAAAGTGCAAACGTCCAAGCCATTTCTCCCATACGATAGGCCTAAGGGCTTAGAGCTGTTGCTGGTCCTCACCTTCCCTTGACACCGCTTTCACAGCCAAACACACCCTGCCCATCTATCCTGGCTTCGCCTCCCAGCACTCCCAACACACATTCTCACGCTCAATCTCACTCTCACTGTTGGCACAGACCACCTCCCAAAGTGCAAACGTCCAAGCCATTTCTCCCATACGATAGGCCTAAGGGCTTAGAGCTGTTGCTGGTCCTCACCTTCCCTTGACACCGCTTTCACAGCCAAACACACCCTGCCCATCTATCCTGGCTTCGCCTCCCAGCACTCCCAACACACATTCTCACGCTCAATCTCACTCTTACTGTTGGCACAGACCACCTCCCAAAGTGCAAACGTCCAAGCCATTTCTCCCGTACGATAGGGCTAAGGGCTTAGAGCAGTTGCTGGTCGTCACCTTCCCTTGACACCGCTTTCACAGCCAAACACACTCTGGCCATCTGCCTTTGCCTTGCCTCCCACCACTCCCAACACACTCTCACTTTCGGCACAGAGCAACTCCCAAAGTGCAAACACAACAAACTCTTTCTGACACATGCTACATCTAAGGGCTTAGAGCTGCTGCTGGTCCTCACCTTCCCTTGACACCGCTTTCACAGCCAAACACACGCTGGCCATCTACCCTGGCTTTGCCTCCCAGCACTCCCAACACACATTCTCAAGCTCAATCTCACTCTCACTGTCGGCACAGACCACCTCCCAAAGTGCAAACCTGCAAGTCATTTTTCCCATACTATAGGCCTAAGGGCTTAGAGCTGTTGCTGGTCCTCACCTTCCCTCGACACCGCTTTCACAGCCAAATGCACTCTAACCATCTGCCTTTGCCTTGCCTCCCACCACTCCCAACACACTCTCACTCTCGGCACACACCACCGCCCAAAGTGCCAACACCCAAGCAATTTCTGCCGCATGCTACCTCTAAGGGCTTTGTGCTGTTGATGGTCTTCACCTTCCCTTGACACCGCTTTCACAGCCAAACACACGCTGGCCATCTACCCTGGCTTTGCCTCCCAGCACTCCCAACACACATTCTCAGGCTCAATCTCACTCTCACTCCCAGTACAGACCAGCTGCCAAAGTGCAAACTTCCAAGCCATTTCTCCCATACGATAGGCCTAAGGGCTTAGAGCTGTTGCTGGTCCTCACCTTCCCTTGACACCGCTTTCACAGCCAAACGCATTCTGGCCATCTGCCTTTGCCTTGCCTCCCACCACTCCCAACACACTCTCACTCTCGGCACACACCACCTCCCAAAGTGCCAACACCCAAGCCATTTCCAACGCACACTACATCTAAGAGCTTAGAGCTGTTGCTGGTCCTCACCTTCCCTTGACAGCGCTTTCACAGCCAAACACACTCTGGCCATCTACCCTGGCTTCACCTCCCAGCACTCCCAACACACCTTCTCACGCTCAATCTCACTATCACTGTCGGCACAGACCACCTCCCAAAGTGCAAACGTCCAAGCCATTTCTGAGGCACGCTACATCTAAGGGCTTAGAGCTGTTGCTGGTCCTCACCTTCCCTTGACAGCGCTTTCACAGCCAAACACACTCTGGCCATCTGCCTTTGCCTTGCCTCCCACCACTCCCAACACACTCTAACCTTCGGCACAGAGCAACTCCCAAAGTGCAAACACAACAAACTCTTTCTGACACATGCTACATCTAAGGGCTTAGAGCTGTTGCTGGTCCTCAACTTCCCTTGACAGCGATTTCACAGCCAAACACACGCTGGCCATCTACCCTGGCTTTGCCTCCCACCACTCCCAACACACCTTCTCACGCTCAATCTCACTCTCACTCCCGGCTCAGACCACCTCCCAAAGTGCAAACATGCAAGTCATTTTTCCCATACTATAGGCCTAAGGGCTTAGAGCTGTTGCTGGTCCTCACCTTCCCTTGACAGGGCTTTCACAGCCAAACACACCCTGCCCATCTGCCTTTGCCTTGCCTCCCACCACTGCCAACACATTCTCAGGCGCAATCTCACTCTCAGTCCCGGCACAGACCACCACCCAAAGTGCCAACACCCAAGCCATTTCAGACGCACGCTACATCTAAGGGCTTAGAGGTGTTGCTGGTCCTCACCTTCCCTTGACACCGCTTTCACAGCCAAACACACCCTGCCCATCTATCCTGGCTTTGCCCCACAGCACTCCCAACACACATTCTCACGCTCAATCTCACTCTCACTCCCGGCGCAGACCACCTCCCAAAGTGCAAACACCCAAGCCATTTCTCCCATACGATAGGCCTAAGGGCTTAGAGCTGTTGCTGGTCCTCACCTTCCCTTGACACCGCTTTCACAGCCAAACACACTCTGGCCATCTGCCTTTGCCTTGCCTCCCACCACTCCCAACACACTCTCACCTTCGGCACAGAGCAACTCCCAAAGTGCAAACACAACAAACTCTTTCTGACACATGCTACATCTAAGGGCTTAGAGCTGTTGCTGGTCCTCACCTTCCCTTGACAGCGCTTTCACAGCCAAACACACTCTGCCCATCTATCCTGGCTTCGCCTCCCAGCACTCCCAAAACACATTCTCACGCTCAATCTCACTCTCACTCCCGGCACAGACCACCTCCCAAAGTGCAAACGTCCAAGCCATTTTTCCCATACTATAGGCCTAAGGGCTTAGAGCTGTTGCTGGTCCTCACCTTCCCTCGACACCGCTTTCACAGCCAAATGCACTCTGGCCATCTGCCTTTGCCTTGCCTCCCACCACTCCCAACACACTCTCACTCTCGGCACACACCACCGCCCAAAGTGCCAACACCCAAGCAATTTCTGCCGCATGCTACCTCTAAGGGCTTTGTGCTGTTGATGGTCTTCACCTTCCCTTGACACCGCTTTCACAGCCAAACACACGCTGGCCATCTAACCTGGCTTTGCCTCCCAGCACTCCCAACACACATTCTCAGGCTCAATCTCACTCTCACTCCCAGTACAGACCAGCTGCCAAAGTGCAAACGTCCAAGCCATTTCTCCCATACGATAGGCCTAAGGGCTTAGAGCTGTTGCTGGTCCTCACCTTCCCTTGACACCGCTTTCACAGCCAAACACACCCTGCCCATCTATCCTGGCTTCGCCTCCCAGCACTCCCAACACACATTCTCACGCTCAATCTCACTCTCACTGTTGGCACAGACCACCTCCCAAAGTGCAAACGTCCAAGCCATTTCTCCCATACGATAGGCCTAAGGGCTTAGAGCTGTTGCTGGTCCTCACCTTCCCTTGACACCGCTTTCACAGCCAAACACACCCTGCCCATCTATCCTGGCTTCGCCTCCCAGCACTCCCAACACACATTCTCACGCTCAATCTCACTCTTACTGTTGGCACAGACCACCTCCCAAAGTGCAAACGTCCAAGCCATTTCTCCCGTACGATAGGGCTAAGGGCTTAGAGCAGTTGCTGGTCGTCACCTTCCCTTGACACCGCTTTCACAGCCAAACACACTCTGGCCATCTGCCTTTGCCTTGCCTCCCACCACTCCCAACACACTCTCACTTTCGGCACAGAGCAACTCCCAAAGTGCAAACACAACAAACTCTTTCTGACACATGCTACATCTAAGGGCTTAGAGCTGCTGCTGGTCCTCACCTTCCCTTGACACCGCTTTCACAGCCAAACACACGCTGGCCATCTACCCTGGCTTTGCCTCCCAGCACTCCCAACACACATTCTCAAGCTCAATCTCACTCTCACTGTCGGCACAGACCACCTCCCAAAGTGCAAACCTGCAAGTCATTTTTCCCATACTATAGGCCTAAGGGCTTAGAGCTGTTGCTGGTCCTCACCTTCCCTCGACACCGCTTTCACAGCCAAATGCACTCTAACCATCTGCCTTTGCCTTGCCTCCCACCACTCCCAACACACTCTCACTCTCGGCACACACCACCGCCCAAAGTGCCAACACCCAAGCAATTTCTGCCGCATGCTACCTCTAAGGGCTTTGTGCTGTTGATGGTCTTCACCTTCCCTTGACACCGCTTTCACAGCCAAACACACGCTGGCCATCTACCCTGGCTTTGCCTCCCAGCACTCCCAACACACATTCTCAGGCTCAATCTCACTCTCACTCCCAGTACAGACCAGCTGCCAAAGTGCAAACTTCCAAGCCATTTCTCCCATACGATAGGCCTAAGGGCTTAGAGCTGTTGCTGGTCCTCACCTTCCCTTGACACCGCTTTCACAGCCAAACGCATTCTGGCCATCTGCCTTTGCCTTGCCTCCCACCACTCCCAACACACTCTCACTCTCGGCACACACCACCTCCCAAAGTGCCAACACCCAAGCCATTTCCAACGCACACTACATCTAAGAGCTTAGAGCTGTTGCTGGTCCTCACCTTCCCTTGACAGCGCTTTCACAGCCAAACACACTCTGGCCATCTACCCTGGCTTCACCTCCCAGCACTCCCAACACACCTTCTCACGCTCAATCTCACTATCACTGTCGGCACAGACCACCTCCCAAAGTGCAAACGTCCAAGCCATTTCTGAGGCACGCTACATCTAAGGGCTTAGAGCTGTTGCTGGTCCTCACCTTCCCTTGACAGCGCTTTCACAGCCAAACACACTCTGGCCATCTGCCTTTGCCTTGCCTCCCACCACTCCCAACACACTCTAACCTTCGGCACAGAGCAACTCCCAAAGTGCAAACACAACAAACTCTTTCTGACACATGCTACATCTAAGGGCTTAGAGCTGTTGCTGGTCCTCAACTTCCCTTGACAGCGATTTCACAGCCAAACACACGCTGGCCATCTACCCTGGCTTTGCCTCCCACCACTCCCAACACACCTTCTCACGCTCAATCTCACTCTCACTCCCGGCTCAGACCACCTCCCAAAGTGCAAACATGCAAGTCATTTTTCCCATACTATAGGCCTAAGGGCTTAGAGCTGTTGCTGGTCCTCACCTTCCCTTGACAGGGCTTTCACAGCCAAACACACCCTGCCCATCTGCCTTTGCCTTGCCTCCCACCACTGCCAACACATTCTCAGGCGCAATCTCACTCTCAGTCCCGGCACAGACCAGCACCCAAAGTGCCAACACCCAAGCCATTTCAGACGCACGCTACATCTAAGGGCTTAGAGGTGTTGCTGGTCCTCACCTTCCCTTGACAGCGCTTTCACAGCCAAACACACCCTGCCCATCTATCCTGGCTTTGCCCCACAGCACTCCCAACACACATTCTCACGCTCAATCTCACTCTCACTCCCGGCGCAGACCACCTCCCAAAGTGCAAACACCCAAGCCATTTCTCCCATACGATAGGCCTAAGGGCTTAGAGCTGTTGCTGGTCGTCACCTTCCCTTGACAGCGCTTTCACAGCCAAACACACTCTGGCCATCTGCCTTTGCCTTGCCTCCAACCACTCCCAACACACTCTCACCTTCGGCACAGAGCAACTCCCAAAGTGCAAACACAACAAACTCTTTCTGACACATGCTACATCTAAGGGCTTAGAGCTGTTGCTGGTCCTCACCTTCCCTTGACACCGCTTTCACAGCCAAACACACGCTGGCCATCTACCCTGGCTTTGCCTCCCAGCACTCCCAACACACATTCTCAAGCTCAATCTCACTCGCACTGTCGGCACAGACCACCTCCCAAAGTGCAAACCTGCAAGTCATTTTTCCCATACTATAGGCCTAAGGGCTTAGAGCTGTTGCTGGTCCTCACCTTCCCTTGACACCGCTTTCACAGCCAAACACACCCTGCCCATCTATCCTGGCTTCGCCTCCCAGCACTCCCAACACACATTCTCATGCTCAATCTCACTCTCACTGTTGGCACAGACCACCTCCCAAAGTGCAAACGTCCAAGCCATTTCTCCCATACGATAGGCCTAAGGGCTTAGAGCTGTTGCTGGTCCTCACCTTCCCTCGACACCGCTTTCACAGCCAAACGCACTCTGGCCATCTGCCTTTGCCTTGCCTCCCAGCACTCCCAACACACTCTCACTCTCGGCACACACCACCGCCCAAAGTGCCAACACCCAAGCCATTTCCAACGCACACTACATCTAAGGGCTTAGAGCTGTTGCTGGTCCTCACCTTCCCTTGACACCGCTTTCACAGCCAAACACACGCTGGCCATGTACCCTGGCTTTGCCTCCCAGCACTCCCAACACACCTTCTCAGGCTCAATCTCACTCTCACTCCTGGCACAGACCAACTCCCAAAGTGCAAACACGCAAGTCATTTTTCCCATACTATATGCCTAAGGGCTTAGAGCTGTTGCTGGTCCTCACCTTCCCTTGACAGCGCTTTCACAGCCAAACACACGCTGGCCATCTGCCTTTGCCTTGCCTCCAAGCACTCCCAACACACTCTCACTCTCGGCACACACCACCGCCCAAAGTGCCAACACCCAAGCGATTTCTGCCGCATGCTACCTCTAAGGGCTTTGTGCTGTTGATGGTCTTCACCTTCCCTTGACACCGCTTTCACAGCCAAACACACGCTGGCCATCTACCCTGGCTTTGCCTCCCAGCACTCCCAACACACATTCTCAGGCTCAATCTCACTCTCACTCCCAGTACAGACCACCTCCCAAAGTGCAAACGTCCAAGCCATTTCTCCCATACGATAGGCCTAAGGGCTTAGAGCAGTTGCTGGTCCTCACCTTCCCTTGACACCGCTTTCACAGCCAAACACACGCTGGCCATCTACCCTGCCTTTGCCTCCCAGCACTCCCAACACACCTTCTCAGGCTCAATCTCACTCTCACTGTCGGCACAGACCACCTCCCAAAGTGCAAACGTCCAAGCCATTTCTGAGGAACGCTACATCTAAGGGCTTAGAGCTGTTGCTGGCCCTCGCCTTCCCTTGACAGCGCTTTCACAGCCAAACACACTCTGGCCATCTGCCTTTGCCTTGCCTCCCACCACTCCCAACACACTCTCACCTTTGGCACAGACCACCTCCCAAAGTGCCAACACCCAAGCAATTTCTGCCACATGCTACCTCTAAGGGCTTAGTGCTGTTGCTGGTCCTCACCTTCCCTTGACAGCGCTTTCACAGACAAACACACTCTGGCCATCTGCCTTTGCCTTGCCTCCCACCACTCACAACACACATTCTCAGGCGCAATCTCACTCTCACTCTCAGCACAGACCACCACCCAAAGTGCCAACACCAAAGCCATTTCTGACGCACGCTACATCTAAGGGCTTAGAGCTGTTGCTGGTCCTCACCTTCCCTTGACAGCGCTTTCACAGCCAAACACACTCTGGCCATCTATCCTGGCTTTGCCTCCCACCACTCCCAACACACTCTCACTCTCGGCACACACCACCGCCCAAAGTGCCAACACCCAAGTTATTTCTGCCGCATGCTAACTCTAAGGGCTGTGTACTGTTGATGGTCTTCACCTTCCCTTGACACCGCTTTCACAGCCAAACACACGCTGGCCATGTACCCTGGCTTTGCCTCCCAGCACTCCCAACACACCTTCTCAGGCTCAATCTCACTCTCACTCCCAGTACAGACCACCTCCCAAAGTGCAAACGTCCAAGCCATTTCTCCCATACGATAGGCCTAAGGGCTTAGAGCAGTTGCTGGTCCTCACCTTCCCTTGACACCGCTTTCACAGCCAAACACACGCTGGCCATCTACCCTGGCTTTGCCTCCCACCACTCCCAACACACCTTCTCAGGCTCAATCTCACTCTCACTCCCAGTACAGACCAGCTGCCAAAGTGCAAACGTCCAAGCCATTTTTCCATACGATAGGCCTAAGGCCTTAGAACTGTTGCTGGTCGTCACCTTCCCTTGACACCGCTTTCACAGCCAAACACACTCTGGCCATCTGCCTTTGCCTTGCCTCCCACCACTCCCAACACACTCTCACCTTCGGCACAGAGCAACTCCCAAAGTGCAAACACAACAAACTCTTTCTGACACATGCTACATCTAAGGGCTTAGAGCTGTTGCTGGTCCTCACCTTCCCTTGACAGCGCTTTCACAGCCAAACACACTCTGCCCATCTATCCTGGCTTCGCCTCCCAGCACTCCCAACACACATTCTCACGCTCAATCTCACTCTCACTCCCGGCACAGACCACCTCCCAAAGTGCAAACGTCCAAGGCATTTCTCCCATACGATAGGCCTAAGGGCTTAGAGCTGTTGCTGGTCCTCACCTTCCCTCGACACCGCTTTCACAGCCAAACGCACTCTGGCCATCTGCCTTTGCCTTGCCTCCCAGCACTCCCAACACACTCTCAGTCTCGGCACACACCACCGCCCAAAGTGCCAACACCCAAGCCATTTCCAACGCACACTACATCTAAGGGCTTAGAGCTGTTGCTGGTCCTCACCTTCCCTTGACACCGCTTTCACAGCCAAACACACGCTGGCCATCTACCCTGGCTTTGCCTCCCAGCACTCCCAACACACATTCTCAGGCTCAATCTCACTCTCACTCCTGGCACAGACCAACTCCCAAAGTGCAAACACGCAAGTCATTTTTGCCATACTATATGCCTAAGGGCTTAGAGCTGTTGCTGGTCCTCACCTTCCCTTGACAGCGCTTTCACAGCCAAACACACGCTGGCCATCTGCCTTTGCCTTGCCTCCAAGCACTCCCAACACACTCTCACTCTCGGCACACACCACCGCCCAAAGTGCCAACACCCAAGCGATTTCTGCCGCATGCTACCTCTAAGGGCTTAGAGCTGTTGCTGGTCCTCACCTTCCCTTGACAGCGCTTTCACAGCCAAACACACTCTGGCCATCTACCCTGGCTTCACCTCCCAGCACTCCCAACACACCTTCTCACGCTCATTCTCACTATCACTGTCGGCACAGACCACCTCCCAAAGTGCCAACACCCAAGCAATTTCTGCCACATGCTACCTCTAAGGGCTTAGTGCTGTTGCTGGTCCTCACCTTCCCTTCACACTGCTTTCACAGCCAAACACACTCTGGCCTTCTGCCTTTGCCTTGCCTCCCACCACTCACAACACACATTCTCAGGCGCAATCTCACTCTCAGTCCCGGCACGGACCAGCACCCAAAGTGCCAATACCCAAGCCATTTCCAACGCACGCTACATCTAAGGGCTTAGAGCTGTTGCTGGTCCTCACCTTCCCTTGACAGCGCTTTCACAGCCAAACACACGATGGCCATCTACCCTGGCTTTGCCTCCCAGCACTCCCAACACACATTCTCAGGCTCAATCTCACTCTCACTCCCAGTACAGACCACCTCCCAAAGTGCAAACGTCCAAGCCATTTCTCCCATACGATAGGCCTAAGGGCTTAGAGCAGTTGCTGGTCCTCACCTTCCCTTGACACCGCTTTCACAGCCAAACACACGCTGGCCATCTACCCTGCCTTTGCCTCCCAGCACTCCCAACACACCTTCTCACGCTCAATCTCACTCTCACTGTCGGCACAGACCACCTCCCAAAGTGCAAACGTCCAAGCCATTTCTGAGGAACGCTACATCTAAGGGCTTAGAGCTGTTGCTGGCCCTCGCCTTCCCTTGACAGCGCTTTCACAGCCAAACACACTCTGGCCATCTGCCTTTGCCTTGCCTCCCACCACTCCCAACACACTCTCACCTTCGGCACAGACCACCTCCCAAAGTGCCAACACCCAAGCAATTTCTGCCACATGCTACCTCTAAGGGCTTAGTGCTGTTGCTGGTCCTCACCTTCCCTTGACAGCGCTTTCACAGACAAACACACTCTGGCCATATGCCTTTGCCTTGCCTCCCACCACTCACAACACACATTCTCAGGCGCAATCTCACTCTCACTCTCAGCACAGACCACCACCCAAAGTGCCAACACCCAAGCCATTTCTGACGCACGCTACATCTAAGGGCTTAGAGCTGTTGCTGGTCCTCACCTTCCCTTGACAGCGCTTTCACAGCCAAACACACTCTGGCCATCTATCCTGGCTTTGCCTCCCACCACTCCCAACACACTCTCACTCTCGGCACACACCACCGCCCAAAGTGCCAACACCCAAGTTATTTCTGCCGCATGCTAACTCTAAGGGCTGTGTACTGTTGATGGTCTTCACCTTCCCTTGACACCGCTTTCACAGCCAAACACACGCTGGCCATCTACCCTGCCTTTGCCTCCCAGCACTCCCAACACACCTTCTCAGGCTCAATCTCACTCTCACTCCCAGTACAGACCACCTCCCAAAGTGCAAACGTCCAAGGCATTTCTCCCATACGATAGGCCTAAGGGCTTAGAGCAGTTGCTGGTCCTCACCTTCCCTTGACACTGCTTTCACAGCCAAACACACGCTGGCCATCTACCCTGGCTTTGCCTCCCAGCACTCCCAACACACATTCTCAGGCTCAATCTCACTCTCACTGTCGGCACAGACCACCTCCCAAAGTGCAAACATGCAAGTCATTTTTTCCCATACTATAGGCCTAAGGTCTTAGAGCTGTTGCTGGTCGTCACCTTCCCTTGACACCGCTTTCACAGCCAAACACACTCTGACCATCTGCCTTTGCCTTGCCTCCCACCACTCCCAACACACTCTCACCTTCGGCACAGAGCAACTCCCAAAGTGCAAACACAACAAACTCTTTCTGACACATGCTACATCTAAGGGCTTAGAGCTGTTGCTGGTCCTCACCTTCCCTTGACAGCGCTTTCACAGCCAAACACACTCTGGCCATCTATCCTGGCTTCGCCTCCCAGCACTCCCAAAACACATTCTCACGCTCAATCTCACTCTCACTCCCGGCACAGACCACCTCCCAAAGTGCAAACGTCCAAGGCATTTCTCCCATACGATAGGCCTAAGGGCTTAGAGCTGTTGCTGGTCCTCACCTTCCCTCGACACCGCTTTCACAGCCAAATGCACTCTAACCATCTGCCTTTGCCTTGCCTCCCACCACTCCCAACACACTCTCACTCTCGGCACACACCACCGCCCAAAGTGCCAACACCCAAGCAATTTCTGCCGCATGCTACCTCTAAGGGCTTTGTGCTGTTGCTGGTCTTCACCTTCCCTTGACACCGCTTTCACAGCCAAACACACGCTGGCCATCTACCCTGGCTTTGCCTCCCAGCACTCCCAACACACATTCTCAGGCTCAATCTCACTCTCACTCCCAGTACAGACCAGCTGCCAAAGTGCAAACTTCCAAGCCATTTCTCCCATACGATAGGCCTAAGGGCTTAGAGCTGTTGCTGGTCCTCACCTTCCCTTGACAGCGCTTTCACAGCCAAACGCACTCTGGCCATCTGCCTTTGCCTTGCCTCCCACCACTCCCAACACACTCTCACTCTCGGCACACACCACCGCCCAAAGTGCCAACACCCAAGCCATTTCCAACGCACACTACATCTAAGGGCTTAGAGCTGTTGCTGGTCCTCACCTTCCCTTGACAGCGCTTTCACAGCCAAACACACTCTGGCCATCTACCCTGGCTTCACCTCCCAGCACTCCCAACACACCTTCTCACGCTCATTCTCACTATCACTGTCGGCACAGACCACCTCCCAAAGTGCCAACACCCAAGCAATTTCTGCCACATGCTACCTCTAAGGGCTTAGTGCTGTTGCTGGTCCTCACCTTCCCTTGACAGCGCTTTCACAGACAAACACACTCTGGCCTTCTGCCTTTGCCTTGCCTCCCACCACTCACAACACACATTCTCAGGCGCAATCTCACTCTCAGTCCCGGCACGGACCAGCACCCAAAGTGCCAACACCCAAGCCATTTCCAACGCACGCTACATCTAAGGGCTTAGAGCTGTTGCTGGTCCTCACCTTCCCTTGACAGCGCTGTCACAGCCAAACACACGCTGGCCATCTACCCTGGCTTTGCCTCCCAGCACTCCCAACACATATTCTCACGCTCAATCTCACTCTCACTCCCGGTACAGACCACCTCCGAAAGTGCAAACGTCCAAGCCATTTCTCCCATACGATAGGCCTAACGGCTTAGAGCTGTTGCTGGTCCTCACCTTCCCTTGACACCGCTTTCACAGCCAAACACACCCTGCCCATCTATCCTGGCTTCGCCTCCCAGCACTCCCAACACACATTCTCACGCTCAATCTCACTCTCACTGTTGGCACAGACCACCTCCCAAAGTGCAAACGTCCAAGCCATTTCTCCCATACGATAGGCCTAAGGGCTTAGAGCTGTTGCTGGTCCTCACCTTCCCTTGACACCGCTTTCACAGCCAAACACACCCTGCCCATCTATCCTGGCTTCGCCTCCCAGCACTCCCAACACACATTCTCACGCTCAATCTCACTCTTACTGTTGGCACAGACCACCTCCCAAAGTGCAAACGTCCAAGCCATTTCTCCCGTACGATAGGGCTAAGGGCTTAGAGCAGTTGCTGGTCCTCACCTTCCCTTGACACCGCTTTCACAGCCAAACACACTCTGGCCATCTGCCTTTGCCTTGCCTCCCACCACTCCCAACACACTCTCACTTTCGGCACAGAGCAACTCCCAAAGTGCAAACACAACAAACTCTTTCTGACACATGCTACATCTAAGGGCTTAGAGCTGTTGCTGGTCCTCACCTTCCCTTGACAGCGCTTTCACAGCCAAACACACTCTGCCCATCTATCCTGGCTTCGCCTCCCAGCACTCCCAAAACACATTCTCACGCTCAATCTCACTCTCACTCCCGGCACAGACCACCTCCCAAAGTGCAAACGTCCAAGGCATTTCTCCCATACGATAGGCCTAAGGGCTTAGAGCTGTTGCTGGTCCTCACCTTCCCTCGACACCGCTTTCACAGCCAAATGCACTCTAACCATCTGCCTTTGCCTTGCCTCCCACCACTCCCAACACACTCTCACTCTCGGCACACACCACCGCCCAAAGTGCCAACACCCAAGCAATTTCTGCCGCATGCTACCTCTAAGGGCTTTGTGCTGTTGATGGTCTTCACCTTCCCTTGACACCGCTTTCACAGCCAAACACACGCTGGCCATCTACCCTGGCTTTGCCTCCCAGCACTCCCAACACACATTCTCAGGCTCAATCTCACTCTCACTCCCAGTACAGACCACCTCCCAAAGTGCAAACGTCCAAGCCATTTTTCCATACGATAGGCCTAAGGCCTTAGAGCAGTTGCTGGTCGTCACCTTCCCTTGACAGCGCTTTCACAGCCAAACACACTCTGGCCATCTGCCTTTGCCTTGCCTCCCACCACTCCCAACACACTCTCACCTTCGGCACAGAGCAACTCCCAAAGTGCAAACACAACAAACTCTTTCTGACACATGCTACATCTAAGGGCTTAGAGCTGTTGCTGGTCCTCACCTTCCCTTGACACCGCTTTCACAGCCAAACACACTCTGCCCATCTATCCTGGCTTCGCCTCCCAGCACTCCCAACACACATTCTCACGCTCAATCTCACTCTCACTCCCGGCACAGACCACCTCCCAAAGTGCAAACGTCCAAGGCATTTCTCCCATACGATAGGCCTAAGGGCTTAGAGCTGTTGCTGGTCCTCACCTTCCCTCGACACCGCTTTCACAGCCAAACGCACTCTGGCCATCTGCCTTTGCCTTGCCTCCCAGCACTCCCAACACACTCTCACTCTCGGCACACACCACCGCCCAAAGTGCCAACACCCAAGCCATTTCCAACGCACACTACATCTAAGGGCTTAGAGCTGTTGCTGGTCCTCACCTTCCCTTGACAGCGCTTTCACAGCCAAACACACGCTGGCCATGTACCCTGGCTTTGCCTCCCAGCACTCCCAACACACCTTCTCAGGCTCAATCTCACTCTCACTCCTGGCACAGACCAACTCCCAAAGTGCAAACACGCAAGTCATTTTTGCCATACTATATGCCTAAGGGCTTAGAGCTGTTGCTGGTCCTCACCTTCCCTTAGCGCTTTCACAGCCAAACACACGCTGGCCATCTGCCTTTGCCTTGCCTCCAAGCACTCCCAACACACTCTCACTCTCGGCACACACCACCGCCCAAAGTGCCAACACCCAAGCGATTTCTGCCGCATGCTACCTCTAAGGGCTTTGTGCTGTTGATGGTCTTCACCTTCCCTTGACACCGCTTTCACAGCCAAACACACGCTGGCCATCTACCCTGGCTTTGCCTCCCAGCACTCCCAACACACATTCTCAGGCTCAATCTCACTCTCACTCCCAGTACAGACCACCTCCCAAAGTGCAAACGTCCAAGCCATTTCTCCCATACGATAGGCCTAAGGGCTTAGAGCAGTTGCTGGTCCTCACCTTCCCTTGACACCGCTTTCACAGCCAAACACACGCTGGCCATCTACCCTGCCTTTGCCTCCCAGCACTCCCAACACACCTTCTCAGGCTCAATCTCACTCTCACTGTCGGCACAGACCACCTCCCAAAGTGCAAACGTCCAAGCCATTTCTGAGGAACGCTACATCTAAGGGCTTAGAGCTGTTGCTGGCCCTCGCCTTCCCTTGACAGCGCTTTCACAGCCAAACACACTCTGGCCATCTGCCTTTGCCTTGCCTCCCACCACTCCCAACACACTCTCACCTTTGGCACAGACCACCTCCCAAAGTGCCAACACCCAAGCAATTTCTGCCACATGCTACCTCTAAGGGCTTAGTGCTGTTGCTGGTCCTCACCTTCCCTTGACAGCGCTTTCACAGACAAACACACTCTGGCCATCTGCCTTTGCCTTGCCTCCCACCACTCACAACACACATTCTCAGGCGCAATCTCACTCTCACTCTCAGCACAGACCACCACCCAAAGTGCCAACACCAAAGCCATTTCTGACGCACGCTACATCTAAGGGCTTAGAGCTGTTGCTGGTCCTCACCTTCCCTTGACAGCGCTTTCACAGCCAAACACACTCTGGCCATCTATCCTGGCTTTGCCTCCCACCACTCCCAACACACTCTCACTCTCGGCACACACCACCGCCCAAAGTGCCAACACCCAAGTTATTTCTGCCGCATGCTAACTCTAAGGGCTGTGTACTGTTGATGGTCTTCACCTTCCCTTGACACCGCTTTCACAGCCAAACACACGCTGGCCATGTACCCTGGCTTTGCCTCCCAGCACTCCCAACACACCTTCTCAGGCTCAATCTCACTCTCACTCCCAGTACAGACCACCTCCCAAAGTGCAAACGTCCAAGCCATTTCTCCCATACGATAGGCCTAAGGGCTTAGAGCAGTTGCTGGTCCTCACCTTCCCTTGACACCGCTTTCACAGCCAAACACACGCTGGCCATCTACCCTGGCTTTGCCTCCCACCACTCCCAACACACATTCTCAGGCTCAATCTCACTCTCACTCCCAGTACAGACCAGCTGCCAAAGTGCAAACGTCCAAGCCATTTTTCCATACGATAGGCCTAAGGCCTTAGAACTGTTGCTGGTCGTCACCTTCCCTTGACACCGCTTTCACAGCCAAACACACTCTGGCCATCTGCCTTTGCCTTGCCTCCCACCACTCCCAACACACTCTCACCTTCGGCACAGAGCAACTCCCAAAGTGCAAACACAACAAACTCTTTCTGACACATGCTACATCTAAGGGCTTAGAGCTGTTGCTGGTCCTCACCTTCCCTTGACAGCGCTTTCACAGCCAAACACACTCTGCCCATCTATCCTGGCTTCGCCTCCCAGCACTCCCAACACACATTCTCACGCTCAATCTCACTCTCACTCCCGGCACAGACCACCTCCCAAAGTGCAAACGTCCAAGGCATTTCTCCCATACGATAGGCCTAAGGGCTTAGAGCTGTTGCTGGTCCTCACCTTCCCTCGACACCGCTTTCACAGCCAAACGCACTCTGGCCATCTGCCTTTGCCTTGCCTCCCACCACTCCCAACACACTCTCACTCTCGGCACACACCACCGCCCAAAGTGCCAACACCCAAGCCATTTCCAACGCACACTACATCTAAGGGCTTAGAGCTGTTGCTGGTCCTCACCTTCCCTTGACACCGCTTTCACAGCCAAACACACGCTGGCCATCTACCCTGGCTTTGCCTCCCAGCACTCCCAACACACATTCTCAGGCTCAATCTCACTCTCACTCCTGGCACAGACCAACTCCCAAAGTGCAAACACGCAAGTCATTTTTGCCATACTATATGCCTAAGGGCTTAGAGCTGTTGCTGGTCCTCACCTTCCCTTGACAGCGCTTTCACAGCCAAACACACGCTGGCCATCTGCCTTTGCCTTGCCTCCAAGCACTCCCAACACACTCTCACTCTCGGCACACACCACCGCCCAAAGTGCCAACACCCAATCGATTTCTGCCGCATGCTACCTCTAAGGGCTTAGAGCTGTTGCTGGTCCTCACCTTCCCTTGACAGCGCTTTCACAGCCAAACACACTCTGGCCATCTACCCTGGCTTCACCTCCCAGCACTCCCAACACACCTTCTCACGCTCATTCTCACTATCACTGTCGGCACAGACCACCTCCCAAAGTGCCAACACCCAAGCAATTTCTGCCACATGCTACCTCTAAGGGCTTAGTGCTGTTGCTGGTCCTCACCTTCCCTTCACACTGCTTTCACAGCCAAACACACTCTGGCCTTCTGCCTTTGCCTTGCCTCCCACCACTCACAACACACATTCTCAGGCGCAATCTCACTCTCAGTCCCGGCACGGACCAGCACCCAAAGTGCCAATACCCAAGCCATTTCCAACGCACGCTACATCTAAGGGCTTAGAGCTGTTGCTGGTCCTCACCTTCCCTTGACAGCGCTTTCACAGCCAAACACACGATGGCCATCTACCCTGGCTTTGCCTCCCAGCACTCCCAACACACATTCTCAGGCTCAATCTCACTCTCACTCCCAGTACAGACCACCTCCCAAAGTGCAAACGTCCAAGCCATTTCTCCCATACGATAGGCCTAAGGGCTTAGAGCAGTTGCTGGTCCTCACCATCCCTTGACACCGCTTTCACAGCCAAACACACGCTGGCCATCTACCCTGCCTTTGCCTCCCAGCACTCCCAACACACCTTCTCAGGCTCAATCTCACTCTCACTGTCGGCACAGACCACCTCCCAAAGTGCAAACGTCCAAGCCATTTCTGAGGAACGCTACATCTAAGGGCTTAGAGCTGTTGCTGGCCCTCGCCTTCCCTTGACAGCGCTTTCACAGCCAAACACACTCTGGCCATCTGCCTTTGCCTTGCCTCCCACCACTCCCAACACACTCTCACCTTCGGCACAGACCACCTCCCAAAGTGCCAACACCCAAGCAATTTCTGCCACATGCTACCTCTAAGGGCTTAGTGCTGTTGCTGGTCCTCACCTTCCCTTGACAGCGCTTTCACAGACAAACACACTCTGGCCATCTGCCTTTGCCTTGCCTCCCACCACTCACAACACACATTCTCAGGCGCAATCTCACTCTCACTCTCAGCACAGACCACCACCCAAAGTGCCAACACCCAAGCCATTTCTGACGCACGCTACATCTAAGGGCTTAGAGCTGTTGCTGGTCCTCACCTTCCCTTGACAGCGCTTTCACAGCCAAACACACTCTGGCCATCTATCCTGGCTTTGCCTCCCACCACTCCCAACACACTCTCACTCTCGGCACACACCACCGCCCAAAGTGCCAACACCCAAGTTATTTCTGCCGCATGCTAACTCTAAGGGCTGTGTACTGTTGATGGTCTTCACCTTCCCTTGACACCGCTTTCACAGCCAAACACACGCTGGCCATGTACCCTGGCTTTGCCTCCCAGCACTCCCAACACACATTCTCAGGCTCAATCTCACTCTCACTCCCAGTACAGACCACCTCCCAAAGTGCAAACGTCCAAGCCATTTCTCCCATACGATAGGCCTAAGGGCTTAGAGCAGTTCTGGTCCTCACCTTCCCTTGACACCGCTTTCACAGCCAAACACACGCTGGCCATCTACCCTGCCTTTGCCTCCCAGCACTCCCAACACACATTCTCAGGCTCAATCTCACTCTCACTGTCGGCACAGACCACCTCCCAAAGTGCAAACATGCAAGTCATTTTTTCCCATACTATAGGCCTAAGGTCTTAGAGCTGTTGCTGGTCGTCACCTTCCCTTGACACCGCTTTCACAGCCAAACACACTCTGACCATCTGCCTTTGCCTTGCCTCCCACCACTCCCAACACACTCTCACCTTCGGCACAGAGCAACTCCCAAAGTGCAAACACAACAAACTCTTTCTGACACATGCTACATCTAAGGGCTTAGAGCTGTTGCTGGTCCTCACCTTCCCTTGACACCGCTTTCACAGCCAAACACACTCTGCCCATCTATCCTGGCTTCGCCTCCCAGCACTCCCAAAACACATTCTCACGCTCAATCTCACTCTCACTCCCGGCACAGACCACCTCCCAAAGTGCAAACGTCCAAGGCATTTCTCCCATACGATAGGCCTAAGGGCTTAGAGCTGTTGCTGGTCCTCACCTTCCCTCGACACCGCTTTCACAGCCAAATGCACTCTAACCATCTGCCTTTGCCTTGCCTCCCACCACTCCCAACACACTCTCACTCTCGGCACACACCACCGCCCAAAGTGCCAACACCCAAGCAATTTCTGCCGCATGCTACCTCTAAGGGCTTTGTGCTGTTGCTGGTCTTCACCTTCCCTTGACACCGCTTTCACAGCCAAACACACGCTGGCCATCTACCCTGGCTTTGCCTCCCAGCACTCCCAACACACATTCTCAGGCTCAATCTCACTCTCACTCCCAGTACAGACCAGCTGCCAAAGTGCAAACTTCCAAGCCATTTCTCCCATACGATAGGCCTAAGGGCTTAGAGCTGTTGCTGGTCCTCACCTTCCCTTGACACCGCTTTCACAGCCAAACGCACTCTGGCCATCTGCCTTTGCCTTGCCTCCCACCACTCCCAACACACTCTCACTCTCGGCACACACCACCGCCCAAAGTGCAAACGTCCAAGCCATTTCCAACGCACACTACATCTAAGGGCTTAGAGCTGTTGCTGGTCCTCACCTTCCCTTGACAGCGCTTTCACAGCCAAACACACTCTGGCCATCTACCCTGGCTTCACCTCCCAGCACTCCCAACACACCTTCTCACGCTCATTCTCACTATCACTGTCGGCACAGACCACCTCCCAAAGTGCCAACACCCAAGCAATTTCTGCCACATGCTACCTCTAAGGGCTTAGAGCTGTTGCTGGTCCTCACCTTCCCTTCACACTGCTTTCACAGCCAAACACACTCTGGCCTTCTGCCTTTGCCTTGCCTCCCACCACTCACAACACACATTCTCAGGCGCAATCTCACTCTCAGTCCCGGCACGGACCAGCACCCAAAGTGCCAACACCCAAGCCATTTCCAACGCACGCTACATCTAAGGGCTTAGAGCTGTTGCTGGTCCTCACCTTCCCTTGACAGCGCTTTCACAGCCAAACACACGCTGGCCATCTACCCTGGCTTTGCCTCCCAGCACTCCCAACACATATTCTCACGCTCAATCTCACTCTCACTCCCGGTACAGACCACCTCCGAAAGTGCAAACGTCCAAGCCATTTCTCCCATACGATAGGCCTAAGGGCTCAGAGCTGTTCCTGGTCCTCACCTTCCCTTGACACCGCTTTCACAGCCAAACGCACTCTGGCCATCTGCCTTTGCCTTGCCTCCCACCACTCCCAACACACTCTCACTCTCGGCACACACCACCGCCCAAAGTGCAAACGTCCAAGCCATTTCCAACGCACACTACATCTAAGGGCTTAGAGCTGTTGCTGGTCCTCACCTTCCCTTGACAGCGCTTTCACAGCCAAACACACGCTGGCCATCTACCCTGGCTTCACCTCCCAGCACTCCCAACACACCTTCTCACGCTCATTCTCACTATCACTGTCGGCACAGACCACCTCCCAAAGTGCCAACACCCAAGCAATTTCTGCCACATGCTACCTCTAAGGGCTTAGTGCTGTTGCTGGTCCTCACCTTCCCTTCACACTGCTTTCACAGCCAAACACACTCTGGCCTTCTGCCTTTGCCTTGCCTCCCACCACTCACAACACACATTCTCAGGCGCAATCTCACTCTCAGTCCCGGCACGGACCAGCACCCAAAGTGCCAACACCCAAGCCATTTCCAACGCACGCTACATCTAAGGGCTTAGAGCTGTTGCTGGTCCTCACCTTCCCTTGACAGCGCTTTCACAGCCAAACACACGCTGGCCATCTACCCTGGCTTTGCCTCCCAGCACTCCCAACACACATTCTCAGGCTCAATCTCACTCTCACTCCCAGTACAGACCACCTCCCAAAGTGCAAACGTCCAAGCCATTTCTCCCATACGATAGGCCTAAGGGCTTAGAGCAGTTGCTGGTCCTCACCTTCCCTTGACACCGCTTTCACAGCCAAACACACGCTGGCCATCTACCCTGCCTTTGCCTCCCAGCACTCCCAACACACCTTCTCAGGCTCAATCTCACTCTCACTGTCGGCACAGACCACCTCCCAAAGTGCAAACGTCCAAGCCATTTCTGAGGAACGCTACATCTAAGGGCTTAGAGCTGTTGCTGGCCCTCGCCTTCCCTTGACAGCGCTTTCACAGCCAAACACACTCTGGCCATCTGCCTTTGCCTTGCCTCCCACCACTCCCAACACACTCTCACCTTCGGCACAGACCACCTCCCAAAGTGCCAACACCCAAGCAATTTCTGCCACATGCTACCTCTAAGGGCTTAGTGCTGTTGCTGGTCCTCACCTTCCCTTGACAGCGCTTTCACAGACAAACACACTCTGGCCATCTGCCTTTGCCTTGCCTCCCACCACTCACAACACACATTCTCAGGCGCAATCTCACTCTCACTCTCAGCACAGACCACCACCCAAAGTGCCAACACCCAAGCCATTTCTGACGCACGCTACATCTAAGGGCTTAGAGCTGTTGCTGGTCCTCACCTTCCCTTGACAGCGCTTTCACAGCCAAACACACTCTGGCCATCTATCCTGGCTTTGCCTCCCACCACTCCCAACACACTCTCACTCTCGGCACACACCACCGCCCAAAGTGCCAACACCCAAGTTATTTCTGCCGCATGCTAACTCTAAGGGCTGTGTACTGTTGATGGTCTTCACCTTCCCTTGACACCGCTTTCACAGCCAAACACACGCTGGCCATGTACCCTGGCTTTGCCTCCCAGCACTCCCAACACACATTCTCAGGCTCAATCTCACTCTCACTCCCAGTACAGACCACCTCCCAAAGTGCAAACGTCCAAGCCATTTCTCCCATACGATAGGCCTAAGGGCTTAGAGCAGTTGCTGGTCCTCACCTTCCCTTGACACCGCTTTCACAGCCAAACACACGCTGGCCATCTACCCTGCCTTTGCCTCCCAGCACTCCCAACACACATTCTCAGGCTCAATCTCACTCTCACTGTCGGCACAGACCACCTCCCAAAGTGCAAACATGCAAGTCATTTTTTCCCATACTATAGGCCTAAGGTCTTAGAGCTGTTGCTGGTCGTCACCTTCCCTTGACACCGCTTTCACAGCCAAACACACTCTGACCATCTGCCTTTGCCTTGCCTCCCACCACTCCCAACACACTCGCACCTTCGGCACAGAGCAACTCCCAAAGTGCAAACACAACAAACTCTTTCTGACACATGCTACATCTAAGGGCTTAGAGCTGTTGCTGGTCCTCACCTTCCCTTGACAGCGCTTTCACAGCCAAACACACTCTGCCCATCTATCCTGGCTTCGCCTCCCAGCACTCCCAAAACACATTCTCACGCTCAATCTCACTCTCACTCCCGGCACAGACCACCTCCCAAAGTGCAAACGTCCAAGGCATTTCTCCCATACGATAGGCCTAAGGGCTTAGAGCTGTTGCTGGTCCTCACCTTCCCTCGACACCGCTTTCACAGCCAAATGCACTCTAACCATCTGCCTTTGCCTTGCCTCCCACCACTCCCAACACACTCTCACTCTCGGCACACACCACCGCCCAAAGTGCCAACACCCAAGCAATTTCTGCCGCATGCTACCTCTAAGGGCTTTGTGCTGTTGCTGGTCTTCACCTTCCCTTGACACCGCTTTCACAGCCAAACACACGCTGGCCATCTACCCTGGCTTTGCCTCCCAGCACTCCCAACACACATTCTCAGGCTCAATCTCACTCTCACTCCCAGTACAGACCAGCTGCCAAAGTGCAAACTTCCAAGCCATTTCTCCCATACGATAGGCCTAAGGGCTTAGAGCTGTTGCTGGTCCTCACCTTCCCTTGACACCGCTTTCACAGCCAAACGCACTCTGGCCATCTGCCTTTGCCTTGCCTCCCACCACTCCCAACACACTCTCACTCTCGGCACACACCACCGCCCAAAGTGCAAACGTCCAAGCCATTTCCAACGCACACTACATCTAAGGGCTTAGAGCTGTTGCTGGTCCTCACCTTCCCTTGACAGCGCTTTCACAGCCAAACACACGCTGGCCATCTACCCTGGCTTCACCTCCCAGCACTCCCAACACACCTTCTCACGCTCATTCTCACTATCACTGTCGGCACAGACCACCTCCCAAAGTGCCAACACCCAAGCAATTTCTGCCACATGCTACCTCTAAGGGCTTAGTGCTGTTGCTGGTCCTCACCTTCCCTTCACACTGCTTTCACAGCCAAACACACTCTGGCCTTCTGCCTTTGCCTTGCCTCCCACCACTCACAACACACATTCTCAGGCGCAATCTCACTCTCAGTCCCGGCACGGACCAGCACCCAAAGTGCCAACACCCAAGCCATTTCCAACGCACGCTACATCTAAGGGCTTAGAGCTGTTGCTGGTCCTCACCTTCCCTTGACACCGCTTTCACAGCCAAACACACGCTGGCCATCTACCCTGGCTTTGCCTCCCAGCACTCCCAACACATATTCTCACGCTCAATCTCACTCTCACTCCCGGTACAGACCACCTCCCAAAGTGCAAACGTCCAAGCCATTTCTCCCATACGATAGGCCTAAGGGCTTAGAGCTGTTGCTGGTCCTCACCTTCCCTTGACAGCGCTTTCACAGCCAAACGCACTCTGGCCATCTGCCTTTGCCTTGCCTCCCACCACTCCCAACACACTCTCACTCTCGGCACACACCACCGCCCAAAGTGCCAACACCCAAGCCATTTCCAACGCACACTACATCTAAGGGCTTAGAGCTGTTGCTGGTCCTCACCTTCCCTTGACAGCGCTTTCACAGCCAAACACACTCTGGCCATCTACCCTGGCTTCACCTCCCAGCACTCCCAACACACCTTCTCACGCTCATTCTCACTATCACTGTCGGCACAGACCACCTCCCAAAGTGCCAACACCCAAGCAATTTCTGCCACATGCTACCTCTAAGGGCTTAGTGCTGTTGCTGGTCCTCACCTTCCCTTCACACTGCTTTCACAGCCAAACACACTCTGGCCTTCTGCCTTTGCCTTGCCTCCCACCACTCACAACACACATTCTCAGGCGCAATCTCACTCTCAGTCCCGGCACGGACCAGCACCCAAAGTGCCAACACCCAAGCCATTTCCAACGCACGCTACATCTAAGGGCTTAGAGCTGTTGCTGGTCCTCACCTTCCCTTGACAGCGCTGTCACAGCCAAACACACGCTGGCCATCTACCCTGGCTTTGCCTCCCAGCACTCCCAACACATATTCTCACGCTCAATCTCACTCTCACTCCCGGTACAGACCACCTCCGAAAGTGCAAACGTCCAAGCCATTTCTCCCATACGATAGGCCTAACGGCTTAGAGCTGTTGCTGGTCCTCACCTTCCCTTGACACCGCTTTCACAGCCAAACACACCCTGCCCATCTATCCTGGCTTCGCCTCCCAGCACTCCCAACACACATTCTCACGCTCAATCTCACTCTCACTGTTGGCACAGACCACCTCCCAAAGTGCAAACGTCCAAGCCATTTCTCCCATACGATAGGCCTAAGGGCTTAGAGCTGTTGCTGGTCCTCACCTTCCCTTGACACCGCTTTCACAGCCAAACACACCCTGCCCATCTATCCTGGCTTCGCCTCCCAGCACTCCCAACACACATTCTCACGCTCAATCTCACTCTTACTGTTGGCACAGACCACCTCCCAAAGTGCAAACGTCCAAGCCATTTCTCCCGTACGATAGGGCTAAGGGCTTAGAGCAGTTGCTGGTCCTCACCTTCCCTTGACACCGCTTTCACAGCCAAACACACTCTGGCCATCTGCCTTTGCCTTGCCTCCCACCACTCCCAACACACTCTCACTTTCGGCACAGAGCAACTCCCAAAGTGCAAACACAACAAACTCTTTCTGACACATGCTACATCTAAGGGCTTAGAGCTGTTGCTGGTCCTCACCTTCCCTTGACAGCGCTTTCACAGCCAAACACACTCTGCCCATCTATCCTGGCTTCGCCTCCCAGCACTCCCAAAACACATTCTCACGCTCAATCTCACTCTCACTCCCGGTACAGACCACCTCCCAAAGTGCAAACGTCCAAGGCATTTCTCCCATACGATAGGCCTAAGGGCTTAGAGCTGTTGCTGGTCCTCACCTTCCCTCGACACCGCTTTCACAGCCAAATGCACTCTAACCATCTGCCTTTGCCTTGCCTCCCACCACTCCCAACACACTCTCACTCTCGGCACACACCACCGCCCAAAGTGCCAACACCCAAGCAATTTCTGCCGCATGCTACCTCTAAGGGCTTTGTGCTGTTGATGGTCTTCACCTTCCCTTGACAGCGCTTTCACAGCCAAACACACGCTGGCCATCTACCCTGGCTTTGCCTCCCAGCACTCCCAACACACATTCTCAGGCTCAATCTCACTCTCACTCCCAGTACAGACCAGCTGCCAAAGTGCAAACGTCCAAGCCATTTTTCCATACGATAGGCCTAAGGCCTTAGAGCAGTTGCTGGTCGTCACCTTCCCTTGACAGCGCTTTCACAGCCAAACACACTCTGGCCATCTGCCTTTGCCTTGCCTCCCACCACTCCCAACACACTCTCACCTTCGGCACAGAGCAACTCCCAAAGTGCAAACACAACAAACTCTTTCTGACACATGCTACATCTAAGGGCTTAGAGCTGTTGCTGGTCCTCACCTTCCCTTGACACCGCTTTCACAGCCAAACACACTCTGCCCATCTATCCTGGCTTCGCCTCCCAGCACTCCCAACACACATTCTCACGCTCAATCTCACTCTCACTCCCGGCACAGACCACCTCCCAAAGTGCAAACGTCCAAGGCATTTCTCCCATACGATAGGCCTAAGGGCTTAGAGCTGTTGCTGGTCCTCACCTTCCCTCGACACCGCTTTCACAGCCAAACGCACTCTGGCCATCTGCCTTTGCCTTGCCTCCCACCACTCCCAACACACTCTCACTCTCGGCACACACCACCGCCCAAAGTGCCAACACCCAAGCCATTTCCAACGCACACTACATCTAAGGGCTTAGAGCTGTTGCTGGTCCTCACCTTCCCTTGACAGCGCTTTCACAGCCAAACACACGCTGGCCATGTACCCTGGCTTTGCCTCCCAGCACTCCCAACACACCTTCTCAGGCTCAATCTCACTCTCACTCCTGGCACAGACCAACTCCCAAAGTGCAAACACGCAAGTCATTTTTGCCATACTATATGCCTAAGGGCTTAGAGCTGTTGCTGGTCCTCACCTTCCCTTAGCGCTTTCACAGCCAAACACACGCTGGCCATCTGCCTTTGCCTTGCCTCCAAGCACTCCCAACACACTCTCACTCTCGGCACACACCACCGCCCAAAGTGCCAACACCCAAGCGATTTCTGCCGCATGCTACCTCTAAGGGCTTTGTGCTGTTGATGGTCTTCACCTTCCCTTGACACCGCTTTCACAGCCAAACACACGCTGGCCATCTACCCTGGCTTTGCCTCCCAGCACTCCCAACACACATTCTCAGGCTCAATCTCACTCTCACTCCCAGTACAGACCACCTCCCAAAGTGCAAACGTCCAAGCCATTTCTCCCATACGATAGGCCTAAGGGCTTAGAGCAGTTGCTGGTCCTCACCTTCCCTTGACACCGCTTTCACAGCCAAACACACGCTGGCCATCTACCCTGCCTTTGCCTCCCAGCACTCCCAACACACCTTCTCAGGCTCAATCTCACTCTCACTGTCGGCACAGACCACCTCCCAAAGTGCAAACGTCCAAGCCATTTCTGAGGAACGCTACATCTAAGGGCTTAGAGCTGTTGCTGGCCCTCGCCTTCCCTTGACACCGCTTTCACAGCCAAACACACTCTGGCCATCTACCCTGGCTTCACCTCCCAGCACTCCCAACACACCTTCTCACGCTCATTCTCACTATCACTGTCGGCACAGACCACCTCCCAAAGTGCCAACACCCAAGCAATTTCTGCCACATGCTACCTCTAAGGGCTTAGAGCTGTTGCTGGTCCTCACCTTCCCTTCACACTGCTTTCACAGCCAAACACACTCTGGCCTTCTGCCTTTGCCTTGCCTCCCACCACTCACAACACACATTCTCAGGCGCAATCTCACTCTCAGTCCCGGCACGGACCAGCACCCAAAGTGCCAACACCCAAGCCATTTCCAACGCACGCTACATCTAAGGGCTTAGAGCTGTTGCTGGTCCTCACCTTCCCTTGACAGCGCTTTCACAGCCAAACACACGCTGGCCATCTACCCTGGCTTTGCCTCCCAGCACTCCCAACACATATTCTCACGCTCAATCTCACTCTCACTCCCGGTACAGACCACCTCCGAAAGTGCAAACGTCCAAGCCATTTCTCCCATACGATAGGCCTAAGGGCTCAGAGCTGTTCCTGGTCCTCACCTTCCCTTGACACCGCTTTCACAGCCAAACGCACTCTGGCCATCTGCCTTTGCCTTGCCTCCCACCACTCCCAACACACTCTCACTCTCGGCACACACCACCGCCCAAAGTGCAAACGTCCAAGCCATTTCCAACGCACACTACATCTAAGGGCTTAGAGCTGTTGCTGGTCCTCACCTTCCCTTGACAGCGCTTTCACAGCCAAACACACGCTGGCCATCTACCCTGGCTTCACCTCCCAGCACTCCCAACACACCTTCTCACGCTCATTCTCACTATCACTGTCGGCACAGACCACCTCCCAAAGTGCCAACACCCAAGCAATTTCTGCCACATGCTACCTCTAAGGGCTTAGTGCTGTTGCTGGTCCTCACCTTCCCTTCACACTGCTTTCACAGCCAAACACACTCTGGCCTTCTGCCTTTGCCTTGCCTCCCACCACTCACAACACACATTCTCAGGCGCAATCTCACTCTCAGTCCCGGCACGGACCAGCACCCAAAGTGCCAACACCCAAGCCATTTCCAACGCACGCTACATCTAAGGGCTTAGAGCTGTTGCTGGTCCTCACCTTCCCTTGACAGCGCTTTCACAGCCAAACACACGCTGGCCATCTACCCTGGCTTTGCCTCCCAGCACTCCCAACACACATTCTCAGGCTCAATCTCACTCTCACTCCCAGTACAGACCACCTCCCAAAGTGCAAACGTCCAAGCCATTTCTCCCATACGATAGGCCTAAGGGCTTAGAGCAGTTGCTGGTCCTCACCTTCCCTTGACACCGCTTTCACAGCCAAACACACGCTGGCCATCTACCCTGCCTTTGCCTCCCAGCACTCCCAACACACCTTCTCAGGCTCAATCTCACTCTCACTGTCGGCACAGACCACCTCCCAAAGTGCAAACGTCCAAGCCATTTCTGAGGAACGCTACATCTAAGGGCTTAGAGCTGTTGCTGGCCCTCGCCTTCCCTTGACAGCGCTTTCACAGCCAAACACACTCTGGCCATCTGCCTTTGCCTTGCCTCCCACCACTCCCAACACACTCTCACCTTCGGCACAGACCACCTCCCAAAGTGCCAACACCCAAGCAATTTCTGCCACATGCTACCTCTAAGGGCTTAGTGCTGTTGCTGGTCCTCACCTTCCCTTGACAGCGCTTTCACAGACAAACACACTCTGGCCATCTGCCTTTGCCTTGCCTCCCACCACTCACAACACACATTCTCAGGCGCAATCTCACTCTCACTCTCAGCACAGACCACCACCCAAAGTGCCAACACCCAAGCCATTTCTGACGCACGCTACATCTAAGGGCTTAGAGCTGTTGCTGGTCCTCACCTTCCCTTGACAGCGCTTTCACAGCCAAACACACTCTGGCCATCTATCCTGGCTTTGCCTCCCACCACTCCCAACACACTCTCACTCTCGGCACACACCACCGCCCAAAGTGCCAACACCCAAGTTATTTCTGCCGCATGCTAACTCTAAGGGCTGTGTACTGTTGATGGTCTTCACCTTCCCTTGACACCGCTTTCACAGCCAAACACACGCTGGCCATGTACCCTGGCTTTGCCTCCCAGCACTCCCAACACACATTCTCAGGCTCAATCTCACTCTCACTCCCAGTACAGACCACCTCCCAAAGTGCAAACGTCCAAGCCATTTCTCCCATACGATAGGCCTAAGGGCTTAGAGCAGTTGCTGGTCCTCACCTTCCCTTGACACCGCTTTCACAGCCAAACACACGCTGGCCATCTACCCTGCCTTTGCCTCCCAGCACTCCCAACACACATTCTCAGGCTCAATCTCACTCTCACTGTCGGCACAGACCACCTCCCAAAGTGCAAACATGCAAGTCATTTTTTCCCATACTATAGGCCTAAGGTCTTAGAGCTGTTGCTGGTCGTCACCTTCCCTTGACACCGCTTTCACAGCCAAACACACTCTGACCATCTGCCTTTGCCTTGCCTCCCACCACTCCCAACACACTCGCACCTTCGGCACAGAGCAACTCCCAAAGTGCAAACACAACAAACTCTTTCTGACACATGCTACATCTAAGGGCTTAGAGCTGTTGCTGGTCCTCACCTTCCCTTGACAGCGCTTTCACAGCCAAACACACTCTGCCCATCTATCCTGGCTTCGCCTCCCAGCACTCCCAAAACACATTCTCACGCTCAATCTCACTCTCACTCCCGGCACAGACCACCTCCCAAAGTGCAAACGTCCAAGGCATTTCTCCCATACGATAGGCCTAAGGGCTTAGAGCTGTTGCTGGTCCTCACCTTCCCTCGACACCGCTTTCACAGCCAAATGCACTCTAACCATCTGCCTTTGCCTTGCCTCCCACCACTCCCAACACACTCTCACTCTCGGCACACACCACCGCCCAAAGTGCCAACACCCAAGCAATTTCTGCCGCATGCTACCTCTAAGGGCTTTGTGCTGTTGCTGGTCTTCACCTTCCCTTGACACCGCTTTCACAGCCAAACACACGCTGGCCATCTACCCTGGCTTTGCCTCCCAGCACTCCCAACACACATTCTCAGGCTCAATCTCACTCTCACTCCCAGTACAGACCAGCTGCCAAAGTGCAAACTTCCAAGCCATTTCTCCCATACGATAGGCCTAAGGGCTTAGAGCTGTTGCTGGTCCTCACCTTCCCTTGACACCGCTTTCACAGCCAAACACACCCTGCCCATCTATCCTGGCTTCGCCTCCCAGCACTCCCAACACACATTCTCACGCTCAATCTCACTCTTACTGTTGGCACAGACCACCTCCCAAAGTGCAAACGTCCAAGCCATTTCTCCCGTACGATAGGGCTAAGGGCTTAGAGCAGTTGCTGGTCCTCACCTTCCCTTGACACCGCTTTCACAGCCAAACACACTCTGACCATCTGCCTTTGCCTTGCCTCCCACCACTCCCAACACACTCTCACTTTCGGCACAGAGCAACTCCCAAAGTGCAAACACAACAAACTCTTTCTGACACATGCTACATCTAAGGGCTTAGAGCTGTTGCTGGTCCTCACCTTCCCTTGACAGCGCTTTCACAGCCAAACACACTCTGCCCATCTATCCTGGCTTCGCCTCCCAGCACTCCCAAAACACATTCTCACGCTCAATCTCACTCTCACTCCCGGCACAGACCACCTCCCAAAGTGCAAACGTCCAAGGCATTTCTCCCATACGATAGGCCTAAGGGCTTAGAGCTGTTGCTGGTCCTCACCTTCCCTCGACACCGCTTTCACAGCCAAATGCACTCTAACCATCTGCCTTTGCCTTGCCTCCCACCACTCCCAACACACTCTCACTCTCGGCACACACCACCGCCCAAAGTGCCAACACCCAAGCAATTTCTGCCGCATGCTACCTCTAAGGGCTTTGTGCTGTTGATGGTCTTCACCTTCCCTTGACAGCGCTTTCACAGCCAAACACACGCTGGCCATCTACCCTGGCTTTGCCTCCCAGCACTCCCAACACACATTCTCAGGCTCAATCTCACTCTCACTCCCAGTACAGACCAGCTGCCAAAGTGCAAACGTCCAAGCCATTTTTCCATACGATAGGCCTAAGGCCTTAGAGCAGTTGCTGGTCGTCACCTTCCCTTGACAGCGCTTTCACAGCCAAACACACTCTGGCCATCTGCCTTTGCCTTGCCTCCCACCACTCCCAACACACTCTCACCTTCGGCACAGAGCAACTCCCAAAGTGCAAACACAACAAACTCTTTCTGACACATGCTACATCTAAGGGCTTAGAGCTGTTGCTGGTCCTCACCTTCCCTTGACACCGCTTTCACAGCCAAACACACTCTGCCCATCTATCCTGGCTTCGCCTCCCAGCACTCCCAACACACATTCTCACGCTCAATCTCACTCTCACTCCCGGCACAGACCACCTCCCAAAGTGCAAACGTCCAAGGCATTTCTCCCATACGATAGGCCTAAGGGCTTAGAGCTGTTGCTGGTCCTCACCTTCCCTCGACACCGCTTTCACAGCCAAACGCACTCTGGCCATCTGCCTTTGCCTTGCCTCCCAGCACTCCCAACACACTCTCACTCTCGGCACACACCACCGCCCAAAGTGCCAACACCCAAGCCATTTCCAACGCACACTACATCTAAGGGCTTAGAGCTGTTGCTGGTCCTCACCTTCCCTTGACAGCGCTTTCACAGCCAAACACACGCTGGCCATGTACCCTGGCTTTGCCTCCCAGCACTCCCAACACACCTTCTCAGGCTCAATCTCACTCTCACTCCTGGCACAGACCAACTCCCAAAGTGCAAACACGCAAGTCATTTTTGCCATACTATATGCCTAAGGGCTTAGAGCTGTTGCTGGTCCTCACCTTCCCTTAGCGCTTTCACAGCCAAACACACGCTGGCCATCTGCCTTTGCCTTGCCTCCAAGCACTCCCAACACACTCTCACTCTCGGCACACACCACCGCCCAAAGTGCCAACACCCAAGCGATTTCTGCCGCATGCTACCTCTAAGGGCTTTGTGCTGTTGATGGTCTTCACCTTCCCTTGACACCGCTTTCACAGCCAAACACACGCTGGCCATCTACCCTGGCTTTGCCTCCCAGCACTCCCAACACACATTCTCAGGCTCAATCTCACTCTCACTCCCAGTACAGACCACCTCCCAAAGTGCAAACGTCCAAGCCATTTCTCCCATACGATAGGCCTAAGGGCTTAGAGCAGTTGCTGGTCCTCACCTTCCCTTGACACCGCTTTCACAGCCAAACACACGCTGGCCATCTACCCTGCCTTTGCCTCCCAGCACTCCCAACACACCTTCTCAGGCTCAATCTCACTCTCACTGTCGGCACAGACCACCTCCCAAAGTGCAAACGTCCAAGCCATTTCTGAGGAACGCTACATCTAAGGGCTTAGAGCTGTTGCTGGCCCTCGCCTTCCCTTGACACCGCTTTCACAGCCAAACACACTCTGGCCATCTACCCTGGCTTCACCTCCCAGCACTCCCAACACACCTTCTCACGCTCATTCTCACTATCACTGTCGGCACAGACCACCTCCCAAAGTGCCAACACCCAAGCAATTTCTGCCACATGCTACCTCTAAGGGCTTAGAGCTGTTGCTGGTCCTCACCTTCCCTTCACACTGCTTTCACAGCCAAACACACTCTGGCCTTCTGCCTTTGCCTTGCCTCCCACCACTCACAACACACATTCTCAGGCGCAATCTCACTCTCAGTCCCGGCACGGACCAGCACCCAAAGTGCCAACACCCAAGCCATTTCCAACGCACGCTACATCTAAGGGCTTAGAGCTGTTGCTGGTCCTCACCTTCCCTTGACAGCGCTTTCACAGCCAAACACACGCTGGCCATCTACCCTGGCTTTGCCTCCCAGCACTCCCAACACATATTCTCACGCTCAATCTCACTCTCACTCCCGGTACAGACCACCTCCGAAAGTGCAAACGTCCAAGCCATTTCTCCCATACGATAGGCCTAAGGGCTCAGAGCTGTTCCTGGTCCTCACCTTCCCTTGACACCGCTTTCACAGCCAAACGCACTCTGGCCATCTGCCTTTGCCTTGCCTCCCACCACTCCCAACACACTCTCACTCTCGGCACACACCACCGCCCAAAGTGCAAACGTCCAAGCCATTTCCAACGCACACTACATCTAAGGGCTTAGAGCTGTTGCTGGTCCTCACCTTCCCTTGACAGCGCTTTCACAGCCAAACACACGCTGGCCATCTACCCTGGCTTCACCTCCCAGCACTCCCAACACACCTTCTCACGCTCATTCTCACTATCACTGTCGGCACAGACCACCTCCCAAAGTGCCAACACCCAAGCAATTTCTGCCACATGCTACCTCTAAGGGCTTAGTGCTGTTGCTGGTCCTCACCTTCCCTTCACACTGCTTTCACAGCCAAACACACTCTGGCCTTCTGCCTTTGCCTTGCCTCCCACCACTCACAACACACATTCTCAGGCGCAATCTCACTCTCAGTCCCGGCACGGACCAGCACCCAAAGTGCCAACACCCAAGCCATTTCCAACGCACGCTACATCTAAGGGCTTAGAGCTGTTGCTGGTCCTCACCTTCCCTTGACAGCGCTTTCACAGCCAAACACACGCTGGCCATCTACCCTGGCTTTGCCTCCCAGCACTCCCAACACACATTCTCAGGCTCAATCTCACTCTCACTCCCAGTACAGACCACCTCCCAAAGTGCAAACGTCCAAGCCATTTCTCCCATACGATAGGCCTAAGGGCTTAGAGCAGTTGCTGGTCCTCACCTTCCCTTGACACCGCTTTCACAGCCAAACACACGCTGGCCATCTACCCTGCCTTTGCCTCCCAGCACTCCCAACACACCTTCTCAGGCTCAATCTCACTCTCACTGTCGGCACAGACCACCTCCCAAAGTGCAAACGTCCAAGCCATTTCTGAGGAACGCTACATCTAAGGGCTTAGAGCTGTTGCTGGCCCTCGCCTTCCCTTGACAGCGCTTTCACAGCCAAACACACTCTGGCCATCTGCCTTTGCCTTGCCTCCCACCACTCCCAACACACTCTCACCTTCGGCACAGACCACCTCCCAAAGTGCCAACACCCAAGCAATTTCTGCCACATGCTACCTCTAAGGGCTTAGTGCTGTTGCTGGTCCTCACCTTCCCTTGACAGCGCTTTCACAGACAAACACACTCTGGCCATCTGCCTTTGCCTTGCCTCCCACCACTCACAACACACATTCTCAGGCGCAATCTCACTCTCACTCTCAGCACAGACCACCACCCAAAGTGCCAACACCCAAGCCATTTCTGACGCACGCTACATCTAAGGGCTTAGAGCTGTTGCTGGTCCTCACCTTCCCTTGACAGCGCTTTCACAGCCAAACACACTCTGGCCATCTATCCTGGCTTTGCCTCCCACCACTCCCAACACACTCTCACTCTCGGCACACACCACCGCCCAAAGTGCCAACACCCAAGTTATTTCTGCCGCATGCTAACTCTAAGGGCTGTGTACTGTTGATGGTCTTCACCTTCCCTTGACACCGCTTTCACAGCCAAACACACGCTGGCCATGTACCCTGGCTTTGCCTCCCAGCACTCCCAACACACATTCTCAGGCTCAATCTCACTCTCACTCCCAGTACAGACCACCTCCCAAAGTGCAAACGTCCAAGCCATTTCTCCCATACGATAGGCCTAAGGGCTTAGAGCAGTTGCTGGTCCTCACCTTCCCTTGACACCGCTTTCACAGCCAAACACACGCTGGCCATCTACCCTGCCTTTGCCTCCCAGCACTCCCAACACACATTCTCAGGCTCAATCTCACTCTCACTGTCGGCACAGACCACCTCCCAAAGTGCAAACATGCAAGTCATTTTTTCCCATACTATAGGCCTAAGGTCTTAGAGCTGTTGCTGGTCGTCACCTTCCCTTGACACCGCTTTCACAGCCAAACACACTCTGACCATCTGCCTTTGCCTTGCCTCCCACCACTCCCAACACACTCGCACCTTCGGCACAGAGCAACTCCCAAAGTGCAAACACAACAAACTCTTTCTGACACATGCTACATCTAAGGGCTTAGAGCTGTTGCTGGTCCTCACCTTCCCTTGACAGCGCTTTCACAGCCAAACACACTCTGCCCATCTATCCTGGCTTCGCCTCCCAGCACTCCCAAAACACATTCTCACGCTCAATCTCACTCTCACTCCCGGCACAGACCACCTCCCAAAGTGCAAACGTCCAAGGCATTTCTCCCATACGATAGGCCTAAGGGCTTAGAGCTGTTGCTGGTCCTCACCTTCCCTCGACACCGCTTTCACAGCCAAATGCACTCTAACCATCTGCCTTTGCCTTGCCTCCCACCACTCCCAACACACTCTCACTCTCGGCACACACCACCGCCCAAAGTGCCAACACCCAAGCAATTTCTGCCGCATGCTACCTCTAAGGGCTTTGTGCTGTTGCTGGTCTTCACCTTCCCTTGACACCGCTTTCACAGCCAAACACACGCTGGCCATCTACCCTGGCTTTGCCTCCCAGCACTCCCAACACACATTCTCAGGCTCAATCTCACTCTCACTCCCAGTACAGACCAGCTGCCAAAGTGCAAACTTCCAAGCCATTTCTCCCATACGATAGGCCTAAGGGCTTAGAGCTGTTGCTGGTCCTCACCTTCCCTTGACACCGCTTTCACAGCCAAACGCACTCTGGCCATCTGCCTTTGCCTTGCCTCCCACCACTCCCAACACACTCTCACTCTCGGCACACACCACCGCCCAAAGTGCAAACGTCCAAGCCATTTCCAACGCACACTACATCTAAGGGCTTAGAGCTGTTGCTGGTCCTCACCTTCCCTTGACAGCGCTTTCACAGCCAAACACACGCTGGCCATCTACCCTGGCTTCACCTCCCAGCACTCCCAACACACCTTCTCACGCTCATTCTCACTATCACTGTCGGCACAGACCACCTCCCAAAGTGCCAACACCCAAGCAATTTCTGCCACATGCTACCTCTAAGGGCTTAGTGCTGTTGCTGGTCCTCACCTTCCCTTCACACTGCTTTCACAGCCAAACACACTCTGGCCTTCTGCCTTTGCCTTGCCTCCCACCACTCACAACACACATTCTCAGGCGCAATCTCACTCTCAGTCCCGGCACGGACCAGCACCCAAAGTGCCAACACCCAAGCCATTTCCAACGCACGCTACATCTAAGGGCTTAGAGCTGTTGCTGGTCCTCACCTTCCCTTGACACCGCTTTCACAGCCAAACACACGCTGGCCATCTACCCTGGCTTTGCCTCCCAGCACTCCCAACACATATTCTCACGCTCAATCTCACTCTCACTCCCGGTACAGACCACCTCCCAAAGTGCAAACGTCCAAGCCATTTCTCCCATACGATAGGCCTAAGGGCTTAGAGCTGTTGCTGGTCCTCACCTTCCCTTGACAGCGCTTTCACAGCCAAACGCACTCTGGCCATCTGCCTTTGCCTTGCCTCCCACCACTCCCAACACACTCTCACTCTCGGCACACACCACCGCCCAAAGTGCCAACACCCAAGCCATTTCCAACGCACACTACATCTAAGGGCTTAGAGCTGTTGCTGGTCCTCACCTTCCCTTGACAGCGCTTTCACAGCCAAACACACTCTGGCCATCTACCCTGGCTTCACCTCCCAGCACTCCCAACACACCTTCTCACGCTCATTCTCACTATCACTGTCGGCACAGACCACCTCCCAAAGTGCCAACACCCAAGCAATTTCTGCCACATGCTACCTCTAAGGGCTTAGTGCTGTTGCTGGTCCTCACCTTCCCTTCACACTGCTTTCACAGCCAAACACACTCTGGCCTTCTGCCTTTGCCTTGCCTCCCACCACTCACAACACACATTCTCAGGCGCAATCTCACTCTCAGTCCCGGCACGGACCAGCACCCAAAGTGCCAACACCCAAGCCATTTCCAACGCACGCTACATCTAAGGGCTTAGAGCTGTTGCTGGTCCTCACCTTCCCTTGACAGCGCTGTCACAGCCAAACACACGCTGGCCATCTACCCTGGCTTTGCCTCCCAGCACTCCCAACACATATTCTCACGCTCAATCTCACTCTCACTCCCGGTACAGACCACCTCCGAAAGTGCAAACGTCCAAGCCATTTCTCCCATACGATAGGCCTAACGGCTTAGAGCTGTTGCTGGTCCTCACCTTCCCTTGACACCGCTTTCACAGCCAAACACACCCTGCCCATCTATCCTGGCTTCGCCTCCCAGCACTCCCAACACACATTCTCACGCTCAATCTCACTCTCACTGTTGGCACAGACCACCTCCCAAAGTGCAAACGTCCAAGCCATTTCTCCCATACGATAGGCCTAAGGGCTTAGAGCTGTTGCTGGTCCTCACCTTCCCTTGACACCGCTTTCACAGCCAAACACACCCTGCCCATCTATCCTGGCTTCGCCTCCCAGCACTCCCAACACACATTCTCACGCTCAATCTCACTCTTACTGTTGGCACAGACCACCTCCCAAAGTGCAAACGTCCAAGCCATTTCTCCCGTACGATAGGGCTAAGGGCTTAGAGCAGTTGCTGGTCCTCACCTTCCCTTGACACCGCTTTCACAGCCAAACACACTCTGGCCATCTGCCTTTGCCTTGCCTCCCACCACTCCCAACACACTCTCACTTTCGGCACAGAGCAACTCCCAAAGTGCAAACACAACAAACTCTTTCTGACACATGCTACATCTAAGGGCTTAGAGCTGTTGCTGGTCCTCACCTTCCCTTGACAGCGCTTTCACAGCCAAACACACTCTGCCCATCTATCCTGGCTTCGCCTCCCAGCACTCCCAAAACACATTCTCACGCTCAATCTCACTCTCACTCCCGGCACAGACCACCTCCCAAAGTGCAAACGTCCAAGGCATTTCTCCCATACGATAGGCCTAAGGGCTTAGAGCTGTTGCTGGTCCTCACCTTCCCTCGACACCGCTTTCACAGCCAAATGCACTCTAACCATCTGCCTTTGCCTTGCCTCCCACCACTCCCAACACACTCTCACTCTCGGCACACACCACCGCCCAAAGTGCCAACACCCAAGCAATTTCTGCCGCATGCTACCTCTAAGGGCTTTGTGCTGTTGATGGTCTTCACCTTCCCTTGACAGCGCTTTCACAGCCAAACACACGCTGGCCATCTACCCTGGCTTTGCCTCCCAGCACTCCCAACACACATTCTCAGGCTCAATCTCACTCTCACTCCCAGTACAGACCAGCTGCCAAAGTGCAAACGTCCAAGCCATTTTTCCATACGATAGGCCTAAGGCCTTAGAGCAGTTGCTGGTCGTCACCTTCCCTTGACAGCGCTTTCACAGCCAAACACACTCTGGCCATCTGCCTTTGCCTTGCCTCCCACCACTCCCAACACACTCTCACCTTCGGCACAGAGCAACTCCCAAAGTGCAAACACAACAAACTCTTTCTGACACATGCTACATCTAAGGGCTTAGAGCTGTTGCTGGTCCTCACCTTCCCTTGACACCGCTTTCACAGCCAAACACACTCTGCCCATCTATCCTGGCTTCGCCTCCCAGCACTCCCAACACACATTCTCACGCTCAATCTCACTCTCACTCCCGGCACAGACCACCTCCCAAAGTGCAAACGTCCAAGGCATTTCTCCCATACGATAGGCCTAAGGGCTTAGAGCTGTTGCTGGTCCTCACCTTCCCTCGACACCGCTTTCACAGCCAAACGCACTCTGGCCATCTGCCTTTGCCTTGCCTCCCAGCACTCCCAACACACTCTCACTCTCGGCACACACCACCGCCCAAAGTGCCAACACCCAAGCCATTTCCAACGCACACTACATCTAAGGGCTTAGAGCTGTTGCTGGTCCTCACCTTCCCTTGACAGCGCTTTCACAGCCAAACACACGCTGGCCATGTACCCTGGCTTTGCCTCCCAGCACTCCCAACACACCTTCTCAGGCTCAATCTCACTCTCACTCCTGGCACAGACCAACTCCCAAAGTGCAAACACGCAAGTCATTTTTGCCATACTATATGCCTAAGGGCTTAGAGCTGTTGCTGGTCCTCACCTTCCCTTAGCGCTTTCACAGCCAAACACACGCTGGCCATCTGCCTTTGCCTTGCCTCCAAGCACTCCCAACACACTCTCACTCTCGGCACACACCACCGCCCAAAGTGCCAACACCCAAGCGATTTCTGCCGCATGCTACCTCTAAGGGCTTTGTGCTGTTGCTGGTCTTCACCTTCCCTTGACACCGCTTTCACAGCCAAACACACGCTGGCCATCTACCCTGGCTTTGCCTCCCAGCACTCCCAACACACATTCTCAGGCTCAATCTCACTCTCACTCCCAGTACAGACCACCTCCCAAAGTGCAAACGTCCAAGCCATTTCTCCCATACGATAGGCCTAAGGGCTTAGAGCAGTTGCTGGTCCTCACCTTCCCTTGACACCGCTTTCACAGCCAAACACACGCTGGCCATCTACCCTGCCTTTGCCTCCCAGCACTCCCAACACACCTTCTCAGGCTCAATCTCACTCTCACTGTCGGCACAGACCACCTCCCAAAGTGCAAACGTCCAAGCCATTTCTGAGGAACGCTACATCTAAGGGCTTAGAGCTGTTGCTGGCCCTCGCCTTCCCTTGACACCGCTTTCACAGCCAAACACACTCTGGCCATCTACCCTGGCTTCACCTCCCAGCACTCCCAACACACCTTCTCACGCTCATTCTCACTATCACTGTCGGCACAGACCACCTCCCAAAGTGCCAACACCCAAGCAATTTCTGCCACATGCTACCTCTAAGGGCTTAGAGCTGTTGCTGGTCCTCACCTTCCCTTCACACTGCTTTCACAGCCAAACACACTCTGGCCTTCTGCCTTTGCCTTGCCTCCCACCACTCACAACACACATTCTCAGGCGCAATCTCACTCTCAGTCCCGGCACGGACCAGCACCCAAAGTGCCAACACCCAAGCCATTTCCAACGCACGCTACATCTAAGGGCTTAGAGCTGTTGCTGGTCCTCACCTTCCCTTGACAGCGCTTTCACAGCCAAACACACGCTGGCCATCTACCCTGGCTTTGCCTCCCAGCACTCCCAACACATATTCTCACGCTCAATCTCACTCTCACTCCCGGTACAGACCACCTCCGAAAGTGCAAACGTCCAAGCCATTTCTCCCATACGATAGGCCTAAGGGCTCAGAGCTGTTCCTGGTCCTCACCTTCCCTTGACACCGCTTTCACAGCCAAACGCACTCTGGCCATCTGCCTTTGCCTTGCCTCCCACCACTCCCAACACACTCTCACTCTCGGCACACACCACCGCCCAAAGTGCAAACGTCCAAGCCATTTCCAACGCACACTACATCTAAGGGCTTAGAGCTGTTGCTGGTCCTCACCTTCCCTTGACAGCGCTTTCACAGCCAAACACACGCTGGCCATCTACCCTGGCTTCACCTCCCAGCACTCCCAACACACCTTCTCACGCTCATTCTCACTATCACTGTCGGCACAGACCACCTCCCAAAGTGCCAACACCCAAGCAATTTCTGCCACATGCTACCTCTAAGGGCTTAGTGCTGTTGCTGGTCCTCACCTTCCCTTCACACTGCTTTCACAGCCAAACACACTCTGGCCTTCTGCCTTTGCCTTGCCTCCCACCACTCACAACACACATTCTCAGGCGCAATCTCACTCTCAGTCCCGGCACGGACCAGCACCCAAAGTGCCAACACCCAAGCCATTTCCAACGCACGCTACATCTAAGGGCTTAGAGCTGTTGCTGGTCCTCACCTTCCCTTGACAGCGCTTTCACAGCCAAACACACGCTGGCCATCTACCCTGGCTTTGCCTCCCAGCACTCCCAACACACATTCTCAGGCTCAATCTCACTCTCACTCCCAGTACAGACCACCTCCCAAAGTGCAAACGTCCAAGCCATTTCTCCCATACGATAGGCCTAAGGGCTTAGAGCAGTTGCTGGTCCTCACCTTCCCTTGACACCGCTTTCACAGCCAAACACACGCTGGCCATCTACCCTGCCTTTGCCTCCCAGCACTCCCAACACACCTTCTCAGGCTCAATCTCACTCTCACTGTCGGCACAGACCACCTCCCAAAGTGCAAACGTCCAAGCCATTTCTGAGGAACGCTACATCTAAGGGCTTAGAGCTGTTGCTGGCCCTCGCCTTCCCTTGACAGCGCTTTCACAGCCAAACACACTCTGGCCATCTGCCTTTGCCTTGCCTCCCACCACTCCCAACACACTCTCACCTTCGGCACAGACCACCTCCCAAAGTGCCAACACCCAAGCAATTTCTGCCACATGCTACCTCTAAGGGCTTAGTGCTGTTGCTGGTCCTCACCTTCCCTTGACAGCGCTTTCACAGACAAACACACTCTGGCCATCTGCCTTTGCCTTGCCTCCCACCACTCACAACACACATTCTCAGGCGCAATCTCACTCTCACTCTCAGCACAGACCACCACCCAAAGTGCCAACACCCAAGCCATTTCTGACGCACGCTACATCTAAGGGCTTAGAGCTGTTGCTGGTCCTCACCTTCCCTTGACAGCGCTTTCACAGCCAAACACACTCTGGCCATCTATCCTGGCTTTGCCTCCCACCACTCCCAACACACTCTCACTCTCGGCACACACCACCGCCCAAAGTGCCAACACCCAAGTTATTTCTGCCGCATGCTAACTCTAAGGGCTGTGTACTGTTGATGGTCTTCACCTTCCCTTGACACCGCTTTCACAGCCAAACACACGCTGGCCATGTACCCTGGCTTTGCCTCCCAGCACTCCCAACACACATTCTCAGGCTCAATCTCACTCTCACTCCCAGTACAGACCACCTCCCAAAGTGCAAACGTCCAAGCCATTTCTCCCATACGATAGGCCTAAGGGCTTAGAGCAGTTGCTGGTCCTCACCTTCCCTTGACACCGCTTTCACAGCCAAACACACGCTGGCCATCTACCCTGCCTTTGCCTCCCAGCACTCCCAACACACATTCTCAGGCTCAATCTCACTCTCACTGTCGGCACAGACCACCTCCCAAAGTGCAAACATGCAAGTCATTTTTTCCCATACTATAGGCCTAAGGTCTTAGAGCTGTTGCTGGTCGTCACCTTCCCTTGACACCGCTTTCACAGCCAAACACACTCTGACCATCTGCCTTTGCCTTGCCTCCCACCACTCCCAACACACTCGCACCTTCGGCACAGAGCAACTCCCAAAGTGCAAACACAACAAACTCTTTCTGACACATGCTACATCTAAGGGCTTAGAGCTGTTGCTGGTCCTCACCTTCCCTTGACAGCGCTTTCACAGCCAAACACACTCTGCCCATCTATCCTGGCTTCGCCTCCCAGCACTCCCAAAACACATTCTCACGCTCAATCTCACTCTCACTCCCGGCACAGACCACCTCCCAAAGTGCAAACGTCCAAGGCATTTCTCCCATACGATAGGCCTAAGGGCTTAGAGCTGTTGCTGGTCCTCACCTTCCCTCGACACCGCTTTCACAGCCAAATGCACTCTAACCATCTGCCTTTGCCTTGCCTCCCACCACTCCCAACACACTCTCACTCTCGGCACACACCACCGCCCAAAGTGCCAACACCCAAGCAATTTCTGCCGCATGCTACCTCTAAGGGCTTTGTGCTGTTGCTGGTCTTCACCTTCCCTTGACACCGCTTTCACAGCCAAACACACGCTGGCCATCTACCCTGGCTTTGCCTCCCAGCACTCCCAACACACATTCTCAGGCTCAATCTCACTCTCACTCCCAGTACAGACCAGCTGCCAAAGTGCAAACTTCCAAGCCATTTCTCCCATACGATAGGCCTAAGGGCTTAGAGCTGTTGCTGGTCCTCACCTTCCCTTGACACCGCTTTCACAGCCAAACGCACTCTGGCCATCTGCCTTTGCCTTGCCTCCCACCACTCCCAACACACTCTCACTCTCGGCACACACCACCGCCCAAAGTGCAAACGTCCAAGCCATTTCCAACGCACACTACATCTAAGGGCTTAGAGCTGTTGCTGGTCCTCACCTTCCCTTGACAGCGCTTTCACAGCCAAACACACTCTGGCCATCTACCCTGGCTTCACCTCCCAGCACTCCCAACACACCTTCTCACGCTCATTCTCACTATCACTGTCGGCACAGACCACCTCCCAAAGTGCCAACACCCAAGCAATTTCTGCCACATGCTACCTCTAAGGGCTTAGTGCTGTTGCTGGTCCTCACCTTCCCTTCACACTGCTTTCACAGCCAAACACACTCTGGCCTTCTGCCTTTGCCTTGCCTCCCACCACTCACAACACACATTCTCAGGCGCAATCTCACTCTCAGTCCCGGCACGGACCAGCACCCAAAGTGCCAACACCCAAGCCATTTCCAACGCACGCTACATCTAAGGGCTTAGAGCTGTTGCTGGTCCTCACCTTCCCTTGACACCGCTTTCACAGCCAAACACACGCTGGCCATCTACCCTGGCTTTGCCTCCCAGCACTCCCAACACATATTCTCACGCTCAATCTCACTCTCACTCCCGGTACAGACCACCTCCCAAAGTGCAAACGTCCAAGCCATTTCTCCCATACGATAGGCCTAAGGGCTTAGAGCTGTTGCTGGTCCTCACCTTCCCTTGACAGCGCTTTCACAGCCAAACGCACTCTGGCCATCTGCCTTTGCCTTGCCTCCCACCACTCCCAACACACTCTCACTCTCGGCACACACCACCGCCCAAAGTGCCAACACCCAAGCCATTTCCAACGCACACTACATCTAAGGGCTTAGAGCTGTTGCTGGTCCTCACCTTCCCTTGACAGCGCTTTCACAGCCAAACACACTCTGGCCATCTACCCTGGCTTCACCTCCCAGCACTCCCAACACACCTTCTCACGCTCATTCTCACTATCACTGTCGGCACAGACCACCTCCCAAAGTGCCAACACCCAAGCAATTTCTGCCACATGCTACCTCTAAGGGCTTAGTGCTGTTGCTGGTCCTCACCTTCCCTTCACACTGCTTTCACAGCCAAACACACTCTGGCCTTCTGCCTTTGCCTTGCCTCCCACCACTCACAACACACATTCTCAGGCGCAATCTCACTCTCAGTCCCGGCACGGACCAGCACCCAAAGTGCCAACACCCAAGCCATTTCCAACGCACGCTACATCTAAGGGCTTAGAGCTGTTGCTGGTCCTCACCTTCCCTTGACAGCGCTGTCACAGCCAAACACACGCTGGCCATCTACCCTGGCTTTGCCTCCCAGCACTCCCAACACATATTCTCACGCTCAATCTCACTCTCACTCCCGGTACAGACCACCTCCGAAAGTGCAAACGTCCAAGCCATTTCTCCCATACGATAGGCCTAAGGGCTTAGAGCTGTTGCTGGTCCTCACCTTCCCTTGACACCGCTTTCACAGCCAAACACACCCTGCCCATCTATCCTGGCTTCGCCTCCCAGCACTCCCAACACACATTCTCACGCTCAATCTCACTCTCACTGTTGGCACAGACCACCTCCCAAAGTGCAAACGTCCAAGCCATTTCTCCCATACGATAGGCCTAAGGGCTTAGAGCTGTTGCTGGTCCTCACCTTCCCTTGACACCGCTTTCACAGCCAAACACACCCTGCCCATCTATCCTGGCTTCGCCTCCCAGCACTCCCAACACACATTCTCACGCTCAATCTCACTCTTACTGTTGGCACAGACCACCTCCCAAAGTGCAAACGTCCAAGCCATTTCTCCCGTACGATAGGGCTAAGGGCTTAGAGCAGTTGCTGGTCCTCACCTTCCCTTGACACCGCTTTCACAGCCAAACACACTCTGGCCATCTGCCTTTGCCTTGCCTCCCACCACTCCCAACACACTCTCACTTTCGGCACAGAGCAACTCCCAAAGTGCAAACACAACAAACTCTTTCTGACACATGCTACATCTAAGGGCTTAGAGCTGTTGCTGGTCCTCACCTTCCCTTGACAGCGCTTTCACAGCCAAACACACTCTGCCCATCTATCCTGGCTTCGCCTCCCAGCACTCCCAAAACACATTCTCACGCTCAATCTCACTCTCACTCCCGGCACAGACCACCTCCCAAAGTGCAAACGTCCAAGGCATTTCTCCCATACGATAGGCCTAAGGGCTTAGAGCTGTTGCTGGTCCTCACCTTCCCTCGACACCGCTTTCACAGCCAAATGCACTCTAACCATCTGCCTTTGCCTTGCCTCCCACCACTCCCAACACACTCTCACTCTCGGCACACACCACCGCCCAAAGTGCCAACACCCAAGCAATTTCTGCCGCATGCTACCTCTAAGGGCTTTGTGCTGTTGATGGTCTTCACCTTCCCTTGACAGCGCTTTCACAGCCAAACACACGCTGGCCATCTACCCTGGCTTTGCCTCCCAGCACTCCCAACACACATTCTCAGGCTCAATCTCACTCTCACTCCCAGTACAGACCAGCTGCCAAAGTGCAAACGTCCAAGCCATTTTTCCATACGATAGGCCTAAGGCCTTAGAGCAGTTGCTGGTCGTCACCTTCCCTTGACAGCGCTTTCACAGCCAAACACACTCTGGCCATCTGCCTTTGCCTTGCCTCCCACCACTCCCAACACACTCTCACCTTCGGCACAGAGCAACTCCCAAAGTGCAAACACAACAAACTCTTTCTGACACATGCTACATCTAAGGGCTTAGAGCTGTTGCTGGTCCTCACCTTCCCTTGACACCGCTTTCACAGCCAAACACACTCTGCCCATCTATCCTGGCTTCGCCTCCCAGCACTCCCAACACACATTCTCACGCTCAATCTCACTCTCACTCCCGGCACAGACCACCTCCCAAAGTGCAAACGTCCAAGGCATTTCTCCCATACGATAGGCCTAAGGGCTTAGAGCTGTTGCTGGTCCTCACCTTCCCTCGACACCGCTTTCACAGCCAAACGCACTCTGGCCATCTGCCTTTGCCTTGCCTCCCAGCACTCCCAACACACTCTCACTCTCGGCACACACCACCGCCCAAAGTGCCAACACCCAAGCCATTTCCAACGCACACTACATCTAAGGGCTTAGAGCTGTTGCTGGTCCTCACCTTCCCTTGACACCGCTTTCACAGCCAAACACACGCTGGCCATCTACCCTGGCTTTGCCTCCCAGCACTCCCAACACACCTTCTCAGGCTCAATCTCACTCTCACTCCTGGCACAGACCAACTCCCAAAGTGCAAACACGCAAGTCATTTTTCCCATACTATATGCCTAAGGGCTTAGAGCTGTTGCTGGTCCTCACCTTCCCTTAGCGCTTTCACAGCCAAACACACGCTGGCCATCTGCCTTTGCCTTGCCTCCAAGCACTCCCAACACACTCTCACTCTCGGCACACACCACCGCCCAAAGTGCCAACACCCAAGCGATTTCTGCCGCATGCTACCTCTAAGGGCTTTGTGCTGTTGATGGTCTTCACCTTCCCTTGACACCGCTTTCACAGCCAAACACACGCTGGCCATCTACCCTGGCTTTGCCTCCCAGCACTCCCAACACACATTCTCAGGCTCAATCTCACTCTCACTCCCAGTACAGACCACCTCCCAAAGTGCAAACGTCCAAGCCATTTCTCCCATACGATAGGCCTAAGGGCTTAGAGCAGTTGCTGGTCCTCACCTTCCCTTGACACCGCTTTCACAGCCAAACACACGCTGGCCATCTACCCTGCCTTTGCCTCCCAGCACTCCCAACACACCTTCTCAGGCACAATCTCACTCTCACTGTCGGCACAGACCACCTCCCAAAGTGCAAACGTCCAAGCCATTTCTGAGGAACGCTACATCTAAGGGCTTAGAGCTGTTGCTGGCCCTCGCCTTCCCTTGACAGCGCTTTCACAGCCAAACACACTCTGGCCATCTGCCTTTGCCTTGCCTCCCACCACTCCCAACACACTCTCACCTTTGGCACAGACCACCTCCCAAAGTGCCAACACCCAAGCAATTTCTGCCACATGCTACCTCTAAGGGCTTAGTGCTGTTGCTGGTCCTCACCTTCCCTTGACAGCGCTTTCACAGACAAACACACTCTGGCCATCTGCCTTTGCCTTGCCTCCCACCACTCACAACACACATTCTCAGGCGCAATCTCACTCTCACTCTCAGCACAGACCACCACCCAAAGTGCCAACACCCAAGCCATTTCTGACGCACGCTACATCTAAGGGCTTAGAGCTGTTGCTGGTCCTCACCTTCCCTTGACAGCGCTTTCACAGCCAAACACACTCTGGCCATCTATCCTGGCTTTGCCTCCCACCACTCCCAACACACTCTCACTCTCGGCACACACCACCGCCCAAAGTGCCAACACCCAAGTTATTTCTGCCGCATGCTAACTCTAAGGGCTGTGTACTGTTGATGGTCTTCACCTTCCCTTGACACCGCTTTCACAGCCAAACACACGCTGGCCATGTACCCTGGCTTTGCCTCCCAGCACTCCCAACACACCTTCTCAGGCTCAATCTCACTCTCACTCCCAGTACAGACCACCTCCCAAAGTGCAAACGTCCAAGCCATTTCTCCCATACGATAGGCCTAAGGGCTTAGAGCAGTTGCTGGTCCTCACCTTCCCTTGACACCGCTTTCACAGCCAAACACACGCTGGCCATCTACCCTGGCTTTGCCTCCCACCACTCCCAACACACATTCTCAGGCTCAATCTCACTCTCACTCCCAGTACAGACCAGCTGCCAAAGTGCAAACGTCCAAGCCATTTTTCCATACGATAGGCCTAAGGCCTTAGAACTGTTGCTGGTCGTCACCTTCCCTTGACACCGCTTTCACAGCCAAACACACTCTGGCCATCTGCCTTTGCCTTGCCTCCCACCACTCCCAACACACTCTCACCTTCGGCACAGAGCAACTCCCAAAGTGCAAACACAACAAACTCTTTCTGACACATGCTACATCTAAGGGCTTAGAGCTGTTGCTGGTCCTCACCTTCCCTTGACAGCGCTTTCACAGCCAAACACACTCTGCCCATCTATCCTGGCTTCGCCTCCCAGCACTCCCAACACACATTCTCACGCTCAATCTCACTCTCACTCCCGGCACAGACCACCTCCCAAAGTGCAAACGTCCAAGGCATTTCTCCCATACGATAGGCCTAAGGGCTTAGAGCTCTTGCTGGTCCTCACCTTCCCTCGACACCGCTTTCACAGCCAAACGCACTCTGGCCATCTGCCTTTGCCTTGCCTCCCAGCACTCCCAACACACTCTCAGTCTCGGCACACACCACCGCCCAAAGTGCCAACACCCAAGCCATTTCCAACGCACACTACATCTAAGGGCTTAGAGCTGTTGCTGGTCCTCACCTTCCCTTGACACCGCTTTCACAGCCAAACACACGCTGGCCATCTACCCTGGCTTTGCCTCCCAGCACTCCCAACACACATTCTCAGGCTCAATCTCACTCTCACTCCTGGCACAGACCAACTCCCAAAGTGCAAACACGCAAGTCATTTTTGCCATACTATATGCCTAAGGGCTTAGAGCTGTTGCTGGTCCTCACCTTCCCTTGACAGCGCTTTCACAGCCAAACACACGCTGGCCATCTGCCTTTGCCTTGCCTCCAAGCACTCCCAACACACTCTCACTCTCGGCACACACCACCGCCCAAAGTGCCAACACCCAAGCGATTTCTGCCGCATGCTACCTCTAAGGGCTTAGAGCTGTTGCTGGTCCTCACCTTCCCTTGACAGCGCTTTCACAGCCAAACACACTCTGGCCATCTACCCTGGCTTCACCTCCCAGCACTCCCAACACACCTTCTCACGCTCATTCTCACTATCACTGTCGGCACAGACCACCTCCCAAAGTGCCAACACCCAAGCAATTTCTGCCACATGCTACCTCTAAGGGCTTAGTGCTGTTGCTGGTCCTCACCTTCCCTTCACACTGCTTTCACAGCCAAACACACTCTGGCCTTCTGCCTTTGCCTTGCCTCCCACCACTCACAACACACATTCTCAGGCGCAATCTCACTCTCAGTCCCGGCACGGACCAGCACCCAAAGTGCCAATACCCAAGCCATTTCCAACGCACGCTACATCTAAGGGCTTAGAGCTGTTGCTGGTCCTCACCTTCCCTTGACAGCGCTTTCACAGCCAAACACACGATGGCCATCTACCCTGGCTTTGCCTCCCAGCACTCCCAACACACATTCTCAGGCTCAATCTCACTCTCACTCCCAGTACAGACCACCTCCCAAAGTGCAAACGTCCAAGGCATTTCTCCCATACGATAGGCCTAAGGGCTTAGAGCAGTTGCTGGTCCTCACCTTCCCTTGACACCGCTTTCACAGCCAAACACACGCTGGCCATCTACCCTGCCTTTGCCTCCCAGCACTCCCAACACACCTTCTCACGCTCAATCTCACTCTCACTGTCGGCACAGACCACCTCCCAAAGTGCAAACGTCCAAGCCATTTCTGAGGAACGCTACATCTAAGGGCTTAGAGCTGTTGCTGGCCCTCGCCTTCCCTTGACAGCGCTTTCACAGCCAAACACACTCTGGCCATCTGCCTTTGCCTTGCCTCCCACCACTCCCAACACACTCTCACCTTTGGCACAGACCACCTCCCAAAGTGCCAACACCCAAGCAATTTCTGCCACATGCTACCTCTAAGGGCTTAGTGCTGTTGCTGGTCCTCACCTTCCCTTGACAGCGCTTTCACAGACAAACACACTCTGGCCATCTGCCTTTGCCTTGCCTCCCACCACTCACAACACACATTCTCAGGCGCAATCTCACTCTCACTCTCAGCACAGACCACCACCCAAAGTGCCAACACCAAAGCCATTTCTGACGCACGCTACATCTAAGGGCTTAGAGCTGTTGCTGGTCCTCACCTTCCCTTGACAGCGCTTTCACAGCCAAACACACTCTGGCCATCTATCCTGGCTTTGCCTCCCACCACTCCCAACACACTCTCACTCTCGGCACACACCACCGCCCAAAGTGCCAACACCCAAGTTATTTCTGCCGCATGCTAACTCTAAGGGCTGTGTACTGTTGATGGTCTTCACCTTCCCTTGACACCGCTTTCACAGCCAAACACACGCTGGCCATGTACCCTGGCTTTGCCTCCCAGCACTCCCAACACACCTTCTCAGGCTCAATCTCACTCTCACTCCCAGTACAGACCACCTCCCAAAGTGCAAACGTCCAAGCCATTTCTCCCATACGATAGGCCTAAGGGCTTAGAGCAGTTGCTGGTCCTCACCTTCCCTTGACACCGCTTTCACAGCCAAACACACGCTGGCCATCTACCCTGGCTTTGCCTCCCACCACTCCCAACACACATTCTCAGGCTCAATCTCACTCTCACTCCCAGTACAGACCAGCTGCCAAAGTGCAAACGTCCAAGCCATTTTTCCATACGATAGGCCTAAGGCCTTAGAACTGTTGCTGGTCGTCACCTTCCCTTGACACCGCTTTCACAGCCAAACACACTCTGGCCATCTGCCTTTGCCTTGCCTCCCACCACTCCCAACACACTCTCACCTTCGGCACAGAGCAACTCCCAAAGTGCAAACACAACAAACTCTTTCTGACACATGCTACATCTAAGGGCTTAGAGCTGTTGCTGGTCCTCACCTTCCCTTGACAGCGCTTTCACAGCCAAACACACTCTGCCCATCTATCCTGGCTTCGCCTCCCAGCACTCCCAACACACATTCTCACGCTCAATCTCACTCTCACTCCCGGCACAGACCACCTCCCAAAGTGCAAACGTCCAAGGCATTTCTCCCATACGATAGGCCTAAGGGCTTAGAGCTCTTGCTGGTCCTCACCTTCCCTCGACACCGCTTTCACAGCCAAACGCACTCTGGCCATCTGCCTTTGCCTTGCCTCCCAGCACTCCCAACACACTCTCAGTCTCGGCACACACCACCGCCCAAAGTGCCAACACCCAAGCCATTTCCAACGCACACTACATCTAAGGGCTTAGAGCTGTTGCTGGTCCTCACCTTCCCTTGACACCGCTTTCACAGCCAAACACACGCTGGCCATCTACCCTGGCTTTGCCTCCCAGCACTCCCAACACACATTCTCAGGCTCAATCTCACTCTCACTCCTGGCACAGACCAACTCCCAAAGTGCAAACACGCAAGTCATTTTTGCCATACTATATGCCTAAGGGCTTAGAGCTGTTGCTGGTCCTCACCTTCCCTTGACAGCGCTTTCACAGCCAAACACACGCTGGCCATCTGCCTTTGCCTTGCCTCCAAGCACTCCCAACACACTCTCACTCTCGGCACACACCACCGCCCAAAGTGCCAACACCCAAGCGATTTCTGCCGCATGCTACCTCTAAGGGCTTAGAGCTGTTGCTGGTCCTCACCTTCCCTTGACAGCGCTTTCACAGCCAAACACACTCTGGCCATCTACCCTGGCTTCACCTCCCAGCACTCCCAACACACCTTCTCACGCTCATTCTCACTATCACTGTCGGCACAGACCACCTCCCAAAGTGCCAACACCCAAGCAATTTCTGCCACATGCTACCTCTAAGGGCTTAGTGCTGTTGCTGGTCCTCACCTTCCCTTCACACTGCTTTCACAGCCAAACACACTCTGGCCTTCTGCCTTTGCCTTGCCTCCCACCACTCACAACACACATTCTCAGGCGCAATCTCACTCTCAGTCCCGGCACGGACCAGCACCCAAAGTGCCAATACCCAAGCCATTTCCAACGCACGCTACATCTAAGGGCTTAGAGCTGTTGCTGGTCCTCACCTTCCCTTGACAGCGCTTTCACAGCCAAACACACGATGGCCATCTACCCTGGCTTTGCCTCCCAGCACTCCCAACACACATTCTCAGGCTCAATCTCACTCTCACTCCCAGTACAGACCACCTCCCAAAGTGCAAACGTCCAAGCCATTTCTCCCATACGATAGGCCTAAGGGCTTAGAGCAGTTGCTGGTCCTCACCTTCCCTTGACACCGCTTTCACAGCCAAACACACGCTGGCCATCTACCCTGCCTTTGCCTCCCAGCACTCCCAACACACCTTCTCACGCTCAATCTCACTCTCACTGTCGGCACAGACCACCTCCCAAAGTGCAAACGTCCAAGCCATTTCTGAGGAACGCTACATCTAAGGGCTTAGAGCTGTTGCTGGCCCTCGCCTTCCCTTGACAGCGCTTTCACAGCCAAACACACTCTGGCCATCTGCCTTTGCCTTGCCTCCCACCACTCCCAACACACTCTCACCTTCGGCACAGACCACCTCCCAAAGTGCCAACACCCAAGCAATTTCTGCCACATGCTACCTCTAAGGGCTTAGTGCTGTTGCTGGTCCTCACCTTCCCTTGACAGCGCTTTCACAGACAAACACACTCTGGCCATATGCCTTTGCCTTGCCTCCCACCACTCACAACACACATTCTCAGGCGCAATCTCACTCTCACTCTCAGCACAGACCACCACCCAAAGTGCCAACACCCAAGCCATTTCTGACGCACGCTACATCTAAGGGCTTAGAGCTGTTGCTGGTCCTCACCTTCCCTTGACAGCGCTTTCACAGCCAAACACACTCTGGCCATCTATCCTGGCTTTGCCTCCCACCACTCCCAACACACTCTCACTCTCGGCACACACCACCGCCCAAAGTGCCAACACCCAAGTTATTTCTGCCGCATGCTAACTCTAAGGGCTGTGTACTGTTGATGGTCTTCACCTTCCCTTGACACCGCTTTCACAGCCAAACACACGCTGGCCATCTACCCTGCCTTTGCCTCCCAGCACTCCCAACACACCTTCTCAGGCTCAATCTCACTCTCACTCCCAGTACAGACCACCTCCCAAAGTGCAAACGTCCAAGGCATTTCTCCCATACGATAGGCCTAAGGGCTTAGAGCAGTTGCTGGTCCTCACCTTCCCTTGACACTGCTTTCACAGCCAAACACACGCTGGCCATCTACCCTGGCTTTGCCTCCCAGCACTCCCAACACACATTCTCAGGCTCAATCTCACTCTCACTGTCGGCACAGACCACCTCCCAAAGTGCAAACATGCAAGTCATTTTTTCCCATACTATAGGCCTAAGGTCTTAGAGCTGTTGCTGGTCGTCACCTTCCCTTGACACCGCTTTCACAGCCAAACACACTCTGACCATCTGCCTTTGCCTTGCCTCCCACCACTCCCAACACACTCTCACCTTCGGCACAGAGCAACTCCCAAAGTGCAAACACAACAAACTCTTTCTGACACATGCTACATCTAAGGGCTTAGAGCTGTTGCTGGTCCTCACCTTCCCTTGACAGCGCTTTCACAGCCAAACACACTCTGGCCATCTATCCTGGCTTCGCCTCCCAGCACTCCCAAAACACATTCTCACGCTCAATCTCACTCTCACTCCCGGCACAGACCACCTCCCAAAGTGCAAACGTCCAAGGCATTTCTCCCATACGATAGGCCTAAGGGCTTAGAGCTGTTGCTGGTCCTCACCTTCCCTCGACACCGCTTTCACAGCCAAATGCACTCTAACCATCTGCCTTTGCCTTGCCTCCCACCACTCCCAACACACTCTCACTCTCGGCACACACCACCGCCCAAAGTGCCAACACCCAAGCAATTTCTGCCGCATGCTACCTCTAAGGGCTTTGTGCTGTTGCTGGTCTTCACCTTCCCTTGACACCGCTTTCACAGCCAAACACACGCTGGCCATCTACCCTGGCTTTGCCTCCCAGCACTCCCAACACACATTCTCAGGCTCAATCTCACTCTCACTCCCAGTACAGACCAGCTGCCAAAGTGCAAACTTCCAAGCCATTTCTCCCATACGATAGGCCTAAGGGCTTAGAGCTGTTGCTGGTCCTCACCTTCCCTTGACAGCGCTTTCACAGCCAAACGCACTCTGGCCATCTGCCTTTGCCTTGCCTCCCACCACTCCCAACACACTCTCACTCTCGGCACACACCACCGCCCAAAGTGCCAACACCCAAGCCATTTCCAACGCACACTACATCTAAGGGCTTAGAGCTGTTGCTGGTCCTCACCTTCCCTTGACAGCGCTTTCACAGCCAAACACACTCTGGCCATCTACCCTGGCTTCACCTCCCAGCACTCCCAACACACCTTCTCACGCTCATTCTCACTATCACTGTCGGCACAGACCACCTCCCAAAGTGCCAACACCCAAGCAATTTCTGCCACATGCTACCTCTAAGGGCTTAGTGCTGTTGCTGGTCCTCACCTTCCCTTCACACTGCTTTCACAGCCAAACACACTCTGGCCTTCTGCCTTTGCCTTGCCTCCCACCACTCACAACACACATTCTCAGGCGCAATCTCACTCTCAGTCCCGGCACGGACCAGCACCCAAAGTGCCAACACCCAAGCCATTTCCAACGCACGCTACATCTAAGGGCTTAGAGCTGTTGCTGGTCCTCACCTTCCCTTGACAGCGCTGTCACAGCCAAACACACGCTGGCCATCTACCCTGGCTTTGCCTCCCAGCACTCCCAACACATATTCTCACGCTCAATCTCACTCTCACTCCCGGTACAGACCACCTCCGAAAGTGCAAACGTCCAAGCCATTTCTCCCATACGATAGGCCTAACGGCTTAGAGCTGTTGCTGGTCCTCACCTTCCCTTGACACCGCTTTCACAGCCAAACACACCCTGCCCATCTATCCTGGCTTCGCCTCCCAGCACTCCCAACACACATTCTCACGCTCAATCTCACTCTCACTGTTGGCACAGACCACCTCCCAAAGTGCAAACGTCCAAGCCATTTCTCCCATACGATAGGCCTAAGGGCTTAGAGCTGTTGCTGGTCCTCACCTTCCCTTGACACCGCTTTCACAGCCAAACACACCCTGCCCATCTATCCTGGCTTCGCCTCCCAGCACTCCCAACACACATTCTCACGCTCAATCTCACTCTTACTGTTGGCACAGACCACCTCCCAAAGTGCAAACGTCCAAGCCATTTCTCCCGTACGATAGGGCTAAGGGCTTAGAGCAGTTGCTGGTCCTCACCTTCCCTTGACACCGCTTTCACAGCCAAACACACTCTGACCATCTGCCTTTGCCTTGCCTCCCACCACTCCCAACACACTCTCACTTTCGGCACAGAGCAACTCCCAAAGTGCAAACACAACAAACTCTTTCTGACACATGCTACATCTAAGGGCTTAGAGCTGTTGCTGGTCCTCACCTTCCCTTGACAGCGCTTTCACAGCCAAACACACTCTGCCCATCTATCCTGGCTTCGCCTCCCAGCACTCCCAAAACACATTCTCACGCTCAATCTCACTCTCACTCCCGGCACAGACCACCTCCCAAAGTGCAAACGTCCAAGGCATTTCTCCCATACGATAGGCCTAAGGGCTTAGAGCTGTTGCTGGTCCTCACCTTCCCTCGACACCGCTTTCACAGCCAAATGCACTCTAACCATCTGCCTTTGCCTTGCCTCCCACCACTCCCAACACACTCTCACTCTCGGCACACACCACCGCCCAAAGTGCCAACACCCAAGCAATTTCTGCCGCATGCTACCTCTAAGGGCTTTGTGCTGTTGATGGTCTTCACCTTCCCTTGACACCGCTTTCACAGCCAAACACACGCTGGCCATCTACCCTGGCTTTGCCTCCCAGCACTCCCAACACACATTCTCAGGCTCAATCTCACTCTCACTCCCAGTACAGACCAGCTGCCAAAGTGCAAACGTCCAAGCCATTTTTCCATACGATAGGCCTAAGGCCTTAGAGCAGTTGCTGGTCGTCACCTTCCCTTGACAGCGCTTTCACAGCCAAACACACTCTGGCCATCTGCCTTTGCCTTGCCTCCCACCACTCCCAACACACTCTCACCTTCGGCACAGAGCAACTCCCAAAGTGCAAACACAACAAACTCTTTCTGACACATGCTACATCTAAGGGCTTAGAGCTGTTGCTGGTCCTCACCTTCCCTTGACACCGCTTTCACAGCCAAACACACTCTGCCCATCTATCCTGGCTTCGCCTCCCAGCACTCCCAACACACATTCTCACGCTCAATCTCACTCTCACTCCCGGCACAGACCACCTCCCAAAGTGCAAACGTCCAAGGCATTTCTCCCATACGATAGGCCTAAGGGCTTAGAGCTGTTGCTGGTCCTCACCTTCCCTCGACACCGCTTTCACAGCCAAACGCACTCTGGCCATCTGCCTTTGCCTTGCCTCCCAGCACTCCCAACACACTCTCACTCTCGGCACACACCACCGCCCAAAGTGCCAACACCCAAGCCATTTCCAACGCACACTACATCTAAGGGCTTAGAGCTGTTGCTGGTCCTCACCTTCCCTTGACAGCGCTTTCACAGCCAAACACACGCTGGCCATGTACCCTGGCTTTGCCTCCCAGCACTCCCAACACACCTTCTCAGGCTCAATCTCACTCTCACTCCTGGCACAGACCAACTCCCAAAGTGCAAACACGCAAGTCATTTTTGCCATACTATATGCCTAAGGGCTTAGAGCTGTTGCTGGTCCTCACCTTCCCTTAGCGCTTTCACAGCCAAACACACGCTGGCCATCTGCCTTTGCCTTGCCTCCAAGCACTCCCAACACACTCTCACTCTCGGCACACACCACCGCCCAAAGTGCCAACACCCAAGCGATTTCTGCCGCATGCTACCTCTAAGGGCTTTGTGCTGTTGATGGTCTTCACCTTCCCTTGACACCGCTTTCACAGCCAAACACACGCTGGCCATCTACCCTGGCTTTGCCTCCCAGCACTCCCAACACACATTCTCAGGCTCAATCTCACTCTCACTCCCAGTACAGACCACCTCCCAAAGTGCAAACGTCCAAGCCATTTCTCCCATACGATAGGCCTAAGGGCTTAGAGCAGTTGCTGGTCCTCACCTTCCCTTGACACCGCTTTCACAGCCAAACACACGCTGGCCATCTACCCTGCCTTTGCCTCCCAGCACTCCCAACACACCTTCTCAGGCTCAATCTCACTCTCACTGTCGGCACAGACCACCTCCCAAAGTGCAAACGTCCAAGCCATTTCTGAGGAACGCTACATCTAAGGGCTTAGAGCTGTTGCTGGCCCTCGCCTTCCCTTGACAGCGCTTTCACAGCCAAACACACTCTGGCCATCTGCCTTTGCCTTGCCTCCCACCACTCCCAACACACTCTCACCTTTGGCACAGACCACCTCCCAAAGTGCCAACACCCAAGCAATTTCTGCCACATGCTACCTCTAAGGGCTTAGTGCTGTTGCTGGTCCTCACCTTCCCTTGACAGCGCTTTCACAGACAAACACACTCTGGCCATCTGCCTTTGCCTTGCCTCCCACCACTCACAACACACATTCTCAGGCGCAATCTCACTCTCACTCTCAGCACAGACCACCACCCAAAGTGCCAACACCAAAGCCATTTCTGACGCACGCTACATCTAAGGGCTTAGAGCTGTTGCTGGTCCTCACCTTCCCTTGACAGCGCTTTCACAGCCAAACACACTCTGGCCATCTATCCTGGCTTTGCCTCCCAGCACTCCCAACACACTCTCACTCTCGGCACACACCACCGCCCAAAGTGCCAACACCCAAGTTATTTCTGCCGCATGCTAACTCTAAGGGCTGTGTACTGTTGATGGTCTTCACCTTCCCTTGACACCGCTTTCACAGCCAAACACACGCTGGCCATGTACCCTGGCTTTGCCTCCCAGCACTCCCAACACACCTTCTCAGGCTCAATCTCACTCTCACTCCCAGTACAGACCACCTCCCAAAGTGCAAACGTCCAAGCCATTTCTCCCATACGATAGGCCTAAGGGCTTAGAGCAGTTGCTGGTCCTCACCTTCCCTTGACACCGCTTTCACAGCCAAACACACGCTGGCCATCTACCCTGGCTTTGCCTCCCACCACTCCCAACACACATTCTCAGGCTCAATCTCACTCTCACTCCCAGTACAGACCAGCTGCCAAAGTGCAAACGTCCAAGCCATTTTTCCATACGATAGGCCTAAGGCCTTAGAACTGTTGCTGGTCGTCACCTTCCCTTGACACCGCTTTCACAGCCAAACACACTCTGGCCATCTGCCTTTGCCTTGCCTCCCACCACTCCCAACACACTCTCACCTTCGGCACAGAGCAACTCCCAAAGTGCAAACACAACAAACTCTTTCTGACACATGCTACATCTAAGGGCTTAGAGCTGTTGCTGGTCCTCACCTTCCCTTGACAGCGCTTTCACAGCCAAACACACTCTGCCCATCTATCCTGGCTTCGCCTCCCAGCACTCCCAACACACATTCTCACGCTCAATCTCACTCTCACTCCCGGCACAGACCACCTCCCAAAGTGCAAACGTCCAAGGCATTTCTCCCATACGATAGGCCTAAGGGCTTAGAGCTGTTGCTGGTCCTCACCTTCCCTCGACACCGCTTTCACAGCCAAACGCACTCTGGCCATCTGCCTTTGCCTTGCCTCCCACCACTCCCAACACACTCTCAGTCTCGGCACACACCACCGCCCAAAGTGCCAACACCCAAGCCATTTCCAACGCACACTACATCTAAGGGCTTAGAGCTGTTGCTGGTCCTCACCTTCCCTTGACACCGCTTTCACAGCCAAACACACGCTGGCCATCTACCCTGGCTTTGCCTCCCAGCACTCCCAACACACATTCTCAGGCTCAATCTCACTCTCACTCCTGGCACAGACCAACTCCCAAAGTGCAAACACGCAAGTCATTTTTGCCATACTATATGCCTAAGGGCTTAGAGCTGTTGCTGGTCCTCACCTTCCCTTGACAGCGCTTTCACAGCCAAACACACGCTGGCCATCTGCCTTTGCCTTGCCTCCAAGCACTCCCAACACACTCTCACTCTCGGCACACACCACCGCCCAAAGTGCCAACACCCAAGCGATTTCTGCCGCATGCTACCTCTAAGGGCTTAGAGCTGTTGCTGGTCCTCACCTTCCCTTGACAGCGCTTTCACAGCCAAACACACTCTGGCCATCTACCCTGGCTTCACCTCCCAGCACTCCCAACACACCTTCTCACGCTCATTCTCACTATCACTGTCGGCACAGACCACCTCCCAAAGTGCCAACACCCAAGCAATTTCTGCCACATGCTACCTCTAAGGGCTTAGTGCTGTTGCTGGTCCTCACCTTCCCTTCACACTGCTTTCACAGCCAAACACACTCTGGCCTTCTGCCTTTGCCTTGCCTCCCACCACTCACAACACACATTCTCAGGCGCAATCTCACTCTCAGTCCCGGCACGGACCAGCACCCAAAGTGCCAATACCCAAGCCATTTCCAACGCACGCTACATCTAAGGGCTTAGAGCTGTTGCTGGTCCTCACCTTCCCTTGACAGCGCTTTCACAGCCAAACACACGATGGCCATCTACCCTGGCTTTGCCTCCCAGCACTCCCAACACACATTCTCAGGCTCAATCTCACTCTCACTCCCAGTACAGACCACCTCCCAAAGTGCAAACGTCCAAGCCATTTCTCCCATACGATAGGCCTAAGGGCTTAGAGCAGTTGCTGGTCCTCACCTTCCCTTGACACCGCTTTCACAGCCAAACACACGCTGGCCATCTACCCTGCCTTTGCCTCCCAGCACTCCCAACACACCTTCTCACGCTCAATCTCACTCTCACTGTCGGCACAGACCACCTCCCAAAGTGCAAACGTCCAAGCCATTTCTGAGGAACGCTACATCTAAGGGCTTAGAGCTGTTGCTGGCCCTCGCCTTCCCTTGACAGCGCTTTCACAGCCAAACACACTCTGGCCATCTGCCTTTGCCTTGCCTCCCACCACTCCCAACACACTCTCACCTTCGGCACAGACCACCTCCCAAAGTGCCAACACCCAAGCAATTTCTGCCACATGCTACCTCTAAGGGCTTAGTGCTGTTGCTGGTCCTCACCTTCCCTTGACAGCGCTTTCACAGACAAACACACTCTGGCCATATGCCTTTGCCTTGCCTCCCACCACTCACAACACACATTCTCAGGCGCAATCTCACTCTCACTCTCAGCACAGACCACCACCCAAAGTGCCAACACCCAAGCCATTTCTGACGCACGCTACATCTAAGGGCTTAGAGCTGTTGCTGGTCCTCACCTTCCCTTGACAGCGCTTTCACAGCCAAACACACTCTGGCCATCTATCCTGGCTTTGCCTCCCACCACTCCCAACACACTCTCACTCTCGGCACACACCACCGCCCAAAGTGCCAACACCCAAGTTATTTCTGCCGCATGCTAACTCTAAGGGCTGTGTACTGTTGATGGTCTTCACCTTCCCTTGACACCGCTTTCACAGCCAAACACACGCTGGCCATCTACCCTGCCTTTGCCTCCCAGCACTCCCAACACACCTTCTCAGGCTCAATCTCACTCTCACTCCCAGTACAGACCACCTCCCAAAGTGCAAACGTCCAAGGCATTTCTCCCATACGATAGGCCTAAGGGCTTAGAGCAGTTGCTGGTCCTCACCTTCCCTTGACACTGCTTTCACAGCCAAACACACGCTGGCCATCTACCCTGGCTTTGCCTCCCAGCACTCCCAACACACATTCTCAGGCTCAATCTCACTCTCACTGTCAGCACAGACCACCTCCCAAAGTGCAAACATGCAAGTCATTTTTTCCCATACTATAGGCCTAAGGTCTTAGAGCTGTTGCTGGTCGTCACCTTCCCTTGACACCGCTTTCACAGCCAAACACACTCTGACCATCTGCCTTTGCCTTGCCTCCCACCACTCCCAACACACTCTCACCTTCGGCACAGAGCAACTCCCAAAGTGCAAACACAACAAACTCTTTCTGACACATGCTACATCTAAGGGCTTAGAGCTGTTGCTGGTCCTCACCTTCCCTTGACAGCGCTTTCACAGCCAAACACACTCTGGCCATCTATCCTGGCTTCGCCTCCCAGCACTCCCAAAACACATTCTCACGCTCAATCTCACTCTCACTCCCGGCACAGACCACCTCCCAAAGTGCAAACGTCCAAGGCATTTCTCCCATACGATAGGCCTAAGGGCTTAGAGCTGTTGCTGGTCCTCACCTTCCCTCGACACCGCTTTCACAGCCAAATGCACTCTAACCATCTGCCTTTGCCTTGCCTCCCACCACTCCCAACACACTCTCACTCTCGGCACACACCACCGCCCAAAGTGCCAACACCCAAGCAATTTCTGCCGCATGCTACCTCTAAGGGCTTTGTGCTGTTGATGGTCTTCACCTTCCCTTGACACCGCTTTCACAGCCAAACACACGCTGGCCATCTACCCTGGCTTTGCCTCCCAGCACTCCCAACACACATTCTCAGGCTCAATCTCACTCTCACTCCCAGTACAGACCAGCTGCCAAAGTGCAAACTTCCAAGCCATTTCTCCCATACGATAGGCCTAAGGGCTTAGAGCTGTTGCTGGTCCTCACCTTCCCTTGACACCGCTTTCACAGCCAAACGCACTCTGGCCATCTGCCTTTGCCTTGCCTCCCACCACTCCCAACACACTCTCACTCTCGGCACACACCACCGCCCAAAGTGCAAACGTCCAAGCCATTTCCAACGCACACTACATCTAAGGGCTTAGAGCTGTTGCTGGTCCTCACCTTCCCTTGACAGCGCTTTCACAGCCAAACACACTCTGGCCATCTACCCTGGCTTCACCTCCCAGCACTCCCAACACACCTTCTCACGCTCATTCTCACTATCACTGTCGGCACAGACCACCTCCCAAAGTGCCAACACCCAAGCAATTTCTGCCACATGCTACCTCTAAGGGCTTAGAGCTGTTGCTGGTCCTCACCTTCCCTTCACACTGCTTTCACAGCCAAACACACTCTGGCCTTCTGCCTTTGCCTTGCCTCCCACCACTCACAACACACATTCTCAGGCGCAATCTCACTCTCAGTCCCGGCACGGACCAGCACCCAAAGTGCCAACACCCAAGCCATTTCCAACGCACGCTACATCTAAGGGCTTAGAGCTGTTGCTGGTCCTCACCTTCCCTTGACAGCGCTTTCACAGCCAAACACACGCTGGCCATCTACCCTGGCTTTGCCTCCCAGCACTCCCAACACATATTCTCACGCTCAATCTCACTCTCACTCCCGGTACAGACCACCTCCGAAAGTGCAAACGTCCAAGCCATTTCTCCCATACGATAGGCCTAAGGGCTCAGAGCTGTTGCTGGTCCTCACCTTCCCTTGACACCGCTTTCACAGCCAAACGCACTCTGGCCATCTGCCTTTGCCTTGCCTCCCACCACTCCCAACACACTCTCACTCTCGGCACACACCACCGCCCAAAGTGCAAACGTCCAAGCCATTTCCAACGCACACTACATCTAAGGGCTTAGAGCTGTTGCTGGTCCTCACCTTCCCTTGACAGCGCTTTCACAGCCAAACACACGCTGGCCATCTACCCTGGCTTCACCTCCCAGCACTCCCAACACACCTTCTCACGCTCATTCTCACTATCACTGTCGGCACAGACCACCTCCCAAAGTGCCAACACCCAAGCAATTTCTGCCACATGCTACCTCTAAGGGCTTAGTGCTGTTGCTGGTCCTCACCTTCCCTTCACACTGCTTTCACAGCCAAACACACTCTGGCCTTCTGCCTTTGCCTTGCCTCCCACCACTCACAACACACATTCTCAGGCGCAATCTCACTCTCAGTCCCGGCACGGACCAGCACCCAAAGTGCCAACACCCAAGCCATTTCCAACGCACGCTACATCTAAGGGCTTAGAGCTGTTGCTGGTCCTCACCTTCCCTTGACAGCGCTTTCACAGCCAAACACACGCTGGCCATCTACCCTGGCTTTGCCTCCCAGCACTCCCAACACACATTCTCAGGCTCAATCTCACTCTCACTCCCAGTACAGACCACCTCCCAAAGTGCAAACGTCCAAGCCATTTCTCCCATACGATAGGCCTAAGGGCTTAGAGCAGTTGCTGGTCCTCACCTTCCCTTGACACCGCTTTCACAGCCAAACACACGCTGGCCATCTACCCTGCCTTTGCCTCCCAGCACTCCCAACACACCTTCTCAGGCTCAATCTCACTCTCACTGTCGGCACAGACCACCTCCCAAAGTGCAAACGTCCAAGCCATTTCTGAGGAACGCTACATCTAAGGGCTTAGAGCTGTTGCTGGCCCTCGCCTTCCCTTGACAGCGCTTTCACAGCCAAACACACTCTGGCCATCTGCCTTTGCCTTGCCTCCCACCACTCCCAACACACTCTCACCTTCGGCACAGACCACCTCCCAAAGTGCCAACACCCAAGCAATTTCTGCCACATGCTACCTCTAAGGGCTTAGTGCTGTTGCTGGTCCTCACCTTCCCTTGACAGCGCTTTCACAGACAAACACACTCTGGCCATCTGCCTTTGCCTTGCCTCCCACCACTCACAACACACATTCTCAGGCGCAATCTCACTCTCACTCTCAGCACAGACCACCACCCAAAGTGCCAACACCCAAGCCATTTCTGACGCACGCTACATCTAAGGGCTTAGAGCTGTTGCTGGTCCTCACCTTCCCTTGACAGCGCTTTCACAGCCAAACACACTCTGGCCATCTATCCTGGCTTTGCCTCCCACCACTCCCAACACACTCTCACTCTCGGCACACACCACCGCCCAAAGTGCCAACACCCAAGTTATTTCTGCCGCATGCTAACTCTAAGGGCTGTGTACTGTTGATGGTCTTCACCTTCCCTTGACACCGCTTTCACAGCCAAACACACGCTGGCCATGTACCCTGGCTTTGCCTCCCAGCACTCCCAACACACATTCTCAGGCTCAATCTCACTCTCACTCCCAGTACAGACCACCTCCCAAAGTGCAAACGTCCAAGCCATTTCTCCCATACGATAGGCCTAAGGGCTTAGAGCAGTTGCTGGTCCTCACCTTCCCTTGACACCGCTTTCACAGCCAAACACACGCTGGCCATCTACCCTGCCTTTGCCTCCCAGCACTCCCAACACACATTCTCAGGCTCAATCTCACTCTCACTGTCGGCACAGACCACCTCCCAAAGTGCAAACATGCAAGTCATTTTTTCCCATACTATAGGCCTAAGGTCTTAGAGCTGTTGCTGGTCGTCACCTTCCCTTGACACCGCTTTCACAGCCAAACACACTCTGACCATCTGCCTTTGCCTTGCCTCCCACCACTCCCAACACACTCTCACCTTCGGCACAGAGCAACTCCCAAAGTGCAAACACAACAAACTCTTTCTGACACATGCTACATCTAAGGGCTTAGAGCTGTTGCTGGTCCTCACCTTCCCTTGACAGCGCTTTCACAGCCAAACACACTCTGGCCATCTATCCTGGCTTCGCCTCCCAGCACTCCCAAAACACATTCTCACGCTCAATCTCACTCTCACTCCCGGCACAGACCACCTCCCAAAGTGCAAACGTCCAAGGCATTTCTCCCATACGATAGGCCTAAGGGCTTAGAGCTGTTGCTGGTCCTCACCTTCCCTCGACACCGCTTTCACAGCCAAATGCACTCTAACCATCTGCCTTTGCCTTGCCTCCCACCACTCCCAACACACTCTCACTCTCGGCACACACCACCGCCCAAAGTGCCAACACCCAAGCAATTTCTGCCGCATGCTACCTCTAAGGGCTTTGTGCTGTTGATGGTCTTCACCTTCCCTTGACACCGCTTTCACAGCCAAACACACGCTGGCCATCTACCCTGGCTTTGCCTCCCAGCACTCCCAACACACATTCTCAGGCTCAATCTCACTCTCACTCCCAGTACAGACCAGCTGCCAAAGTGCAAACTTCCAAGCCATTTCTCCCATACGATAGGCCTAAGGGCTTAGAGCTGTTGCTGGTCCTCACCTTCCCTTGACACCGCTTTCACAGCCAAACGCACTCTGGCCATCTGCCTTTGCCTTGCCTCCCACCACTCCCAACACACTCTCACTCTCGGCACACACCACCGCCCAAAGTGCAAACGTCCAAGCCATTTCCAACGCACACTACATCTAAGGGCTTAGAGCTGTTGCTGGTCCTCACCTTCCCTTGACAGCGCTTTCACAGCCAAACACACTCTGGCCATCTACCCTGGCTTCACCTCCCAGCACTCCCAACACACCTTCTCACGCTCATTCTCACTATCACTGTCGGCACAGACCACCTCCCAAAGTGCCAACACCCAAGCAATTTCTGCCACATGCTACCTCTAAGGGCTTAGAGCTGTTGCTGGTCCTCACCTTCCCTTCACACTGCTTTCACAGCCAAACACACTCTGGCCTTCTGCCTTTGCCTTGCCTCCCACCACTCACAACACACATTCTCAGGCGCAATCTCACTCTCAGTCCCGGCACGGACCAGCACCCAAAGTGCCAACACCCAAGCCATTTCCAACGCACGCTACATCTAAGGGCTTAGAGCTGTTGCTGGTCCTCACCTTCCCTTGACAGCGCTTTCACAGCCAAACACACGCTGGCCATCTACCCTGGCTTTGCCTCCCAGCACTCCCAACACATATTCTCACGCTCAATCTCACTCTCACTCCCGGTACAGACCACCTCCGAAAGTGCAAACGTCCAAGCCATTTCTCCCATACGATAGGCCTAAGGGCTCAGAGCTGTTCCTGGTCCTCACCTTCCCTTGACACCGCTTTCACAGCCAAACACACTCTGGCCATCTGCCTTTGCCTTGCCTCCCACCACTCACAACACACATTCTCAGGCGCAATCTCACTCTCACTCTCAGCACAGACCACCACCCAAAGTGCCAACACCCAAGCCATTTCTGACGCACGCTACATCTAAGGGCTTAGAGCTGTTGCTGGTCCTCACCTTCCCTTGACAGCGCTTTCACAGCCAAACACACTCTGGCCATCTATCCTGGCTTTGCCTCCCACCACTCCCAACACACTCTCACTCTCGGCACACACCACCGCCCAAAGTGCCAACACCCAAGTTATTTCTGCCGCATGCTAACTCTAAGGGCTGTGTACTGTTGATGGTCTTCACCTTCCCTTGACACCGCTTTCACAGCCAAACACACGCTGGCCATGTACCCTGGCTTTGCCTCCCAGCACTCCCAACACACATTCTCAGGCTCAATCTCACTCTCACTCCCAGTACAGACCACCTCCCAAAGTGCAAACGTCCAAGCCATTTCTCCCATACGATAGGCCTAAGGGCTTAGAGCAGTTGCTGGTCCTCACCTTCCCTTGACACCGCTTTCACAGCCAAACACACGCTGGCCATCTACCCTGCCTTTGCCTCCCAGCACTCCCAACACACATTCTCAGGCTCAATCTCACTCTCACTGTCGGCACAGACCACCTCCCAAAGTGCAAACATGCAAGTCATTTTTTCCCATACTATAGGCCTAAGGTCTTAGAGCTGTTGCTGGTCGTCACCTTCCCTTGACACCGCTTTCACAGCCAAACACACTCTGACCATCTGCCTTTGCCTTGCCTCCCACCACTCCCAACACACTCTCACCTTCGGCACAGAGCAACTCCCAAAGTGCAAACACAACAAACTCTTTCTGACACATGCTACATCTAAGGGCTTAGAGCTGTTGCTGGTCCTCACCTTCCCTTGACAGCGCTTTCACAGCCAAACACACTCTGGCCATCTATCCTGGCTTCGCCTCCCAGCACTCCCAAAACACATTCTCACGCTCAATCTCACTCTCACTCCCGGCACAGACCACCTCCCAAAGTGCAAACGTCCAAGGCATTTCTCCCATACGATAGGCCTAAGGGCTTAGAGCTGTTGCTGGTCCTCACCTTCCCTCGACACCGCTTTCACAGCCAAATGCACTCTAACCATCTGCCTTTGCCTTGCCTCCCACCACTCCCAACACACTCTCACTCTCGGCACACACCACCGCCCAAAGTGCCAACACCCAAGCAATTTCTGCCGCATGCTACCTCTAAGGGCTTTGTGCTGTTGCTGGTCTTCACCTTCCCTTGACACCGCTTTCACAGCCAAACACACGCTGGCCATCTACCCTGGCTTTGCCTCCCAGCACTCCCAACACACATTCTCAGGCTCAATCTCACTCTCACTCCCAGTACAGACCAGCTGCCAAAGTGCAAACTTCCAAGCCATTTCTCCCATACGATAGGCCTAAGGGCTTAGAGCTGTTGCTGGTCCTCACCTTCCCTTGACACCGCTTTCACAGCCAAACGCACTCTGGCCATCTGCCTTTGCCTTGCCTCCCACCACTCCCAACACACTCTCACTCTCGGCACACACCACCGCCCAAAGTGCAAACGTCCAAGCCATTTCCAACGCACACTACATCTAAGGGCTTAGAGCTGTTGCTGGTCCTCACCTTCCCTTGACAGCGCTTTCACAGCCAAACACACTCTGGCCATCTACCCTGGCTTCACCTCCCAGCACTCCCAACACACCTTCTCACGCTCATTCTCACTATCACTGTCGGCACAGACCACCTCCCAAAGTGCCAACACCCAAGCAATTTCTGCCACATGCTACCTCTAAGGGCTTAGAGCTGTTGCTGGTCCTCACCTTCCCTTGACACTGCTTTCACAGCCAAACACACTCTGGCCTTCTGCCTTTGCCTTGCCTCCCACCACTCACAACACACATTCTCAGGCGCAATCTCACTCTCAGTCCCGGCACGGACCAGCACCCAAAGTGCCAACACCCAAGCCATTTCCAACGCACGCTACATCTAAGGGCTTAGAGCTGTTGCTGGTCCTCACCTTCCCTTGACAGCGCTTTCACAGCCAAACACACGCTGGCCATCTACCCTGGCTTTGCCTCCCAGCACTCCCAACACATATTCTCACGCTCAATCTCACTCTCACTCCCGGTACAGACCACCTCCGAAAGTGCAAACGTCCAAGCCATTTCTCCCATACGATAGGCCTAAGGGCTCAGAGCTGTTCCTGGTCCTCACCTTCCCTTGACACCGCTTTCACAGCCAAACGCACTCTGGCCATCTGCCTTTGCCTTGCCTCCCACCACTCCCAACACACTCTCACTCTCGGCACACACCACCGCCCAAAGTGCAAACGTCCAAGCCATTTCCAACGCACACTACATCTAAGGGCTTAGAGCTGTTGCTGGTCCTCACCTTCCCTTGACAGCGCTTTCACAGCCAAACACACGCTGGCCATCTACCCTGGCTTCACCTCCCAGCACTCCCAACACACCTTCTCACGCTCATTCTCACTATCACTGTCGGCACAGACCACCTCCCAAAGTGCCAACACCCAAGCAATTTCTGCCACATGCTACCTCTAAGGGCTTAGTGCTGTTGCTGGTCCTCACCTTCCCTTCACACTGCTTTCACAGCCAAACACACTCTGGCCTTCTGCCTTTGCCTTGCCTCCCACCACTCACAACACACATTCTCAGGCGCAATCTCACTCTCAGTCCCGGCACGGACCAGCACCCAAAGTGCCAACACCCAAGCCATTTCCAACGCACGCTACATCTAAGGGCTTAGAGGTGTTGCTGGTCCTCACCTTCCCTTGACAGCGCTTTCACAGCCAAACACACGCTGGCCATCTACCCTGGCTTTGCCTCCCAGCACTCCCAACACACATTCTCAGGCTCAATCTCACTCTCACTCCCAGTACAGACCACCTCCCAAAGTGCAAACGTCCAAGCCATTTCTCCCATACGATAGGCCTAAGGGCTTAGAGCAGTTGCTGGTCCTCACCTTCCCTTGACACCGCTTTCACAGCCAAACACACGCTGGCCATCTACCCTGCCTTTGCCTCCCAGCACTCCCAACACACCTTCTCAGGCTCAATCTCACTCTCACTGTCGGCACAGACCACCTCCCAAAGTGCAAACGTCCAAGCCATTTCTGAGGAACGCTACATCTAAGGGCTTAGAGCTGTTGCTGGCCCTCGCCTTCCCTTGACAGCGCTTTCACAGCCAAACACACTCTGGCCATCTGCCTTTGCCTTGCCTCCCACCACTCCCAACACACTCTCACCTTCGGCACAGACCACCTCCCAAAGTGCCAACACCCAAGCAATTTCTGCCACATGCTACCTCTAAGGGCTTAGTGCTGTTGCTGGTCCTCACCTTCCCTTGACAGCGCTTTCACAGACAAACACACTCTGGCCATCTGCCTTTGCCTTGCCTCCCACCACTCACAACACACATTCTCAGGCGCAATCTCACTCTCACTCTCAGCACAGACCACCACCCAAAGTGCCAACACCCAAGCCATTTCTGACGCACGCTACATCTAAGGGCTTAGAGCTGTTGCTGGTCCTCACCTTCCCTTGACAGCGCTTTCACAGCCAAACACACTCTGGCCATCTATCCTGGCTTTGCCTCCCACCACTCCCAACACACTCTCACTCTCGGCACACACCACCGCCCAAAGTGCCAACACCCAAGTTATTTCTGCCGCATGCTAACTCTAAGGGCTGTGTACTGTTGATGGTCTTCACCTTCCCTTGACACCGCTTTCACAGCCAAACACACGCTGGCCATGTACCCTGGCTTTGCCTCCCAGCACTCCCAACACACATTCTCAGGCTCAATCTCACTCTCACTCCCAGTACAGACCACCTCCCAAAGTGCAAACGTCCAAGCCATTTCTCCCATACGATAGGCCTAAGGGCTTAGAGCAGTTGCTGGTCCTCACCTTCCCTTGACACCGCTTTCACAGCCAAACACACGCTGGCCATCTACCCTGCCTTTGCCTCCCAGCACTCCCAACACACATTCTCAGGCTCAATCTCACTCTCACTGTCGGCACAGACCACCTCCCAAAGTGCAAACATGCAAGTCATTTTTTCCCATACTATAGGCCTAAGGTCTTAGAGCTGTTGCTGGTCGTCACCTTCCCTTGACACCGCTTTCACAGCCAAGCACACTCTGACCATCTGCCTTTGCCTTGCCTCCCACCACTCCCAACACACTCGCACCTTCGGCACAGAGCAACTCCCAAAGTGCAAACACAACAAACTCTTTCTGACACATGCTACATCTAAGGGCTTAGAGCTGTTGCTGGTCCTCACCTTCCCTTGACAGCGCTTTCACAGCCAAACACACTCTGCCCATCTATCCTGGCTTCGCCTCCCAGCACTCCCAAAACACATTCTCACGCTCAATCTCACTCTCACTCCCGGCACAGACCACCTCCCAAAGTGCAAACGTCCAAGGCATTTCTCCCATACGATAGGCCTAAGGGCTTAGAGCTGTTGCTGGTCCTCACCTTCCCTCGACACCGCTTTCACAGCCAAATGCACTCTAACCATCTGCCTTTGCCTTGCCTCCCACCACTCCCAACACACTCTCACTCTCGGCACACACCACCGCCCAAAGTGCCAACACCCAAGCAATTTCTGCCGCATGCTACCTCTAAGGGCTTTGTGCTGTTGATGGTCTTCACCTTCCCTTGACACCGCTTTCACAGCCAAACACACGCTGGCCATCTACCCTGGCTTTGCCTCCCAGCACTCCCAACACACATTCTCAGGCTCAATCTCACTCTCACTCCCAGTACAGACCAGCTGCCAAAGTGCAAACTTCCAAGCCATTTCTCCCATACGATAGGCCTAAGGGCTTAGAGCTGTTGCTGGTCCTCACCTTCCCTTGACACCGCTTTCACAGCCAAACGCACTCTGGCCATCTGCCTTTGCCTTGCCTCCCACCACTCCCAACACACTCTCACTCTCGGCACACACCACCGCCCAAAGTGCAAACGTCCAAGCCATTTCCAACGCACACTACATCTAAGGGCTTAGAGCTGTTGCTGGTCCTCACCTTCCCTTGACAGCGCTTTCACAGCCAAACACACTCTGGCCATCTACCCTGGCTTCACCTCCCAGCACTCCCAACACACCTTCTCACGCTCATTCTCACTATCACTGTCGGCACAGACCACCTCCCAAAGTGCCAACACCCAAGCAATTTCTGCCACATGCTACCTCTAAGGGCTTAGTGCTGTTGCTGGTCCTCACCTTCCCTTCACACTGCTTTCACAGCCAAACACACTCTGGCCTTCTGCCTTTGCCTTGCCTCCCACCACTCACAACACACATTCTCAGGCGCAATCTCACTCTCAGTCCCGGCACGGACCAGCACCCAAAGTGCCAACACCCAAGCCATTTCCAACGCACGCTACATCTAAGGGCTTAGAGCTGTTGCTGGTCCTCACCTTCCCTTGACAGCGCTTTCACAGCCAAACACACGCTGGCCATCTACCCTGGCTTTGCCTCCCAGCACTCCCAACACATATTCTCACGCTCAATCTCACTCTCACTCCCGGTACAGACCACCTCCCAAAGTGCAAACGTCCAAGGCATTTCTCCCATACGATAGGCCTAAGGGCTCAGAGCTGTTGCTGGTCCTCACCTTCCCTTGACACCGCTTTCACAGCCAAACGCACTCTGGCCATCTGCCTTTGCCTTGCCTCCCAGCACTCCCAACACACTCTCACTCTCGGCACACACCACCGCCCAAAGTGCCAACACCCAAGCCATTTCCAACGCACACTACATCTAAGGGCTTAGAGCTGTTGCTGGTCCTCACCTTCCCTTGACAGCGCTTTCACAGCCAAACACACTCTGGCCATCTACCCTGGCTTTGCCTCCCAGCACTCCCAACACACCTTCTCACGCTCATTCTCACTATCACTGTCGGCACAGACCACCTCCCAAAGTGCCAACACCCAAGCAATTTCTGCCACATGCTACCTCTAAGGGCTTAGTGCTGTTGCTGGTCCTCACCTTCCCTTCACACTGCTTTCACAGCCAAACACACTCTGGCCTTCTGCCTTTGCCTTGCCTCCCACCACTCACAACACACATTCTCAGGCGCAATCTTACTCTCATTCCGGCACGGACCAGCACCCAAAGTGCCAACACCCAAGCCATTTCCAACGCACGCTACATCTAAGGGCTTAGAGCTGTTGCTGGTCCTCACCTTCCCTTGACAGCGCTTTCACAGCCAAACACACGCTGGCCATCTACCCTGGCTTTGCCTCCCAGCACTCCCAACACATATTCTCACGCTCAATCTCACTCTCACTCCCGGTACAGACCACCTCCGAAAGTGCAAACGTCCAAGGCATTTCTCCCATACGATAGGCCTAAGGTCTTAGAGCTGTTGCTGGTCCTCACCTTCCCTTGACACCGCTTTCACAGCCAAACACACCCTGCCCATCTATCCTGGCTTCGCCTCCCAGCACTCCCAACACACATTCTCACGCTCAATCTCACTCTCACTGTTGGCACAGACCACCTCCCAAAGTGCAAACGTCCAAGCCATTTCTCCCATACGATAGGCCTAAGGGCTTAGAGCTGTTGCTGGTCCTCACCTTCCCTTGACACCGCTTTCACAGCCAAACACACCCTGCCCATCTATCCTGGCTTCGCCTCCCAGCACTCCCAACACACATTCTCACGCTCAATCTCACTCTTACTGTTGGCACAGACCACCTCCCAAAGTGCAAACGTCCAAGCCATTTCTCCCGTACGATAGGGCTAAGGGCTTAGAGCAGTTGCTGGTCCTCACCTTCCCTTGACACCGCTTTCACAGCCAAACACACTCTGGCCATCTGCCTTTGCCTTGCCTCCCACCACTCCCAACACACTCTCACTTTCGGCACAGAGCAACTCCCAAAGTGCAAACACAACAAACTCTTTCTGACACATGCTACATCTAAGGGCTTAGAGCTGTTGCTGGTCCTCAACTTCCCTTGACAGCGATTTCACAGCCAAACACACGCTGGCCATCTACCCTGGCTTTGCCTCCCACCACTCCCAACACACATTCTCAAGCTCAATCTCACTCTCACTGTCGGCACAGACCACCTCCCAAAGTGCAAACCTGCAAGTCATTTTTCCCATACTATAGGCCTAAGGGCTTAGAGCTGTTGCTGGTCCTCACCTTCCCTTGACACCGCTTTCACAGCCAAACACACCCTGCCCATCTATCCTGGCTTCGCCTCCCAGCACTCCCAACACACATTCTCATGCTCAATCTCACTCTCACTGTTGGCACAGACCACCTCCCAAAGTGCAAACGTCCAAGCCATTTCTCCCATACGATAGGGCTAAGGGCTTAGAGCAGTTGCTGGTCGTCACCTTCCCTTGACACCGCTTTCACAGCCAAACACACTCTGGCCATCTGCCTTTGCCTTGCCTCCCACCACTCCCAACACACTCTCACCTTCGGCACAGAGCAACTCCCAAAGTGCAAAAACAACAAACTCTTTCTGACACATGCTACATCTAAGGGCTTAGAGCTGTTGCTGGTCCTCACCTTCCCTTGACAGCGCTTTCACAGCCAAACACACTCTGCCCATCTATCCTGGCTTCGCCTCCCAGCACTCCCAACACACATTCTCACGCTCAATCTCACTCTCACTCCCGGCACAGACCACCTCCCAAAGTGCAAACGTCCAAGGCATTTCTCCCATACGATAGGCCTAAGGGCTTAGAGCTGTTGCTGGTCCTCACCTTCCCTCGACACCGCTTTCACAGCCAAACGCACTCTGGCCATCTGCCTTTGCCTTGCCTCCCAGCACTCCCAACACACTCTCACTCTCGGCACACACCACCGCCCAAAGTGCCAACACCCAAGCCATTTCCAACGCACACTACATCTAAGGGCTTAGAGCTGTTGCTGGTCCTCACCTTCCCTTGACACCGCTTTCACAGCCAAACACACGCTGGCCATCTACCCTGGCTTTGCCTCCCAGCACTCCCAACACACCTTCTCAGGCTCAATCTCACTCTCACTCCTGGCACAGACCAACTCCCAAAGTGCAAACACGCAAGTCATTTTTCCCATACTATATGCCTAAGGGCTTAGAGCTGTTGCTGGTCCTCACCTTCCCTTGACAGCGCTTTCACAGCCAAACACACGCTGGCCATCTGCCTTTGCCTTGCCTCCAAGCACTCCCAACACACTCTCACTCTCGGCACACACCACCGCCCAAAGTGCCAACACCCAAGCGATTTCTGCCGCATGCTACCTCTAAGGGCTTTGTGCTGTTGATGGTCTTCACCTTCCCTTGACACCGCTTTCACAGCCAAACACACGCTGGCCATCTACCCTGGCTTTGCCTCCCAGCACTCCCAACACACATTCTCAGGCTCAATCTCACTCTCACTCCCAGTACAGACCACCTCCCAAAGTGCAAACGTCCAAGCCATTTCTCCCATACGATAGGCCTAAGGGCTTAGAGCAGTTGCTGGTCCTCACCTTCCCTTGACACCGCTTTCACAGCCAAACACACGATGGCCATCTACCCTGCCTTTGCCTCCCAGCACTCCCAACACACCTTCTCAGGCTCAATCTCACTCTCACTGTCGGCACAGACCACCTCCCAAAGTGCAAACGTCCAAGCCATTTCTGAGGAACGCTACATCTAAGGGCTTAGAGCTGTTGCTGGCCCTCGCCTTCCCTTGACAGCGCTTTCACAGCCAAACACACTCTGGCCATCTGCCTTTGCCTTGCCTCCCACCACTCCCAACACACTCTCACCTTCGGCACAGACCACCTCCCAAAGTGCCAACACCCAAGCAATTTCTGCCACATGCTACCTCTAAGGGCTTAGTGCTGTTGCTGGTCCTCACCTTCCCTTGACAGCGCTTTCACAGACAAACACACTCTGGCCATCTGCCTTTGCCTTGCCTCCCACCACTCACAACACACATTCTCAGGCGCAATCTCACTCTCACTCTCAGCACAGACCACCACCCAAAGTGCCAACACCCAAGCCATTTCTGACGCACGCTACATCTAAGGGCTTAGAGCTGTTGCTGGTCCTCACCTTCCCTTGACAGCGCTTTCACAGCCAAACACACTCTGGCCATCTATCCTGGCTTTGCCTCCCACCACTCCCAACACACTCTCACTCTCGGCACACACCACCGCCCAAAGTGCCAACACCCAAGTTATTTCTGCCGCATGCTAACTCTAAGGGCTGTGTACTGTTGATGGTCTTCACCTTCCCTTGACACCGCTTTCACAGCCAAACACACGCTGGCCATGTACCCTGGCTTTGCCTCCCAGCACTCCCAACACACCTTCTCAGGCTCAATCTCACTCTCACTCCCAGTACAGACCACCTCCCAAAGTGCAAACGTCCAAGCCATTTCTCCCATAGGATAGGCCTAAGGGCTTAGAGCAGTTGCTGGTCCTCACCTTCCCTTGACACCGCTTTCACAGCCAAACACACGCTGGCCATCTACCCTGGCTTTGCCTCCCAGCACTCCCAACACACATTCTCAGGCTCAATCTCACTCTCACTGTCGGCACAGACCACCTCCCAAAGTGCAAACATGCAAGTCATTTTTTCCCATACTATAGGCCTAAGGTCTTAGAGCTGTTGCTGGTCGTCACCTTCCCTTGACACCGCTTTCACAGCCAAACACACTCTGACCATCTGCCTTTGCCTTGCCTCCCACCACTCCCAACACACTCGCACCTTCGGCACAGAGCAACTCCCAAAGTGCAAACACAACAAACTCTTTCTGACACATGCTACATCTAAGGGCTTAGAGCTGTTGCTGGTCCTCACCTTCCCTTGACAGCGCTTTCACAGCCAAACACACTCTGGCCATCTATCCTGGCTTCGCCTCCCAGCACTCCCAAAACACATTCTCACGCTCAATCTCACTCTCAGTGTTGGCACAGACCACCTCCCAAAGTGCAAACGTCCAAGCCATTTCTCCCATACGATAGGCCTAAGGGCTTAGAGCTGTTGCTGGTCCTCACCTTCCCTCGACACCGCTTTCACAGCCAAATGCACTCTAACCATCTGCCTTTGCCTTGCCTCCCACCACTCCCAACACACTCTCACTCTCGGCACACACCACCGCCCAAAGTGCCAACACCCAAGCAATTTCTGCCGCATGCTACCTCTAAGGGCTTTGTGCTGTTGCTGGTCTTCACCTTCCTTTGACACCGCTTTCACAGCCAAACACACGCTGGCCATCTACCCTGGCTTTGCCTCCCAGCACTCCCAACACACATTCTCAGGCTCAATCTCACTCTCACTCCCAGTACAGACCAGCTGCCAAAGTGCAAACTTCCAAGCCATTTCTCCCATACGATAGGCCTAAGGGCTTAGAGCTGTTGCTGGTCCTCACCTTCCCTTGACACCGCTTTCACAGCCAAACGCACTCTGGCCATCTGCCTTTGCCTTGCCTCCCACCACTCCCAACACACTCTCACTCTCGGCACACACCACCGCCCAAAGTGCAAACGTCCAAGCCATTTCCAACGCACACTACATCTAAGGGCTTAGAGCTGTTGCTGGTCCTCACCTTCCCTTGACAGCGCTTTCACAGCCAAACACACTCTGGCCATCTACCCTGGCTTCGCCTCCCAGCACTCCCAACACACCTTCTCACGCTCATTCTCACTATCACTGTCGGCACAGACCACCTCCCAAAGTGCCAACACCCAAGCAATTTCTGCCACATGCTACCTCTAAGGGCTTAGTGCTGTTGCTGGTCCTCACCTTCCCTTCACACTGCTTTCACAGCCAAACACACTCTGGCCTTCTGCCTTTGCCTTGCCTCCCACCACTCACAACACACATTCTCAGGCGCAATCTCACTCTCAGTCCCGGCACGGACCAGCACCCAAAGTGCCAACACCCAAGCCATTTCCAACGCACGCTACATCTAAGGGCTTAGAGCTGTTGCTGGTCCTCACCTTCCCTTGACAGCGCTTTCACAGCCAAACACACGCTGGCCATCTACCCTGGCTTTGCCTCCCAGCACTCCCAACACATATTCTCACGCTCAATCTCACTCTCACTCCCGGTACAGACCACCTCCCAAAGTGCAAACGTCCAAGGCATTTCTCCCATACGATAGGCCTAAGGGCTTAGAGCTGTTGCTGGTCCTCACCTTCCCTTGACACCGCTTTCACAGCCAAACGCACTCTGGCCATCTGCCTTTGCCTTGCCTCCCACCACTCCCAACACACTCTCACTCTCGGCACACACCACCGCCCAAAGTGCCAACACCCAAGCCATTTCCAACGCACACTACATCTAAGGGCTTAGAGCTGTTGCTGGTCCTCACCTTCCCTTGACAGCGCTTTCACAGCCAAACACACTCTGGCCATCTACCCTGGCTTCACCTCCCAGCACTCCCAACACACCTTCTCACGCTCATTCTCACTATCACTGTCGGCACAGACCACCTCCCAAAGTGCCAACACCCAAGCAATTTCTGCCACATGCTACCTCTAAGGGCTTAGTGCTGTTGCTGGTCCTCACCTTCCCTTCACACTGCTTTCACAGCCAAACACACTCTGGCCTTCTGCCTTTGCCTTGCCTCCCACCACTCACAACACACATTCTCAGGCGCAATCTCACTCTCAGTCCCGGCACGGACCAGCACCCAAAGTGCCAACACCCAAGCCATTTCCAACGCACGCTACATCTAAGGGCTTAGAGCTGTTGCTGGTCCTCACCTTCCCTTGACAGCGCTTTCACAGCCAAACACACGCTGGCCATCTACCCTGGCTTTGCCTCCCAGCACTCCCAACACATATTCTCACGCTCAATCTCACTCTCACTCCCGGTACAGACCACCTCCGAAAGTGCAAACGTCCAAGCCATTTCTCCCATACGATAGGCCTAAGGGCTTAGAGCTGTTGCTGGTCCTCACCTTCCCTTGACACCGCTTTCACAGCCAAACACACCCTGCCCATCTATCCTGGCTTCGCCTCCCAGCACTCCCAACACACATTCTCACGCTCAATCTCACTCTCACTGTTGGCACAGACCACCTCCCAAAGTGCAAACGTCCAAGCCATTTCTCCCATACGATAGGCCTAAGGGCTTAGAGCTGTTGCTGGTCCTCACCTTCCCTTGACACCGCTTTCACAGCCAAACACACCCTGCCCATCTATCCTGGCTTCGCCTCCCAGCACTCCCAAAACACATTCTCACGCTCAATCTCACTCTCACTCCCGGCACAGACCACCTCCCAAAGTGCAAACGTCCAAGGCATTTCTCCCATACGATAGGCCTAAGGGCTTAGAGCTGTTGCTGGTCCTCACCTTCCCTCGACACCGCTTTCACAGCCAAATGCACTCTAACCATCTGCCTTTGCCTTGCCTCCCACCACTCCCAACACACTCTCACTCTCGGCACACACCACCGCCCAAAGTGCCAACACCCAAGCAATTTCTGCCGCATGCTACCTCTAAGGGCTTTGTGCTGTTGATGGTCTTCACCTTCCCTTGACACCGCTTTCACAGCCAAACACACGCTGGCCATCTACCCTGGCTTTGCCTCCCAGCACTCCCAACACACATTCTCAGGCTCAATCTCACTCTCACTCCCAGTACAGACCAGCTGCCAAAGTGCAAACGTCCAAGCCATTTTTCCATACGATAGGCCTAAGGCCTTAGAGCAGTTGCTGGTCGTCACCTTCCCTTGACACCGCTTTCACAGCCAAACACACTCTGGCCATCTGCCTTTGCCTTGCCTCCCACCACTCCCAACACACTCTAACCTTCGGCACAGAGCAACTCCCAAAGTGCAAACACAACAAACTCTTTCTGACACATGCTACATCTAAGGGCTTAGAGCTGTTGCTGGTCCTCACCTTCCCTTGACAGCGCTTTCACAGCCAAACACACTCTGCCCATCTATCCTGGCTTCGCCTCCCAGCACTCCCAACACACATTCTCACGCTCAATCTCACTCTCACTCCCGGCACAGACCACCTCCCAAAGTGCAAACGTCCAAGGCATTTCTCCCATACGATAGGCCTAAGGGCTTAGAGCTGTTGCTGGTCCTCACCTTCCCTCGACACCGCTTTCACAGCCAAACGCACTCTGGCCATCTGCCTTTGCCTTGCCTCCCAGCACTCCCAACACACTCTCACTCTCGGCACACACCACCGCCCAAAGTGCCAACACCCAAGCCATTTCCAACGCACACTACATCTAAGGGCTTAGAGCTGTTGCTGGTCCTCACCTTCCCTTGACACCGCTTTCACAGCCAAACACACGCTGGCCATCTACCCTGGCTTTGCCTCCCAGCACTACCAACACACCTTCTCAGGCTCAATCTCACTCTCACTCCTGGCACAGACCAACTCCCAAAGTGCAAACACGCAAGTCATTTTTGCCATACTATATGCCTAAGGGCTTAGAGCTGTTGCTGGTCCTCACCTTCCCTTGACAGCGCTTTCACAGCCAAACACACGCTGGCCATCTGCCTTTGCCTTGCCTCCAAGCACTCCCAACACACTCTCACTCTCGGCACACACCACCGCCCAAAGTGCCAACACCCAAGCGATTTCTGCCGCATGCTACCTCTAAGGGCTTTGTGCTGTTGATGGTCTTCACCTTCCCTTGACACCGCTTTCACAGCCAAACACACGCTGGCCATCTACCCTGGCTTTGCCTCCCAGCACTCCCAACACACATTCTCAGGCTCAATCTCACTCTCACTCCCAGTACAGACCACCTCCCAAAGTGCAAACGTCCAAGCCATTTCTCCCATACGATAGGCCTAAGGGCTTAGAGCAGTTGCTGGTCCTCACCTTCCCTTGACACCGCTTTCACAGCCAAACACACGCTGGCCATCTACCCTGCCTTTGCCTCCCACCACTCCCAACACACCTTCTCAGGCTCAATCTCACTCTCACTGTCGGCACAGACCACCTCCCAAAGTGCAAACGTCCAAGTCATTTCTGAGGAACGCTACATCTAAGGGCTTAGAGCTGTTGCTGGCCCTCGCCTTCCCTTGACAGCGCTTTCACAGCCAAACACACTCTGGCCATCTGCCTTTGCCTTGCCTCCCACCACTCCCAACACACTCTCACCTTCGGCACAGACCACCTCCCAAAGTGCCAACACCCAAGCAATTTCTGCCACATGCTACCTCTAAGGGCTTAGTGCTGTTGCTGGTCCTCACCTTCCCTTGACAGCGCTTTCACAGACAAACACACTCTGGCCATCTATCCTGGCTTTGCCTCCCAGCACTCCCAACACACTCTCACTCTCGGCACACACCACCGCCCAAAGTGCCAACACCCAAGTTATTTCTGCCGCATGCTAACTCTAAGGGCTGTGTACTGTTGATGGTCTTCACCTTCCCTTGACACCGCTTTCACAGCCAAACACACGCTGGCCATCTACCCTGGCTTCACCTCCCAGCACTCCCAACACATTCTCACGCTCAATCTCACTATCACTGTCGGCACAGACCACCTCCCAAGGTGCAAACGTCCAAGCCATTTCTGAGGAACGCTACATCTAAGGGCTTAGAGCTGTTGCTGGCCCTCGCCTTCCCTTGACAGCGCTTTCACAGCCAAACACACTCTGGCCATCTGCCGTTGCCTTGCCTCCCACCACTCCCAACACGCTCTCACCTTCAGCACAGACCACCTCCAAAAGTGCCAACACCCAAGCAATTTCTGCCACATGCTACCTCTAAGGGCTTAGTGCTGTTGCTGGTCCTCACCTTCCCTTGACACCGCTTTCACAGCCAAACACACGCTGGCCATCTGCCTTTGCCTTGCCTCCCAGCACTCCCAACACACATTCTCACGCTCAATCTCACTCTCACTCCCGGCTCAGACCACCTCCCAAAGTGCAAACGTCCAAGCCATTTCTCCCATACGATAGGCCTAAGGGCTTAGAGCAGTTGCTGGTCGTCACCTTCCCTTGACAGCGCTTTCACAGCCAAACACACTCTGGCCATCTGCCTTTCCCTTGCCTCCCACCACTCCCAACACACTCTCACCTTCGGCACAGACCACCTCCCAAAGTGCAAACACAACAAACTCTTTCTGACACCTGCTACATCTAAGGGCTTTGTGCTGTTTGTGGTCCTCACCTTCCCTTGACACCACTTTCACAGCCAAACACACTCTGGCCATCTGCCTTTGCCTTGCCTCCCACCACTCCCAACACATTCTCAGGCGCAATCTCACTCTCACTCTCAGCACAGACCACCACCCAAAGTGCCAACACCCAAGCCATTTCTGACGCACGCTACATCTAAGGGCTTAGAGCTGTTGCTGGTCCTCACCTTCCCTTGACACCGCTTTCACAGCCAAACACACGCTGGCCATCTACCCTGGCTTTGCCTCCCACCACTCCCAACACACATTCTCACGCTCAATCTCACTCTCACTGTCGGCACAGACCACCTCAAAAAGTGCAAACATGCAAGTCATTTTTTCCCATACTATAGGCCTAAGGTCTTAGAGCTGTTGCTGGTCGTCACCTTCCCTTGACACCGCTTTCACAGCCAAACACACTCTGACCATCTGCCTTTGCCTTGCCTCCCACCACTCCCAACACACTCTCACCTTCGGCACAGAGCAACTCCCAAAGTGCAAACACAACAAACTCTTTCTGACACATGCTACATCTAAGGGCTTAGAGCTGTTGCTGGTCCTCACCTTCCCTTGACAGCGCTTTCACAGCCAAACACACTCTGCCCATCTATCCTGGCTTCGCCTCCCAGCACTCCCAAAACACATTCTCACGCTCAATCTCACTCTCACTCCCGGCACAGACCACCTCCCAAAGTGCAAACGTCCAAGGCATTTCTCCCATACGATAGGCCTAAGGGCTTAGAGCTGTTGCTGGTCCTCACCTTCCCTCGACACCGCTTTCACAGCCAAATGCACTCTAACCATCTGCCTTTGCCTTGCCTCCCACCACTCCCAACACACTCTCACTCTCGGCACACACCACCGCCCAAAGTGCCAACACCCAAGCAATTTCTGCCGCATGCTACCTCTAAGGGCTTTGTGCTGTTGATGGTCTTCACCTTCCCTTGACACCGCTTTCACAGCCAAACACACGCTGGCCATCTACCCTGGCTTTGCCTCCCAGCACTCCCAACACACATTCTCAGGCTCAATCTCACTCTCACTCCCAGTACAGACCAGCTGCCAAAGTGCAAACTTCCAAGCCATTTCTCCCATACGATAGGCCTAAGGGCTTAGAGCTGTTGCTGGTCCTCACCTTCCCTTGACACCGCTTTCACAGCCAAACGCATTCTGGCCATCTGCCTTTGCCTTGCCTCCCACCACTCCCAACACACTCTCACTCTCGGCACACACCACCGCCCAAAGTGCCAACACCCAAGCCATTTCCAACGCACACTACATCTAAGAGCTTAGAGCTGTTGCTGGTCCTCACCTTCCCTTGACAGCGCTTTCACAGCCAAACACACTCTGGCCATCTACCCTGGCTTCACCTCCCAGCACTCCCAACACACCTTCTCACGCTCAATCTCACTATCACTGTCGGCACAGACCACCTCCCAAAGTGCAAACGTCCAAGCCATTTCTGAGGCACGCTACATCTAAGGGCTTAGAGCTGTTGCTGGCCCTCGCCTTCCCTTGACAGCGCTTTCACAGCCAAACACACGCTGGCCATCTGCCTTTGCCTTGCCTCCCACCACTCCCAACACACTCTCACCTTCAGCACAGACCACCTCCCAAAGTGCCAACACCCAAGCAATTTCTGCCACATGCTACCTCTAAGGGCTTAGTGCTGTTGCTGGTCCTCACCTTCCCTTGACACTGCTTTCACAGCCAAACACACTCTGGCCTTCTGCCTTTGCCTTGCCTCCCACCACTCACAACACACATTCTCAGGTGCAATCTCACTCTCAGTCCCGGCACGGACCAGCACCCAAAGTGCCAACACCCAAGCCATTTCTGACGCACGTTACATCTAAGGGCTTAGAGCTGTTGCTGGTCCTCACCTTCCCTTGACACCGCTTTCACAGCCAAACACACCCTGCCCATCTACCCTGGCTTTGCCTCCCAGCACTCCCAACACATATTCTCACGCTCAATCTCACTCTCACTCCCGGTACAGACCACCTCCGAAAGTGCAAACGTCCAAGCCATTTCTCCCATACGATAGGCCTAAGGGCTTAGAGCTGTTGCTGGTCCTCACCTTCCCTTGACAGCGCTTTCACAGCCAAACACACTCTGGCCATCTGCCTTTGCCTTGCCTCCCACCACTCCCAACACACTCTAACCTTCGGCACAGAGCAACTCCCAAAGTGCAAACACAACAAACTCTTTCTGACACATGCTACATCTAAGGGCTTAGAGCTGTTGCTGGTCCTCAACTTCCCTTGACAGCGATTTCACAGCCAAACACACGCTGGCCATCTACCCTGGCTTTGCCTCCCACCACTCCCAACACACCTTCTCACGCTCAATCTCACTCTCACTCCCGGCACAGACCACCTCCCAAAGTGCAAACGTCCAAGGCATTTCTCCCATACGATAGGCCTAAGGGCTTAGAGCTGTTGCTGGTCCTCACCTTCCCTCGACACCGCTTTCACAGCCAAATGCACTCTAACCATCTGCCTTTGCCTTGCCTCCCACCACTCCCAACACACTCTCACTCTCGGCACACACCACCGCCCAAAGTGCCAACACCCAAGCCATTTCCAACGCACACTACATCTAAGGGCTTAGAGCTGTTGCTGGTCCTCACCTTCCCTTGACACCGCTTTCACAGCCAAACACACGCTGGCCATGTACCCTGGCTTTGCCTCCCAGCACTCCCAACACACCTTCTCAGGCTCAATCTCACTCTCACTCCTGGCACAGACCAACTCCCAAAGTGAAACACGCAAGTCATTTTTCCCATACTATAGGCCTAAGGGCTTAGAGCTGTTGCTGGTCCTCACCTTCCCTTGACAGCGCTTTCACAGCCAAACACACTCTGGCCATCTGCCTTTGCATTGCCTCCAAGCACTCCCAACACACTCTCACTCTCGGCACACACCACCGCCCAAAGTGCCAACACCCAAGCAATTTCTGCCGCATGCTACCTCTAAGGGCTTTGTGCTGTTGATGGTCTTCACCTTCCCTTGACACCGCTTTCACAGCCAAACACACGCTGGCCATCTACCCTGGCTTTGCCTCCCAGCACTCCCAACACACATTCTCAGGCTCAATCTCACTCTCACTCCCAGTACAGACCACCTCCCAAAGTGCAAACGTCCAAGCCATTTCTCCCATACGATAGGCCTAAGGGCTTAGAGCAGTTGCTGGTCCTCACCTTCCCTTGACACCGCTTTCACAGCCAAACACACGCTGGCCATCTACCCTGCCTTTGCCTCCCACCACTCCCAACACACATTCTCAGGCTCAATCTCACTCTCACTGTCGGCACAGACCACCTCCCAAAGTGCAAACATGCAAGTCATTTTTTCCCATACTATAGGCCTAAGGTCTTAGAGCTGTTGCTGGTCGTCACCTTCCCTTGACACCGCTTTCACAGCCAAACACACTCTGACCATCTGCCTTTGCCTTGCCTCCCACCACTCCCAACACACTCTCACCTTCGGCACAGAGCAACTCCCAAAGTGCAAACACAACAAACTCTTTCTGACACATGCTACATCTAAGGGCTTAGAGCTGTTGCTGGTCCTCACCTTCCCTTGACAGCGCTTTCACAGCCAAACACACTCTGCCCATCTATCCTGGCTTCGCCTCCCAGCACTCCCAAAACACATTCTCACGCTCAATCTCACTCTCACTCCCGGCACAGACCACCTCCCAAAGTGCAAACGTCCAAGGCATTTCTCCCATACGATAGGCCTAAGGGCTTAGAGCTGTTGCTGGTCCTCACCTTCCCTCGACACCGCTTTCACAGCCAAATGCACTCTAACCATCTGCCTTTGCCTTGCCTCCCACCACTCACAACACACTCTCACTCTCGGCACACACCACCGCCCAAAGTGCCAACACCCAAGCAATTTCTGCCGCATGCTACCTCTAAGGGCTTTGTGCTGTTGATGGTCTTCACCTTCCCTTGACACCGCTTTCACAGCCAAACACACGCTGGCCATCTACCCTGGCTTTGCCTCCCAGCACTCCCAACACACATTCTCAGGCTCAATCTCACTCTCACTCCCAGTACAGACCAGCTGCCAAAGTGCAAACGTCCAAGCCATTTTTCCATACGATAGGCCTAAGGGCTTAGAGCAGTTGCTGGTCGTCACCTTCCCTTGACAGCGCTTTCACAGCCAAACACACTCTGGCCATCTGCCTTTGCCTTGCCTCCCACCACTCCCAACACACTCTCACCTTCGGCACAGAGCAACTCCCAAAGTGCAAACACAACAAACTCTTTCTGACACATGCTACATCTAAGGGCTTAGAGCTGTTGCTGGTCCTCACCTTCCCTTGACAGCGCTTTCACAGCCAAACACACTCTGCCCATCTATCCTGGCTTCGCCTCCCAGCACTCCCAAAACACATTCTCACGCTCAATCTCACTCTCACTCCCGGCACAGACCACCTCCCAAAGTGCAAACGTCCAAGGCATTTCTCCCATACGATAGGCCTAAGGGCTTAGAGCTGTTGCTGGTCCTCACCTTCCCTCGACACCGCTTTCACAGCCAAATGCACTCTAACCATCTGCCTTTGCCTTGCCTCCCACCACTCCCAACACACTCTCACTCTCGGCACACACCACCGCCCAAAGTGCCAACACCCAAGCAATTTCTGCCGCATGCTACCTCTAAGGGCTTTGTGCTGTTGATGGTCTTCACCTTCCCTTGACACCGCTTTCACAGCCAAACACACGCTGGCCATCTACCCTGGCTTTGCCTCCCAGCACTCCCAACACACATTCTCAGGCTCAATCTCACTCTCACTCCCAGTACAGACCAGCTGCCAAAGTGCAAACTTCCAAGCCATTTCTCCCATACGATAGGCCTAAGTGCTTAGAGCTGTTGCTGGTCCTCACCTTCCCTTGACACCGCTTTCACAGCCAAACGCATTCTGGCCATCTGCCTTTGCCTTGCCTCCCACCACTCCCAACACACTCTCACTCTCGGCACACACCACCGCCCAAAGTGCCAACACCCAAGCCATTTCCAACGCACACTACATCTAAGAGCTTAGAGCTGTTGCTGGTCCTCACCTTCCCTTGACAGCGCTTTCACAGCCAAACACACTCTGGCCATCTACCCTGGCTTCACCTCCCAGCACTCCCAACACACCTTCTCACGCTCAATCTCACTATCACTGTCGGCACAGACCACCTCCCAAAGTGCAAACGTCCAAGCCATTTCTGAGGCACGCTACATCTAAGGGCTTAGAGCTGTTGCTGGCCCTCGCCTTCCCTTGACAGCGCTTTCACAGCCAAACACACGCTGGCCATCTGCCTTTGCCTTGCCTCCCACCACTCCCAACACACTCTCACCTTCAGCACAGACCACCTCCCAAAGTGCCAACACCCAAGCAATTTCTGCCACATGCTACCTCTAAGGGCTTAGTGCTGTTGCTGGTCCTCACCTTCCCTTGACACTGCTTTCACAGCCAAACACACTCTGGCCTTCTGCCTTTGCCTTGCCTCCCACCACTCACAACACACATTCTCAGGTGCAATCTCACTCTCAGTCCCGGCACGGACCAGCACCCAAAGTGCCAACACCCAAGCCATTTCTGACGCACGCTACATCTAAGGGCTTAGAGCTGTTGCTGGTCCTCACCTTCCCTTGACACCGCTTTCACAGCCAAACACACGCTGGCCATCTACCCTGGCTTTGCCTCCCAGCACTCCCAACACATATTCTCACGCTCAATCTCACTCTCACTCCCGGTACAGACCACCTCCGAAAGTGCAAACGTCCAAGCCATTTCTCCCATACGATAGGCCTAAGGGCTTAGAGCTGTTGCTGGTCCTCACCTTCCCTTGACAGCGCTTTCACAGCCAAACACACTCTGGCCATCTGCCTTTGCCTTGCCTCCCACCACTCCCAACACACTCTAACCTTCGGCACAGAGCAACTCCCAAAGTGCAAACACAACAAACTCTTTCTGACACATGCTACATCTAAGGGCTTAGAGCTGTTGCTGGTCCTCAACTTCCCTTGACAGCGATTTCACAGCCAAACACACGCTGGCCATCTACCCTGGCTTTGCCTCCCACCACTCCCAACACACCTTCTCACGCTCAATCTCACTCTCACTCCCGGCACAGACCACCTCCCAAAGTGCAAACGTCCAAGGCATTTCTCCCATACGATAGGCCTAAGGGCTTAGAGCTGTTGCTGGTCCTCACCTTCCCTCGACACCGCTTTCACAGCCAAATGCACTCTAACCATCTGCCTTTGCCTTGCCTCCCAGCACTCCCAACACACTCTCACTCTCGGCACACACCACCGCCCAAAGTGCCAACACCCAAGCCATTTCCAACGCACACTACATCTAAGGGCTTAGAGCTGTTGCTGGTCCTCACCTTCCCTTGACACCGCTTTCACAGCCAAACACACGCTGGCCATGTACCCTGGCTTTGCCTCCCAGCACTCCCAACACACCTTCTCAGGCTCAATCTCACTCTCACTCCTGGCACAGACCAACTCCCAAAGTGCAAACACGCAAGTCATTTTTCCCATACTATAGGCCTAAGGGCTTAGAGCTGTTGCTGGTCCTCACCTTCCCTTGACAGCGCTTTCACAGCCAAACACACTCTGGCCATCTGCCTTTGCCTTGCCTCCAAGCACTCCCAACACACTCTCACTCTCGGCACACACCACCGCCCAAAGTGCCAACACCCAAGCAATTTCTGCCGCATGCTACCTCTAAGGGCTTTGTGCTGTTGATGGTCTTCACCTTCCCTTGACACCGCTTTCACAGCCAAACACACGCTGGCCATCTACCCTGGCTTTGCCTCCCAGCACTCCCAACACACATTCTCAGGCTCAATCTCACTCTCACTCCCAGTACAGACCACCTCCCAAAGTGCAAACGTCCAAGCCATTTCTCCCATACGATAGGCCTAAGGGCTTAGAGCAGTTGCTGGTCCTCACCTTCCCTTGACACCGCTTTCACAGCCAAACACACGCTGGCCATCTACCCTGCCTTTGCCTCCCACCACTCCCAACACACATTCTCAGGCTCAATCTCACTCTCACTGTCGGCACAGACCACCTCCCAAAGTGCAAACATGCAAGTCATTTTTTCCCATACTATAGGCCTAAGGTCTTAGAGCTGTTGCTGGTCGTCACCTTCCCTTGACACCGCTTTCACAGCCAAACACACTCTGACCATCTGCCTTTGCCTTGCCTCCCACCACTCCCAACACACTCTCACCTTCGGCACAGAGCAACTCCCAAAGTGCAAACACAACAAACTCTTTCTGACACATGCTACATCTAAGGGCTTAGAGCTGTTGCTGGTCCTCACCTTCCCTTGACAGCGCTTTCACAGCCAAACACACTCTGCCCATCTATCCTGGCTTCGCCTCCCAGCACTCCCAAAACACATTCTCACGCTCAATCTCACTCTCACTCCCGGCACAGACCACCTCCCAAAGTGCAAACGTCCAAGGCATTTCTCCCATACGATAGGCCTAAGGGCTTAGAGCTGTTGCTGGTCCTCACCTTCCCTCGACACCGCTTTCACAGCCAAATGCACTCTAACCATCTGCCTTTGCCTTGCCTCCCACCACTCACAACACACTCTCACTCTCGGCACACACCACCGCCCAAAGTGCCAACACCCAAGCAATTTCTGCCGCATGCTACCTCTAAGGGCTTTGTGCTGTTGATGGTCTTCACCTTCCCTTGACACCGCTTTCACAGCCAAACACACGCTGGCCATCTACCCTGGCTTTGCCTCCCAGCACTCCCAACACACATTCTCAGGCTCAATCTCACTCTCACTCCCAGTACAGACCAGCTGCCAAAGTGCAAACGTCCAAGCCATTTTTCCATACGATAGGCCTAAGGGCTTAGAGCAGTTGCTGGTCGTCACCTTCCCTTGACAGCGCTTTCACAGCCAAACACACTCTGGCCATCTGCCTTTGCCTTGCCTCCCACCACTCCCAACACACTCTCACCTTCGGCACAGAGCAACTCCCAAAGTGCAAACACAACAAACTCTTTCTGACACATGCTACATCTAAGGGCTTAGAGCTGTTGCTGGTCCTCACCTTCCCTTGACAGCGCTTTCACAGCCAAACACACTCTGCCCATCTATCCTGGCTTCGCCTCCCAGCACTCCCAAAACACATTCTCACGCTCAATCTCACTCTCACTGTTGGCACAGACCACCTCCCAAAGTGCAAACGTCCAAGGCATTTCTCCCATACGATAGGCCTAAGGGCTTAGAGCTGTTGCTGGTCCTCACCTTCCCTCGACACCGCTTTCACAGCCAAATGCACTCTAACCATCTGCCTTTGCCTTGCCTCCCACCACTCCCAACACACTCTCACTCTCGGCACACACCACCGCCCAAAGTGCCAACACCCAAGCAATTTCTGCCGCATGCTACCTCTAAGGGCTTTGTGCTGTTGATGGTCTTCACCTTCCCTTGACACCGCTTTCACAGCCAAACACACGCTGGCCATCTACCCTGGCTTTGCCTCCCAGCACTCCCAACACACATTCTCAGGCTCAATCTCACTCTCACTCCCAGTACAGACCAGCTGCCAAAGTGCAAACTTCCAAGCCATTTCTCCCATACGATAGGCCTAAGTGCTTAGAGCTGTTGCTGGTCCTCACCTTCCCTTGACACCGCTTTCACAGCCAAACGCATTCTGGCCATCTGCCTTTGCCTTGCCTCCCACCACTCCCAACACACTCTCACTCTCGGCACACACCACCGCCCAAAGTGCCAACACCCAAGCCATTTCCAACGCACACTACATCTAAGAGCTTAGAGCTGTTGCTGGTCCTCACCTTCCCTTGACAGCGCTTTCACAGCCAAACACACTCTGGCCATCTACCCTGGCTTCACCTCCCAGCACTCCCAACACACCTTCTCACGCTCAATCTCACTATCACTGTCGGCACAGACCACCTCCCAAAGTGCAAACGTCCAAGCCATTTCTGAGGCACGCTACATCTAAGGGCTTAGAGCTGTTGCTGGCCCTCGCCTTCCCTTGACAGCGCTTTCACAGCCAAACACACGCTGGCCATCTGCCTTTGCCTTGCCTCCCACCACTCCCAACACACTCTCACCTTCAGCACAGACCACCTCCCAAAGTGCCAACACCCAAGCAATTTCTGCCACATGCTACCTCTAAGGGCTTAGTGCTGTTGCTGGTCCTCACCTTCCCTTGACACTGCTTTCACAGCCAAACACACTCTGGCCTTCTGCCTTTGCCTTGCCTCCCACCACTCACAACACACATTCTCAGGTGCAATCTCACTCTCAGTCCCGGCACGGACCAGCACCCAAAGTGCCAACACCCAAGCCATTTCTGACGCACGCTACATCTAAGGGCTTAGAGCTGTTGCTGGTCCTCACCTTCCCTTGACACCGCTTTCACAGCCAAACACACGCTGGCCATCTACCCTGGCTTTGCCTCCCAGCACTCCCAACACATATTCTCACGCTCAATCTCACTCTCACTCCCGGTACAGACCACCTCCGAAAGTGCAAACGTCCAAGCCATTTCTCCCATACGATAGGCCTAAGGGCTTAGAGCTGTTGCTGGTCCTCACCTTCCCTTGACAGCGCTTTCACAGCCAAACACACTCTGGCCATCTGCCTTTGCCTTGCCTCCCACCACTCCCAACACACTCTAACCTTCGGCACAGAGCAACTCCCAAAGTGCAAACACAACAAACTCTTTCTGACACATGCTACATCTAAGGGCTTAGAGCTGTTGCTGGTCCTCAACTTCCCTTGACAGCGATTTCACAGCCAAACACACGCTGGCCATCTACCCTGGCTTTGCCTCCCACCACTCCCAACACACCTTCTCACGCTCAATCTCACTCTCACTCCCGGCACAGACCACCTCCCAAAGTGCAAACGTCCAAGGCATTTCTCCCATACGATAGGCCTAAGGGCTTAGAGCTGTTGCTGGTCCTCACCTTCCCTCGACACCGCTTTCACAGCCAAATGCACTCTAACCATCTGCCTTTGCCTTGCCTCCCAGCACTCCCAACACACTCTCACTCTCGGCACACACCACCGCCCAAAGTGCCAACACCCAAGCCATTTCCAACGCACACTACATCTAAGGGCTTAGAGCTGTTGCTGGTCCTCACCTTCCCTTGACACCGCTTTCACAGCCAAACACACGCTGGCCATGTACCCTGGCTTTGCCTCCCAGCACTCCCAACACACCTTCTCAGGCTCAATCTCACTCTCACTCCTGGCACAGACCAACTCCCAAAGTGCAAACACGCAAGTCATTTTTCCCATACTATAGGCCTAAGGGCTTAGAGCTGTTGCTGGTCCTCACCTTCCCTTGACAGCGCTTTCACAGCCAAACACACTCTGGCCATCTGCCTTTGCATTGCCTCCAAGCACTCCCAACACACTCTCACTCTCGGCACACACCACCGCCCAAAGTGCCAACACCCAAGCAATTTCTGCCGCATGCTACCTCTAAGGGCTTTGTGCTGTTGATGGTCTTCACCTTCCCTTGACACCGCTTTCACAGCCAAACACACGCTGGCCATCTACCCTGGCTTTGCCTCCCACCACTCCCAACACACATTCTCAGGCTCAATCTCACTCTCACTCCCAGTACAGACCACCTCCCAAAGTGCAAACGTCCAAGCCATTTCTCCCATACGATAGGCCTAAGGGCTTAGAGCAGTTGCTGGTCCTCACCTTCCCTTGACACCGCTTTCACAGCCAAACACACGCTGGCCATCTACCCTGCCTTTGCCTCCCACCACTCCCAACACACATTCTCAGGCTCAATCTCACTCTCACTGTCGGCACAGACCACCTCCCAAAGTGCAAACATGCAAGTCATTTTTTCCCATACTATAGGCCTAAGGTCTTAGAGCTGTTGCTGGTCGTCACCTTCCCTTGACACCGCTTTCACAGCCAAACACACTCTGACCATCTGCCTTTGCCTTGCCTCCCACCACTCCCAACACACTCTCACCTTCGGCACAGAGCAACTCCCAAAGTGCAAACACAACAAACTCTTTCTGACACATGCTACATCTAAGGGCTTAGAGCTGTTGCTGGTCCTCACCTTCCCTTGACAGCGCTTTCACAGCCAAACACACTCTGCCCATCTATCCTGGCTTCGCCTCCCAGCACTCCCAAAACACATTCTCACGCTCAATCTCACTCTCACTCCCGGCACAGACCACCTCCCAAAGTGCAAACGTCCAAGGCATTTCTCCCATACGATAGGCCTAAGGGCTTAGAGCTGTTGCTGGTCCTCACCTTCCCTCGACACCGCTTTCACAGCCAAATGCACTCTAACCATCTGCCTTTGCCTTGCCTCCCACCACTCACAACACACTCTCACTCTCGGCACACACCACCGCCCAAAGTGCCAACACCCAAGCAATTTCTGCCGCATGCTACCTCTAAGGGCTTTGTGCTGTTGATGGTCTTCACCTTCCCTTGACACCGCTTTCACAGCCAAACACACGCTGGCCATCTACCCTGGCTTTGCCTCCCAGCACTCCCAACACACATTCTCAGGCTCAATCTCACTCTCACTCCCAGTACAGACCAGCTGCCAAAGTGCAAACGTCCAAGCCATTTTTCCATACGATAGGCCTAAGGGCTTAGAGCAGTTGCTGGTCGTCACCTTCCCTTGACAGCGCTTTCACAGCCAAACACACTCTGGCCATCTGCCTTTGCCTTGCCTCCCACCACTCCCAACACACTCTCACCTTCGGCACAGAGCAACTCCCAAAGTGCAAACACAACAAACTCTTTCTGACACATGCTACATCTAAGGGCTTAGAGCTGTTGCTGGTCCTCACCTTCCCTTGACAGCGCTTTCACAGCCAAACACACTCTGCCCATCTATCCTGGCTTCGCCTCCCAGCACTCCCAACACACATTCTCACGCTCAATCTCACTCTCACTCCCGGCACAGACCACCTCCCAAAGTGCAAACGTCCAAGGCATTTCTCCCATACGATAGGCCTAAGGGCTTAGAGCTGTTGCTGGTCCTCACCTTCCCTCGACACCGCTTTCACAGCCAAACGCACTCTGGCCATCTGCCTTTGCCTTGCCTCCCAGCACTCCCAACACACTCTCACTCTCGGCACACACCACCGCCCAAAGTGCCAACACCCAAGCCATTTCCAACGCACACTACATCTAAGGGCTTAGAGCTGTTGCTGGTCCTCACCTTCCCTTGACACCGCTTTCACAGCCAAACACACGCTGGCCATGTACCCTGGCTTTGCCTCCCAGCACTCCCAACACACCTTCTCAGGCTCAATCTCACTCTCACTCCTGGCACAGACCAACTCCCAAAGTGCAAACACGCAAGTCATTTTTGCCATACTATATGCCTAAGGGCTTAGAGCTGTTGCTGGTCCTCACCTTCCCTTGACAGCGCTTTCACAGCCAAACACACTCTGGCCATCTGCCTTTGCCTTGCCTCCCACCACTCCCAACACACTCTCACTCTCGGCACACACCACCGCCCAAAGTGCCAACACCCAAGCGATTTCTGCCGCATGCTACCTCTAAGGGCTTTGTGCTGTTGATGGTCTTCACCTTCCCTTGACACCGCTTTCACAGCCAAACACACGCTGGCCATCTACCCTGCCTTTGCCTCCCAGCACTCCCAACACACATTCTCAGGCTCAATCTCACTCTCACTCCCAGTACAGACCACCTCCCAAAGTGCAAACGTCCAAGCCATTTCTCCCATACGATAGGCCTAAGGGCTTAGAGCAGTTGCTGGTCCTCACCTTCCCTTGACACCGCTTTCACAGCCAAACACACGCTGGCCATCTATCCTGGCTTTGCCTCCCACCACTCCCAACACACTCTCACTCTCGGCACACACCACCGCCCAAAGTGCCAACACCCAAGTTATTTCTGCCGCATGCTAACTCTAAGGGCTGTGTACTGTTGATGGTCTTCACCTTCCCTTGACACCGCTTTCACAGCCAAACACACGCTGGCCATCTACCCTGCCTTTGCCTCCCAGCACTCCCAACACACATTCTCAGGCTCAATCTCACTCTCACTCCCAGTACAGACCACCTCCCAAAGTGCAAACTTCCAAGCCATTTCTCCCATACGATAGGCCTAAGGGCTTAGAGCAGTTGCTGGTCCTCACCTTCCCTTGACACCGCTTTCACAGCCAAACACACGCTGGCCATCTACCCTGGCTTTGCGTCCCACCACTCCCAACACACATTCTCACGCTCAATCTCACTCTCACTCCCGGCTCAGACCACCTCCCAAAGTGCAAACATGCAAGTCATTTTTTCCCATACTATAGGCCTAAGGTCTTAGAGCTGTTGCTGGTCGTCACCTTCCCTTGACACCGCTTTCACAGCCAAACACACTCTGACCATCTGCCTTTGCCTTGCCTCCCACCACTCCCAACACACTCTCACCTTCGGCACAGAGCAACTCCCACAGTGCAAACACAACAAACTCTTTCTGACACATGCTACATCTAAGGGCTTAGAGCTGTTGCTGGTCCTCACCTTCCCTTGACAGCGCTTTCACAGCCAAACACACTCTGCCCATCTATCCTGGCTTCGCCTCCCAGCACTCCCAAAACACATTCTCACGCTCAATCTCACTCTCACTCCCGGCACAGACCACCTCCCAAAGTGCAAACGTCCAAGGCATTTCTCCCATACGATAGGCCTAAGGGCTTAGAGCTGTTGCTGGTCCTCACCTTCCCTCGACACCGCTTTCACAGCCAAATGCACTCTAACCATCTGCCTTTGCCTTGCCTCCCACCACTCCCAACACACTCTCACTCTCGGCACACACCACCGCCCAAAGTGCCAACACCCAAGCAATTTCTGCCGCATGCTACCTCTAAGGGCTTTGTGCTGTTGCTGGTCTTCACCTTCCCTTGACACCGCTTTCACAGCCAAACACACGCTGGCCATCTACCCTGGCTTTGCCTCCCAGCACTCCCAACACATATTCTCACGCTCAATCTCACTCTCACTCCCGGTACAGACCACCTCCCAAAGTGCAAACGTCCAAGCCATTTCTCCCATACGATAGGCCTAAGGGCTTAGAGCTGTTGCTGGTCCTCACCTTCCCTTGACACCGCTTTCACAGCCAAACACACTCTGGCCATCTGCCTTTGCCTTGCCTCCCACCACTCCCAACACACTCTAACCTTCGGCACAGAGCAACTCCCAAAGTGCAAACACAACAAACTCTTTCTGACACATGCTACATCTAAGGGCTTAGAGCTGTTGCTGGTCCTCAACTTCCCTTGACAGCGATTTCACAGCCAAACACACGCTGGCCATCTACCCTGGCTTTGCCTCCCACCACTCCCAACACACCTTCTCACGCTCAATCTCACTCTCACTCCCGGCTCAGACCACCTCCCAAAGTGCAAACATGCAAGTCATTTTTCCCATACTATAGGCCTAAGGGCTTAGAGCTGTTGCTGGTCCTCACCTTCCCTTGACAGGGCTTTCACAGCCAAACACACGCTGGCCATCTGCCTTTGCCTTGCCTCCCACCACTCCCAACACATTCTCAGGCGCAATCTCACTCTCAGTCCCGGCACAGACCAGCACCCAAAGTGCCAACACCCAAGCCATTTCAGACGCACGCTACATCTAAGGGCTTAGAGCTGTTGCTGGTCCTCACCTTCCCTTGACAGCGCTTTCACAGCCAAACACACCCTGCCCATCTATCCTGGCTTTGCCCCACAGCACTCCCAACACACATTCTCACGCTCAATCTCACTCTCACTCCCGGCGCAGACCACCTCCCAAAGTGCAAACACCCAAGCCATTTCTCCCATACGATAGGCCTAAGGGCTTAGAGCTGTTGCTGGTCGTCACCTTCCCTTGACAGCGCTTTCACAGCCAAACACACTCTGGCCATCTGCCTTTGCCTTGCCTCCAACCACTCCCAACACACTCTCACCTTCGGCACAGAGCAACTCCCAAAGTGCAAACACAACAAACTCTTTCTGACACATGCTACATCTAAGGGCTTAGAGCTGTTGCTGGTCCTCACCTTCCCTTGACAGCGCTTTCACAGCCAAACACACGCTGGCCATCTACCCTGGCTTTGCCTCCCAGCACTCCCAACACACATTCTCAAGCTCAATCTCACTCGCACTGTCGGCACAGACCACCTCCCAAAGTGCAAACCTGCAAGTCATTTTTCCCATACTATAGGCCTAAGGGCTTAGAGCTGTTGCTGGTCCTCACCTTCCCTTGACACCGCTTTCACAGCCAAACACACCCTGCCCATCTATCCTGGCTTCGCCTCCCAGCACTCCCAACACACATTCTCAGGCTCAATCTCACTCTCACTGTTGGCACAGACCACCTCCCAAAGTGCAAACGTCCAAGCCATTTCTCCCATACGATAGGGCTAAGGGCTTAGAGCAGTTGCTGGTCGTCACCTTCCCTTGACACCGCTTTCACAGCCAAACACACTCTGGCCATCTGCCTTTGCCTTGCCTCCCACCACTCCCAACACACTCTCACCTTCGGCACAGAGCAACTCCCAAAGTGCAAAAACAACAAACTCTTTCTGACACATGCTACATCTAAGGGCTTAGAGCTGTTGCTGGTCCTCACCTTCCCTTGACAGCGCTTTCACAGCCAAACACACTCTGCCCATCTATCCTGGCTTCGCCTCCCAGCACTCCCAAAACACATTCTCACGCTCAATCTCACTCTCACTCCCGGCACAGACCACCTCCCAAAGTGCAAACGTCCAAGCCATTTCTCCCATACGATAGGCCTAAGGGCTTAGAGCTGTTGCTGGTCCTCACCTTCCCTCGACACCGCTTTCACAGCCAAATGCACTCTGGCCATCTGCCTTTGCCTTGCCTCCCACCACTCCCAACACACTCTCACTCTCGGCACACACCACCGCCCAAAGTGCCAACACCCAAGCAATTTCTGCCGCATGCTACCTCTAAGGGCTTTGTGCTGTTGATGGTCTTCACCTTCCCTTGACACCGCTTTCACAGCCAAACACACGCTGGCCATCTACCCTGGCTTTGCCTCCCAGCACTCCCAACACACATTCTCACGCTCAATCTCACTCTCACTCCCAGTACAGACCAGCTGCCAAAGTGCAAACGTCCAAGCCATTTTTCCATACGATAGGCCTAAGGCCTTAGAGCAGTTGCTGGTCGTCACCTTCCCTTGACAGCGCTTTCACAGCCAAACACACTCTGGCCATCTGCCTTTGCCTTGCCTCCCACCACTCCCAACACACTCTCACCTTCGGCACAGAGCAACTCCCAAAGTGCAAACACAACAAACTCTTTCTGACACATGCTACATCTAAGGGCTTAGAGCTGTTGCTGGTCCTCACCTTCCCTTGACAGCGCTTTCACAGCCAAACACACTCTGCCCATCTATCCTGGCTTCGCCTCCCAGCACTCCCAACACACATTCTCACGCTCAATCTCACTCTCACTCCCGGCACAGACCACCTCCCAAAGTGCAAACGTCCAAGGCATTTCTCCCATACGATAGGCCTAAGGGCTTAGAGCTGTTGCTGGTCCTCACCTTCCCTCGACACCGCTTTCACAGCCAAACGCACTCTGGCCATCTGCCTTTGCCTTGCCTCCCACCACTCCCAACACACTCTCACTCTCGGCACACACCACCGCCCAAAGTGCCAACACCCAAGCCATTTCCAACGCACACTACATCTAAGGGCTTAGAGCTGTTGCTGGTCCTCACCTTCCCTTGACACCGCTTTCACAGCCAAACACACGCTGGCCATCTACCCTGCCTTTGCCTCCCAGCACTCCCAACACACCTTCTCAGGCTCAATCTCACTCTCACTCCTGGCACAGACCAACTCCCAAAGTGCAAACACGCAAGTCATTTTTGCCATACTATATGCCTAAGGGCTTAGAGCTGTTGCTGGTCCTCACCTTCCCTTGACAGCGCTTTCACAGCCAAACACACGCTGGCCATCTGCCTTTGCCTTGCCTCCAAGCACTCCCAACACACTCTCACTCTCGGCACACACCACCGCCCAAAGTGCCAACACCCAAGCGATTTCTGCCGCATGCTACCTCTAAGGGCTTTGTGCTGTTGATGGTCTTCACCTTCCCTTGACACCGCTTTCACAGCCAAACACACGCTGGCCATCTACCCTGGCTTTGCCTCCCAGCACTCCCAACACACATTCTCAGGCTCAATCTCACTCTCACTCCCAGTACAGACCACCTCCCAAAGTGCAAACGTCCAAGCCATTTCTCCCATACGATAGGCCTAAGGGCTTAGAGCAGTTGCTGGTCCTCACCTTCCCTTGACAGCGCTTTCACAGCCAAACACACGCTGGCCATCTACCCTGCCTTTGCCTCCCAGCACTCCCAACACACCTTCTCAGGCTCAATCTCACTCTCACTGTCGGCACAGACCACCTCCCAAAGTGCAAACATGCAAGTCATTTTTTCCCATACTATAGGCCTAAGGTCTTAGAGCTGTTGCTGGTCGTCACCTTCCCTTGACACCGCTTTCACAGCCAAACACACTCTGACCATCTGCCTTTGCCTTGCCTCCCACCACTCCCAACACACTCTCACCTTCGGCACAGAGCAACTCCCAAAGTGCAAACACAACAAACTCTTTCTGACACATGCTACATCTAAGGGCTTAGAGCTGTTGCTGGTCCTCACCTTCCCTTGACAGCGCTTTCACAGCCAAACACACTCTGCCCATCTATCCTGGCTTCGCCTCCCAGCACTCCCAAAACACATTCTCACGCTCAATCTCACTCTCACTCCCGGCACAGACCACCTCCCAAAGTGCAAACGTCCAAGGCATTTCTCCCATACGATAGGCCTAAGGGCTTAGAGCTGTTGCTGGTCCTCACCTTCCCTCGACACCGCTTTCACAGCCAAATGCACTCTAACCATCTGCCTTTGCCTTGCCTCCCACCACTCCCAACACACTCTCACTCTCGGCACACACCACCGCCCAAAGTGCCAACACCCAAGCAATTTCTGCCGCATGCTACCTCTAAGGGCTTTGTGCTGTTGATGGTCTTCACCTTCCCTTGACACCGCTTTCACAGCCAAACACACGCTGGCCATCTACCCTGGCTTTGCCTCCCAGCACTCCCAACACACATTCTCAGGCTCAATCTCACTCTCACTCCCAGTACAGACCACCTCCCAAAGTGCAAACGTCCAAGCCATTTCTCCCATACGATAGGCCTAAGGGCTTAGAGCAGTTGCTGGTCCTCACCTTCCCTTGACACCGCTTTCACAGCCAAACACACCCTGCCCATCTATCCTGGCTTTGCCCCACAGCACTCCCAACACACATTCTCACGCTCAATCTCACTCTCACTCCCGGCGCAGACCACCTCCCAAAGTGCAAACACCCAAGCCATTTCTCCCATACGATAGGCCTAAGGGCTTAGAGCTGTTGCTGGTCGTCACCTTCCCTTGACAGCGCTTTCACAGCCAAACACACTCTGGCCATCTGCCTTTGCCTTGCCTCCAACCACTCCCAACACACTCTCACCTTCGGCACAGAGCAACTCCCAAAGTGCAAACACAACAAACTCTTTCTGACACATGCTACATCTAAGGGCTTAGAGCTGTTGCTGGTCCTCACCTTCCCTTGACAGCGCTTTCACAGCCAAACACACGCTGGCCATCTACCCTGGCTTTGCCTCCCAGCACTCCCAACACACATTCTCAAGCTCAATCTCACTCGCACTGTCGGCACAGACCACCTCCCAAAGTGCAAACCTGCAAGTCATTTTTCCCATACTATAGGCCTAAGGGCTTAGAGCTGTTGCTGGTCCTCACCTTCCCTTGACACCGCTTTCACAGCCAAACACACCCTGCCCATCTATCCTGGCTTCGCCTCCCAGCACTCCCAACACACATTCTCAGGCTCAATCTCACTCTCACTGTTGGCACAGACCACCTCCCAAAGTGCAAACGTCCAAGCCATTTCTCCCATACGATAGGGCTAAGGGCTTAGAGCAGTTGCTGGTCGTCACCTTCCCTTGACACCGCTTTCACAGCCAAACACACTCTGGCCATCTGCCTTTGCCTTGCCTCCCACCACTCCCAACACACTCTCACCTTCGGCACAGAGCAACTCCCAAAGTGCAAAAACAACAAACTCTTTCTGACACATGCTACATCTAAGGGCTTAGAGCTGTTGCTGGTCCTCACCTTCCCTTGACAGCGCTTTCACAGCCAAACACACTCTGCCCATCTATCCTGGCTTCGCCTCCCAGCACTCCCAACACACATTCTCACGCTCAATCTCACTCTCACTCCCGGCACAGACCACCTCCCAAAGTGCAAACGTCCAAGCCATTTCTCCCATACGATAGGCCTAAGGGCTTAGAGCTGTTGCTGGTCCTCACCTTCCCTCGACACCGCTTTCACAGCCAAATGCACTCTGGCCATCTGCCTTTGCCTTGCCTCCCAGCACTCCCAACACACTCTCACTCTCGGCACACACCACCGCCCAAAGTGCCAACACCCAAGCAATTTCTGCCGCATGCTACCTCTAAGGGCTTTGTGCTGTTGATGGTCTTCACCTTCCCTTGACACCGCTTTCACAGCCAAACACACGCTGGCCATCTACCCTGGCTTTGCCTCCCAGCACTCCCAACACACATTCTCACGCTCAATCTCACTCTCACTCCCAGTACAGACCAGCTGCCAAAGTGCAAACGTCCAAGCCATTTTTCCATACGATAGGCCTAAGGCCTTAGAGCAGTTGCTGGTCGTCACCTTCCCTTGACAGCGCTTTCACAGCCAAACACACTCTGGCCATCTGCCTTTGCCTTGCCTCCCACCACTCCCAACACACTCTCACCTTCGGCACAGAGCAACTCCCAAAGTGCAAACACAACAAACTCTTTCTGACACATGCTACATCTAAGGGCTTAGAGCTGTTGCTGGTCCTCACCTTCCCTTGACAGCGCTTTCACAGCCAAACACACTCTGCCCATCTATCCTGGCTTCGCCTCCCAGCACTCCCAACACACATTCTCACGCTCAATCTCACTCTCACTCCCGGCACAGACCACCTCCCAAAGTGCAAACGTCCAAGGCATTTCTCCCATACGATAGGCCTAAGGGCTTAGAGCTGTTGCTGGTCCTCACCTTCCCTCGACACCGCTTTCACAGCCAAACGCACTCTGGCCATCTGCCTTTGCCTTGCCTCCCACCACTCCCAACACACTCTCACTCTCGGCACACACCACCGCCCAAAGTGCCAACACCCAAGCCATTTCCAACGCACACTACATCTAAGGGCTTAGAGCTGTTGCTGGTCCTCACCTTCCCTTGACACCGCTTTCACAGCCAAACACACGCTGGCCATGTACCCTGGCTTTGCCTCCCAGCACTCCCAACACACCTTCTCAGGCTCAATCTCACTCTCACTCCTGGCACAGACCAACTCCCAAAGTGCAAACACGCAAGTCATTTTTGCCATACTATATGCCTAAGGGCTTAGAGCTGTTGCTGGTCCTCACCTTCCCTTGACAGCGCTTTCACAGCCAAACACACGCTGGCCATCTGCCTTTGCCTTGCCTCCAAGCACTCCCAACACACTCTCACTCTCGGCACACACCACCGCCCAAAGTGCCAACACCCAAGCGATTTCTGCCGCATGCTACCTCTAAGGGCTTTGTGCTGTTGATGGTCTTCACCTTCCCTTGACACCGCTTTCACAGCCAAACACACGCTGGCCATCTACCCTGGCTTTGCCTCCCAGCACTCCCAACACACATTCTCAGGCTCAATCTCACTCTCACTCCCAGTACAGACCACCTCCCAAAGTGCAAACGTCCAAGCCATTTCTCCCATACGATAGGCCTAAGGGCTTAGAGCAGTTGCTGGTCCTCACCTTCCCTTGACACCGCTTTCACAGCCAAACACACGCTGGCCATCTACCCTGGCTTTGCCTCCCAGCACTCCCAACACACCTTCTCAGGCTCAATCTCACTCTCACTGTCGGCACAGACCACCTCCCAAAGTGCAAACATGCAAGTCATTTTTTCCCATACTATAGGCCTAAGGTCTTAGAGCTGTTGCTGGTCGTCACCTTCCCTTGACACCGCTTTCACAGCCAAACACACTCTGACCATCTGCCTTTGCCTTGCCTCCCACCACTCCCAACACACTCTCACCTTCGGCACAGAGCAACTCCCAAAGTGCAAACACAACAAACTCTTTCTGACACATGCTACATCTAAGGGCTTAGAGCTGTTGCTGGTCCTCACCTTCCCTTGACAGCGCTTTCACAGCCAAACACACGCTGGCCATCTATCCTGGCTTCGCCTCCCAGCACTCCCAAAACACATTCTCACGCTCAATCTCACTCTCACTCCCGGCACAGACCACCTCCCAAAGTGCAAACGTCCAAGGCATTTCTCCCATACGATAGGCCTAAGGGCTTAGAGCTGTTGCTGGTCCTCACCTTCCCTCGACACCGCTTTCACAGCCAAATGCACTCTAACCATCTGCCTTTGCCTTGCCTCCCACCACTCCCAACACACTCTCACTCTCGGCACACACCACCGCCCAAAGTGCCAACACCCAAGCAATTTCTGCCGCATGCTACCTCTAAGGGCGTTGTGCTGTTGATGGTCTTCACCTTCCCTTGACACCGCTTTCACAGCCAAACACACGCTGGCCATCTACCCTGGCTTTGCCTCCCAGCACTCCCAACACACATTCTCAGGCTCAATCTCACTCTCACTCCCAGTACAGACCAGCTGCCAAAGTGCAAACGTCCAAGCCATTTTTCCATACGATAGGCCTAAGGGCTTAGAGCAGTTGCTGGTCGTCACCTTCCCTTGACAGCGCTTTCACAGCCAAACACACTCTGGCCATCTGCCTTTGCCTTGCCTCCCACCACTCCCAACACACTCTCACCTTCGGCACAGAGCAACTCCCAAAGTGCAAACACAACAAACTCTTTCTGACACATGCTACATCTAAGGGCTTAGAGCTGTTGCTGGTCCTCACCTTCCCTTGACAGCGCTTTCACAGCCAAACACACGCTGGCCATCTACCCTGGCTTTGCCTCCCAGCACTCCCAACACACATTCTCAAGCTCAATCTCACTCGCACTGTCGGCACAGACCACCTCCCAAAGTGCAAACCTGCAAGTCATTTTTCCCATACTATAGGCCTAAGGGCTTAGAGCTGTTGCTGGTCCTCACCTTCCCTTGACACCGCTTTCACAGCCAAACACACCCTGCCCATCTATCCTGGCTTCGCCTCCCAGCACTCCCAACACACATTCTCAGGCTCAATCTCACTCTCACTGTTGGCACAGACCACCTCCCAAAGTGCAAACGTCCAAGCCATTTCTCCCATACGATAGGGCTAAGGGCTTAGAGCAGTTGCTGGTCGTCACCTTCCCTTGACACCGCTTTCACAGCCAAACACACTCTGGCCATCTGCCTTTGCCTTGCCTCCCACCACTCCCAACACACTCTCACCTTCGGCACAGAGCAACTCCCAAAGTGCAAAAACAACAAACTCTTTCTGACACATGCTACATCTAAGGGCTTAGAGCTGTTGCTGGTCCTCACCTTCCCTTGACAGCGCTTTCACAGCCAAACACACTCTGCCCATCTATCCTGGCTTCGCCTCCCAGCACTCCCAAAACACATTCTCACGCTCAATCTCACTCTCACTCCCGGCACAGACCACCTCCCAAAGTGCAAACGTCCAAGCCATTTCTCCCATACGATAGGCCTAAGGGCTTAGAGCTGTTGCTGGTCCTCACCTTCCCTCGACACCGCTTTCACAGCCAAATGCACTCTGGCCATCTGCCTTTGCCTTGCCTCCCACCACTCCCAACACACTCTCACTCTCGGCACACACCACCGCCCAAAGTGCCAACACCCAAGCAATTTCTGCCGCATGCTACCTCTAAGGGCTTTGTGCTGTTGATGGTCTTCACCTTCCCTTGACACCGCTTTCACAGCCAAACACACGCTGGCCATCTACCCTGGCTTTGCCTCCCAGCACTCCCAACACACATTCTCACGCTCAATCTCACTCTCACTCCCAGTACAGACCAGCTGCCAAAGTGCAAACGTCCAAGCCATTTTTCCATACGATAGGCCTAAGGCCTTAGAGCAGTTGCTGGTCGTCACCTTCCCTTGACAGCGCTTTCACAGCCAAACACACTCTGGCCATCTGCCTTTGCCTTGCCTCCCACCACTCCCAACACACTCTCACCTTCGGCACAGAGCAACTCCCAAAGTGCAAACACAACAAACTCTTTCTGACACATGCTACATCTAAGGGCTTAGAGCTGTTGCTGGTCCTCACCTTCCCTTGACAGCGCTTTCACAGCCAAACACACTCTGCCCATCTATCCTGGCTTCGCCTCCCAGCACTCCCAACACACATTCTCACGCTCAATCTCACTCTCACTCCCGGCACAGACCACCTCCCAAAGTGCAAACGTCCAAGGCATTTCTCCCATACGATAGGCCTAAGGGCTTAGAGCTGTTGCTGGTCCTCACCTTCCCTCGACACCGCTTTCACAGCCAAACGCACTCTGGCCATCTGCCTTTGCCTTGCCTCCCACCACTCCCAACACACTCTCACTCTCGGCACACACCACCGCCCAAAGTGCCAACACCCAAGCCATTTCCAACGCACACTACATCTAAGGGCTTAGAGCTGTTGCTGGTCCTCACCTTCCCTTGACACCGCTTTCACAGCCAAACACACGCTGGCCATGTACCCTGGCTTTGCCTCCCAGCACTCCCAACACACCTTCTCAGGCTCAATCTCACTCTCACTCCTGGCACAGACCAACTCCCAAAGTGCAAACACGCAAGTCATTTTTGCCATACTATATGCCTAAGGGCTTAGAGCTGTTGCTGGTCCTCACCTTCCCTTGACAGCGCTTTCACAGCCAAACACACGCTGGCCATCTGCCTTTGCCTTGCCTCCAAGCACTCCCAACACACTCTCACTCTCGGCACACACCACCGCCCAAAGTGCCAACACCCAAGCGATTTCTGCCGCATGCTACCTCTAAGGGCTTTGTGCTGTTGATGGTCTTCACCTTCCCTTGACACCGCTTTCACAGCCAAACACACGCTGGCCATCTACCCTGGCTTTGCCTCCCAGCACTCCCAACACACATTCTCAGGCTCAATCTCACTCTCACTCCCAGTACAGACCACCTCCCAAAGTGCAAACGTCCAAGCCATTTCTCCCATACGATAGGCCTAAGGGCTTAGAGCAGTTGCTGGTCCTCACCTTCCCTTGACACCGCTTTCACAGCCAAACACACGCTGGCCATCTACCCTGGCTTTGCCTCCCAGCACTCCCAACACACCTTCTCAGGCTCAATCTCACTCTCACTGTCGGCACAGACCACCTCCCAAAGTGCAAACATGCAAGTCATTTTTTCCCATACTATAGGCCTAAGGTCTTAGAGCTGTTGCTGGTCGTCACCTTCCCTTGACACCGCTTTCACAGCCAAACACACTCTGACCATCTGCCTTTGCCTTGCCTCCCACCACTCCCAACACACTCTCACCTTCGGCACAGAGCAACTCCCAAAGTGCAAACACAACAAACTCTTTCTGACACATGCTACATCTAAGGGCTTAGAGCTGTTGCTGGTCCTCACCTTCCCTTGACAGCGCTTTCACAGCCAAACACACTCTGCCCATCTATCCTGGCTTCGCCTCCCAGCACTCCCAAAACACATTCTCACGCTCAATCTCACTCTCACTCCCGGCACAGACCACCTCCCAAAGTGCAAACTTCCAAGGCATTTCTCCCATACGATAGGCCTAAGGGCTTAGAGCTGTTGCTGGTCCTCACCTTCCCTCGACACCGCTTTCACAGCCAAATGCACTCTAACCATCTGCCTTTGCCTTGCCTCCCACCACTCCCAACACACTCTCACTCTCGGCACACACCACCGCCCAAAGTGCCAACACCCAAGCAATTTCTGCCGCATGCTACCTCTAAGGGCGTTGTGCTGTTGATGGTCTTCACCTTCCCTTGACACCGCTTTCACAGCCAAACACACGCTGGCCATCTACCCTGGCTTTGCCTCCCAGCACTCCCAACACACATTCTCAGGCTCAATCTCACTCTCACTCCCAGTACAGACCAGCTGCCAAAGTGCAAACGTCCAAGCCATTTTTCCATACGATAGGCCTAAGGGCTTAGAGCAGTTGCTGGTCGTCACCTTCCCTTGACAGCGCTTTCACAGCCAAACACACTCTGGCCATCTGCCTTTGCCTTGCCTCCCACCACTCCCAACACACTCTCACCTTCGGCACAGAGCAACTCCCAAAGTGCAAACACAACAAACTCTTTCTGACACATGCTACATCTAAGGGCTTAGAGCTGTTGCTGGTCCTCACCTTCCCTTGACAGCGCTTTCACAGCCAAACACACTCTGCCCATCTATCCTGGCTTCGCCTCCCAGCACTCCCAACACACATTCTCACGCTCAATCTCACTCTCACTCCCGGCACAGACCACCTCCCAAAGTGCAAACGTCCAAGGCATTTCTCCCATACGATAGGCCTAAGGGCTTAGAGCTGTTGCTGGTCCTCACCTTCCCTCGACACCGCTTTCACAGCCAAACGCACTCTGGCCATCTGCCTTTGCCTTGCCTCCCAGCACTCCCAACACACTCTCACTCTCTGCACACACCACCGCCCAAAGTGCCAACACCCAAGCCATTTCCAACGCACACTACATCTAAGGGCTTAGAGCTGTTGCTGGTCCTCACCTTCCCTTGACACCGCTTTCACAGCCAAACACACGCTGGCCATCTACCCTGGCTTTGCCTCCCAGCACTCCCAACACACCTTCTCAGGCTCAATCTCACTCTCACTCCTGGCACAGACCAACTCCCAAAGTGCAAACACGCAAGTCATTTTTGCCATACTATATGCCTAAGGGCTTAGAGCTGTTGCTGGTCCTCACCTTCCCTTGACAGCGCTTTCACAGCCAAACACACTCTGGCCATCTGCCTTTGCCTTGCCTCCCACCACTCCCAACACACTCTCACTCTCGGCACACACCACCGCCCAAAGTGCCAACACCCAAGCGATTTCTGCCGCATGCTACCTCTAAGGGCTTTGTGCTGTTGATGGTCTTCACCTTCCCTTGACACCGCTTTCACAGCCAAACACACGCTGGCCATCTACCCTGGCTTTGCCTCCCAGCACTCCCAACACACATTCTCAGGCTCAATCTCACTCTCACTCCCAGTACAGACCACCTCCCAAAGTGCAAACGTCCAAGCCATTTCTCCCATACGATAGGCCTAAGGGCTTAGAGCAGTTGCTGGTCCTCACCTTCCCTTGACACCGCTTTCACAGCCAAACACACGCTGGCCATCTACCCTGCCTTTGCCTCCCAGCACTCCCAACACACCTTCTCAGGCTCAATCTCACTCTCACTGTCGGCACAGACCACCTCCCTAAGTGCAAACGTCCAAGCCATTTCTGAGGAACGCTACATCTAAGGGCTTAGAGCTGTTGCTGGCCCTCGCCTTCCCTTGACAGCGCTTTCACAGCCAAACACACTCTGGCCATCTGCCTTTGCCTTGCCTCCCACCACTCCCAACACACTCTCACCTTCGGCACAGACCACCTCCCAAAGTGCCAACACCCAAGCAATTGCTGCCACATGCTACCTCTAAGGGCTTAGTGCTGTTGCTGGTCCTCACCTTCCCTTGACACCGCTTTCACAGACAAACACACTCTGGCCATCTGCCTTTGCCTTGCCTCCCACCACTCACAACACACATTCTCAGGCGCAATCTCACTCTCACTCTCAGCACAGACCACCACCCAAAGTGCCAACACCCAAGCCATTTCTGACGCACGCTACATCTAAGGGCTTAGAGCTGTTGCTGGTCCTCACCTTCCCTTGACAGCGCTTTCACAGACAAACACACTCTGGCCATCTATCCTGGCTTTGCCTCCCACCACTCCCAACACACTCTCACTCTCGGCACACACCACCGCCCAAAGTGCCAACACCCAAGTTATTTCTGCCGCATGCTAACTCTAAGGGCTGTGTACTGTTGATGGTCTTCACCTTCCCTTGACACCGCTTTCACAGCCAAACACACGCTGGCCATCTACCCTGCCTTTGCCTCCCAGCACTCCCAACACACATTCTCAGGCTCAATCTCACTCTCACTCCCAGTACAGACCACCTCCCAAAGTGCAAACTTCCAAGCCATTTCTCCCATACGATAGGCCTAAGGGCTTAGAGCAGTTGCTGGTCCTCACCTTCCCTTGACACCGCTTTCACAGCCAAACACACGCTGGCCATCTACCCTGGCTTTGCCTCCCACCACTCCCAACACACATTCTCACGCTCAATCTCACTCTCACTGTCGGCACAGACCACCTCCCAAAGTGCAAACATGCAAGTCATTTTTTCCCATACTATAGGCCTAAGGTCTTAGAGCTGTTGCTGGTCGTCACCTTCCCTTGACACCGCTTTCACAGCCAAACACACTCTGACCATCTGCCTTTGCCTTGCCTCCCACCACTCCCAACACACTCTCACCTTCGGCACAGAGCAACTCCCAAAGTGCAAACACAACAAACTCTTTCTGACACATGCTACATCTAAGGGCTTAGAGCTGTTGCTGGTCCTCACCTTCCCTTGACAGCGCTTTCACAGCCAAACACACTCTGCCCATCTATCCTGGCTTCGCCTCCCAGCACTCCCAAAACACATTCTCACGCTCAATCTCACTCTCACTCCCGGCACAGACCACCTCCCAAAGTGCAAACGTCCAAGGCATTTCTCCCATACGATAGGCCTAAGGGCTTAGAGCTGTTGCTGGTCCTCACCTTCCCTCGACACCGCTTTCACAGCCAAATGCACTCTAACCATCTGCCTTTGCCTTGCCTCCCACCACTCACAACACACTCTCACTCTCGGCACACACCACCGCCCAAAGTGCCAACACCCAAGCAATTTCTGCCGCATGCTACCTCTAAGGGCTTTGTGCTGTTGCTGGTCCTCACCTTCCCTTGACACCGCTTTCACAGCCAAACACACCCTGCCCATCTATCCTGGCTTCGCCTCCCAGCACTCCCAACACACATTCTCAGGCTCAATCTCACTCTCACTGTTGGCACAGACCACCTCCCAAAGTGCAAACGTCCAAGCCATTTCTCCCATACGATAGGGCTAAGGGCTTAGAGCAGTTGCTGGTCGTCACCTTCCCTTGACACCGCTTTCACAGCCAAACACACTCTGGCCATCTGCCTTTGCCTTGCCTCCCACCACTCCCAACACACTCTCACCTTCGGCACAGAGCAACTCCCAAAGTGCAAAAACAACAAACTCTTTCTGACACATGCTACATCTAAGGGCTTAGAGCTGTTGCTGGTCCTCACCTTCCCTTGACAGCGCTTTCACAGCCAAACACACTCTGCCCATCTATCCTGGCTTCGCCTCCCAGCACTCCCAAAACACATTCTCACGCTCAATCTCACTCTCACTCCCGGCACAGACCACCTCCCAAAGTGCAAACGTCCAAGGCATTTCTCCCATACGATAGGCCTAAGGGCTTAGAGCTGTTGCTGGTCCTCACCTTCCCTCGACACCGCTTTCACAGCCAAATGCACTCTGGCCATCTGCCTTTGCCTTGCCTCCCACCACTCCCAACACACTCTCACTCTCGGCACACACCACCGCCCAAAGTGCCAACACCCAAGCAATTTCTGCCGCATGCTACCTCTAAGGGCTTTGTGCTGTTGATGGTCTTCACCTTCCCTTGACAGCGCTTTCACAGCCAAACACACGCTGGCCATCTACCCTGGCTTTGCCTCCCAGCACTCCCAACACACATTCTCAGGCTCAATCTCACTCTCACTCCCAGTACAGACCAGCTGCCAAAGTGCAAACGTCCAAGCCATTTTTCCATACGATAGGCCTAAGGCCTTAGAGCAGTTGCTGGTCGTCACCTTCCCTTGACAGCGCTTTCACAGCCAAACACACTCTGGCCATCTGCCTTTGCCTTGCCTCCCACCACTCCCAACACACTCTCACCTTCGGCACAGAGCAACTCCCAAAGTGCAAACACAACAAACTCTTTCTGACACATGCTACATCTAAGGGCTTAGAGCTGTTGCTGGTCCTCACCTTCCCTTGACAGCGCTTTCACAGCCAAACACACTCTGCCCATCTATCCTGGCTTCGCCTCCCAGCACTCCCAACACACATTCTCACGCTCAATCTCACTCTCACTCCCGGCACAGACCACCTCCCAAAGTGCAAACGTCCAAGGCATTTCTCCCATACGATAGGCCTAAGGGCTTAGAGCTGTTGCTGGTCCTCACCTTCCCTCGACACCGCTTTCACAGCCAAACGCACTCTGGCCATCTGCCTTTGCCTTGCCTCCCACCACTCCCAACACACTCTCACTCTCGGCACACACCACCGCCCAAAGTGCCAACACCCAAGCCATTTCCAACGCACACTACATCTAAGGGCTTAGAGCTGTTGCTGGTCCTCACCTTCCCTTGACACCGCTTTCACAGCCAAACACACGCTGGCCATCTACCCTGGCTTTGCCTCCCAGCACTCCCAACACACCTTCTCAGGCTCAATCTCACTCTCACTCCTGGCACAGACCAACTCCCAAAGTGCAAACACGCAAGTCATTTTTCCCATACTATATGCCTAAGGGCTTAGAGCTGTTGCTGGTCCTCACCTTCCCTTGACAGCGCTTTCACAGCCAAACACACGCTGGCCATCTGCCTTTGCCTTGCCTCCAAGCACTCCCAACACACTCTCACTCTCGGCACACACCACCGCCCAAAGTGCCAACACCCAAGCGATTTCTGCCGCATGCTACCTCTAAGGGCTTTGTGCTGTTGATGGTCTTCACCTTCCCTTGACACCGCTTTCACAGCCAAACACACGCTGGCCATCTACCCTGGCTTTGCCTCCCAGCACTCCCAACACACATTCTCAGGCTCAATCTCACTCTCACTCCCAGTACAGACCACCTCCCAAAGTGCAAACGTCCAAGCCATTTCTCCCATACGATAGGCCTAAGGGCTTAGAGCAGTTGCTGGTCCTCACCTTCCCTTGACACCGCTTTCACAGCCAAACACACGCTGGCCATCTACCCTGCCTTTGCCTCCCAGCACTCCCAACACACCTTCTCAGGCTCAATCTCACTCTCACTGTCGGCACAGACCACCTCCCAAAGTGCAAACGTCCAAGCCATTTCTGAGGAACGCTACATCTAAGGGCTTAGAGCTGTTGCTGGCCCTCGCCTTCCCTTGACAGCGCTTTCACAGCCAAACACACTCTGGCCATCTGCCTTTGCCTTGCCTCCCACCACTCCCAACACACTCTCACCTTCGGCACAGACCACCTCCCAAAGTGCCAACACCCAAGCAATTTCTGCCACATGCTACCTCTAAGGGCTTAGTGCTGTTGCTGGTCCTCACCTTCCCTTGACAGCGCTTTCACAGACAAACACACTCTGGCCATCTGCCTTTGCCTTGCCTCCCACCACTCACAACACACATTCTCAGGCGCAATCTCACTCTCACTCTCAGCACAGACCACCACCCAAAGTGCCAACACCCAAGCCATTTCTGACGCACGCTACATCTAAGGGCTTAGAGCTGTTGCTGGTCCTCACCTTCCCTTGACAGCGCTTTCACAGCCAAACACACTCTGGCCATCTATCCTGGCTTTGCCTCCCACCACTCCCAACACACTCTCACTCTCGGCACACACCACCGCCCAAAGTGCCAACACCCAAGCAATTTCTGCCGCATGCTACCTCTAAGGGCTGTGTACTGTTGATGGTCTTCACCTTCCCTTGACACCGCTTTCACAGCCAAACACACGCTGGCCATGTAGCCTGGCTTTGCCTCCCAGCACTCCCAACACACATTCTCAGGCTCAATCTCACTCTCACTCCCAGTACAGACCACCTCCCAAAGTGCAAACGTCCAAGCCATTTCTCCGATACGATAGGCCTAAGGGCTTAGAGCAGTTGCTGGTCCTCACCTTCCCTTGACACCGCTTTCACAGCCAAACACACGCTGGCCATCTACCCTGGCTTTGCCTCCCAGCACTCCCAACACACATTCTCAGGCTCAATCTCACTCTCACTCCCAGTACAGACCACCTCCCAAAGTGCAAACGTCCAAGCCATTTCTCCCATACGATAGGCCTAAGGGCTTAGAGCAGTTGCTGGTCCTCACCTTCCCTTGACACCGCTTTCACAGCCAAACACACGCTGGCCATCTACCCTGGCTTTGCCTCCCAGCACTCCCAACACACCTTCTCAGGCTCAATCTCACTCTCACTGTCGGCACAGACCACCTCCCTAAGTGCAAACGTCCAAGCCATTTCTGAGGAACGCTACATCTAAGGGCTTAGAGCTGTTGCTGGCCCTCGCCTTCCCTTGACAGCGCTTTCACAGCCAAACACACTCTGGCCATCTGCCTTTGCCTTGTCTCCCACCACTCCCAACACACTCTCACCTTCGGCACAGACCACCTCCCAAAGTGCCAACACCCAAGCAATTTCTGCCACATGCTACCTCTAAGGGCTTAGTGCTGTTGCTGGTCCTCACCTTCCCTTGACAGCGCTTTCACAGACAAACACACTCTGGCCATCTGCCTTTGCCTTGCCTCCCACCACTCACAACACACATTCTCAGGCGCAATCTCACTCTCACTCTCAGCACAGACCACCACCCAAAGTGCCAACACCCAAGCCATTTCTGACGCACGCTACATCTAAGGGCTTAGAGCTGTTGCTGGTCCTCACCTTCCCTTGACAGCGCTTTCACAGCCAAACACACTCTGGCCATCTATCCTGGCTTTGCCTCCCACCACTCCCAACACACTCTCACTCTCGGCACACACCACCGCCCAAAGTGCCAACACCCAAGCAATTTCTGCCGCATGCTACCTCTAAGGGCTGTGTACTGTTGATGGTCTTCACCTTCCCTTGACACCGCTTTCACAGCCAAACACACGCTGGCCATCTACCCTGCCTTTGCCTCCCAGCACTCCCAACACACCTTCTCAGGCTCAATCTCACTCTCACTCCCAGTACAGACCACCTCCCAAAGTGCAAACGTCCAAGCCATTTCTCCCATACGATAGGCCTAAGGGCTTAGAGCAGTTGCTGGTCCTCACCTTCCCTTGACACCGCTTTCACAGCCAAACACACGCTGGCCATCTACCCTGGCTTTGCCTCCCAGCACTCCCAACACACATTCTCAGGCTCAATCTCACTCTCACTGTCGGCACAGACCACCTCCCAAAGTGCAAACATGCAAGTCATTTTTTCCCATACTATAGGCCTAAGGTCTTAGAGCTGTTGCTGGTCGTCACCTTCCCTTGACACCGCTTTCACAGCCAAACACACTCTGACCATCTGCCTTTGCCTTGCCTCCCACCACTCCCAACACACTCTCACCTTCGGCACAGAGCAACTCCCAAAGTGCAAACACAACAAACTCTTTCTGACACATGCTACATCTAAGGGCTTAGAGCTGTTGCTGGTCCTCACCTTCCCTTGACAGCGCTTTCACAGCCAAACACACTCTGCCCATCTATCCTGGCTTCGCCTCCCAGCACTCCCAAAACACATTCTCACGCTCAATCTCACTCTCACTCCCGGCACAGACCACCTCCCAAAGTGCAAACGTCCAAGGCATTTCTCCCATACGATAGGCCTAAGGGCTTAGAGCTGTTGCTGGTCGTCACCTTCCCTTGACAGCGCTTTCACAGCCAAACACACTCTGGCCATCTACCCTGGCTTCACCTCCCAGCACTCCCAACACACCTTCTCACGCTCATTCTCACTATCACTGTCGGCACAGACCACCTCCCAAAGTGCCAACACCCAAGCAATTTCTGCCACATGCTACCTCTAAGGGCTTAGTGCTGTTGCTGGTCCTCACCTTCCCTTCACACTGCTTTCACAGCCAAACACACTCTGGCCTTCTGCCTTTGCCTTGCCTCCCACCACTCACAACACACATTCTCAGGCGCAATCTCACTCTCAGTCCCGGCACGGACCAGCACCCAAAGTGCCAACACCCAAGCCATTTCCAACGCACGCTACATCTAAGGGCTTAGAGCTGTTGCTGGTCCTCACCTTCCCTTGACAGCGCTTTCACAGCCAAACACACGCTGGCCATCTACCCTGGCTTTGCCTCCCAGCACTCCCAACACATATTCTCACGCTCAATCTCACTCTCACTCCCGGTACAGACCACCTCCGAAAGTGCAAACGTCCAAGCCATTTCTCCCATACGATAGGCCTAAGGGCTTAGAGCTGTTGCTGGTCCTCACCTTCCCTTGACACCGCTTTCACAGCCAAACGCACTCTGGCCATCTGCCTTTGCCTTGCCTCCCACCACTCCCAACACACTCTCACTCTCGGCACACACCACCGCCCAAAGTGCAAACGTCCAAGCCATTTCCAACGCACACTACATCTAAGGGCTTAGAGCTGTTGCTGGTCCTCACCTTCCCTTGACAGCGCTTTCACAGCCAAACACACGCTGGCCATCTACCCTGGCTTCACCTCCCAGCACTCCCAACACACCTTCTCACGCTCATTCTCACTATCACTGTCGGCACAGACCACCTCCCAAAGTGCCAACACCCAAGCAATTTCTGCCTCATGCTACCTCTAAGGGCTTAGTGCTGTTGCTGGTCCTCACCTTCCCTTCACACTGCTTTCACAGCCAAACACACTCTGGCCTTCTGCCTTTGCCTTGCCTCCCACCACTCACAACACACATTCTCAGGCGCAATCTCACTCTCAGTCCCGGCACGGACCAGCACCCAAAGTGCCAACACCCAAGCCATTTCCAACGCACGCTACATCTAAGGGCTTAGAGCTGTTGCTGGTCCTCACCTTCCCTTGACAGCGCTTTCACAGCCAAACACACGCTGGCCATCTACCCTGGCTTTGCCTCCCAGCACTCCCAACACATATTCTCACGCTCAATCTCACTCTCACTCCCGGTACAGACCACCTCCCAAAGTGCAAACGTCCAAGGCATTTCTCCCATATGATAGGCCTAAGGGCTTAGAGCTGTTGCTGGTCCTCACCTTCCCTTGACACCGCTTTCACAGCCAAACACACCCTGCCCATCTATCCTGGCTTCGCCTCCCAGCACTCCCAACACACATTCTCACGCTCAATCTCACTCTCACTGTTGGCACAGACCACCTCCCAAAGTGCAAACGTCCAAGCCATTTCTCCCATACGATAGGCCTAAGGGCTTAGAGCTGTTGCTGGTCCTCACCTTCCCTTGACACCGCTTTCACAGCCAAACACACCCTGCCCATCTATCCTGGCTTCGCCTCCCAGCACTCCCAACACACATTCTCACGCTCAATCTCACTCATACTGTTGGCACAGACCACCTCCCAAAGTGCAAACGTCCAAGCCATTTCTCCCGTACGATAGGGCTAAGGGCTTAGAGCAGTTGCTGGTCGTCACCTTCCCTTGACACCGCTTTCACAGCCAAACACACTCTGGCCATCTGCCTTTGCCTTGCCTCCCACCACTCCCAACACACTCTCACTTTCGGCACAGAGCAACTCCCAAAGTGCAAACACAACAAACTCTTTCTGACACATGCTACATCTAAGGGCTTAGAGCTGTTGCTGGTCCTCACCTTCCCTTGACACCGCTTTCACAGCCAAACACACGCTGGCCATCTACCCTGGCTTTGCCTCCCAGCACTCCCAACACACATTCTCAAGCTCAGTCTCACTCTCACTGTCGGCACAGACCACCTCCCAAAGTGCAAACCTGCAAGTCATTTTTCCCATACTATAGGCCTAAGGGCTTAGAGCTGTTGCTGGTCCTCACCTTCCCTCGACACCGCTTTCACAGCCAAATGCACTCTAACCATCTGCCTTTGCCTTGCCTCCCACCACTCCCAACACACTCTCACTCTCGGCACACACCACCGCCCAAAGTGCCAACACCCAAGGAATTTCTGCCGCATGCTACCTCTAAGGGCTTTGTGCTGTTGATGGTCTTCACCTTCCCTTGACACCGCTTTCACAGCTAAACACACGCTGGCCATCTACCCTGGCTTTGCCTCCCAGCACTCCCAACACACATTCTCAGGCTCAATCTCACTCTCACTCCCAGTACAGACCAGCTGCCAAAGTGCAAACTTCCAAGCCATTTCTCCCATACGATAGGCCTAAGGGCTTAGAGCTGTTGCTGGTCCTCACCTTCCCTTGACACCGCTTTCACAGCCAAACGCATTCTGGCCATCTGCCTTTGCCTTGCCTCCCACCACTCTCAACACACTCTCACTCTCGGCACACACCACCTCACAAAGTGCCAACACCCAAGCCATTTCCAACGCACACTACATCTAAGAGCTTAGAGCTGTTGCTGGTCCTCACCTTCCCTTGACAGCGCTTTCACAGCCAAACACACTCTGGCCATCTACCCTGGCTTCACCTCCCAGCACTCCCAACACACCTTCTCACGCTCAATCTCACTCTCACTCCCGGCACAGACCACCTCCCAAGGTGCAAACGTCCAAGCCATTTCTGAGGAACGCTACATCTAAGGGCTTAGAGCTGTTGCTGGCCCTCGCCTTCCCTTGACAGCGCTTTCACAGCCAAACACACGCTGGCCATCTGCCTTTGCCTTGCCTCCCACCACTCCCAACACACTCTCACCTTCAGCACAGACCACCTCCCAAAGTGCCAACACCCAAGCAATTTCTGCCACATGCTACCTCTAAGGGCTTAGTGCTGTTGCTGGTCCTCACCTTCCCTTGACACTGCTTTCACAGCCAAACACACTCTGGCCTTCTGCCTTTGCCTTGCCTCCCACCACTCACAACACACATTCTCAGGTGCAATCTCACTCTCAGTCCCGGCACGGACCAGCACCCAAAGTGCCAACACCCAAGCCATTTCTGACGCACGCTACATCTAAGGGCTTAGAGCTGTTGCTGGTCCTCACCTTCCCTTGACAGCGCTTTCACAGCCAAACACACGCTGGCCATCTACCCTGGCTTTGCCTCCCACCACTCCCAACACATATTCTCACGCTCAATCTCACTCTCACTGTCGGCACAGACCACCTCCGAAAGTGCAAACGTCCAAGCCATTTCTCCCATACGATAGGCCTAAGGGCTTAGAGCTGTTGCTGGTCCTCACCTTCCCTTGACAGCGCTTTCACAGCCAAACACACTCTGGCCATCTGCCTTTGCCTTGCCTCCCACCACTCCCAACACACTCTAACCTTCGGCACAGAGCAACTCCCAAAGTGCAAACACAACAAACTCTTTCTGACACATGCTACATCTAAGGGCTTAGAGCTGTTGCTGGTCCTCAACTTCCCTTGACAGCGATTTCACAGCCAAACACACGCTGGCCATCTACCCTGGCTTTGCCTCCCACCACTCCCAACACACCTTCTCACGCTCAATCTCACTCTCACTCCCGGCTCAGACCACCTCCCAAAGTGCAAACATGCAAGTCATTTTTCCCATACTATAGGCCTAAGGGCTTAGAGCTGTTGCTGGTCCTCACCTTCCCTTGACAGGGCTTTCACAGCCAAACACACCCTGCCCATCTGCCTTTGCCTTGCCTCCCACCACTCCCAACACATTCTCAGGCGCAATCTCACTCTCAGTCCCGGCACAGACCAGCACCCAAAGTGCCAACACCCAAGCCATTTCAGACGCACGCTACATCTAAGGGCTTAGAGGTGTTGCTGGTCCTCACCTTCCCTTGACAGCGCTTTCACAGCCAAACACACCCTGCCCATCTATCCTGGCTTTGCCCCACAGCACTCCCAACACACATTCTCACGCTCAATCTCACTCTCACTCCCGGCGCAGACCACCTCCCAAAGTGCAAACACCCAAGCCATTTCTCCCATACGATAGGCCTAAGGGCTTAGAGCTGTTGCTGGTCGTCACCTTCCCTTGACACCGCTTTCACAGCCAAACACACTCTGGCCATCTGCCTTTGCCTTGCCTCCAACCACTCCCAACACACTCTCACCTTCGGCACAGAGCAACTCCCAAAGTGCAAACACAACAAACTCTTTCTGACACATGCTACATCTAAGGGCTTAGAGCTGTTGCTGGTCCTCACCTTCCCTTGACACCGCTTTCACAGCCAAACACACGCTGGCCATCTACCCTGGCTTTGCCTCCCAGCACTCCCAACACACATTCTCAAGCTCAATCTCACTCGCACTGTCGGCACAGACCACCTCCCAAAGTGCAAACCTGCAAGTCATTTTTCCCATACTATAGGCCTAAGGGCTTAGAGCTGTTGCTGGTCCTCACCTTCCCTTGACACCGCTTTCACAGCCAAACACACCCTGCCCATCTATCCTGGCTTCGCCTCCCAGCACTCCCAACACACATTCTCATGCTCAATCTCACTCTCACTGTTGGCACAGACCACCTCCCAAAGTGCAAACGTCCAAGCCATTTCTCCCATACGATAGGGCTAAGGGCTTAGAGCAGTTGCTGGTCGTCACCTTCCCTTGACACCGCTTTCACAGCCAAACACACTCTGGCCATCTGCCTTTGCCTTGCCTCCCACCACTCCCAACACACTCTCACCTTCGGCACAGAGCAACTCCCAAAGTGCAAAAACAACAAACTCTTTCTGACACATGCTACATCTAAGGGCTTAGAGCTGTTGCTGGTCCTCACCTTCCCTTGACAGCGCTTTCACAGCCAAACACACTCTGCCCATCTATCCTGGCTTCGCCTCCCAGCACTCGCAAAACACATTCTCACGCTCAATCTCACTCTCACTCCCGGCACAGACCACCTCCCAAAGTGCCAACACCCAAGCAATTTCTGCCACATGCTACCTCTAAGGGCTTAGTGCTGTTGCTGGTCCTCACCTTCCCTTCACACTGCTTTCACAGCCAAACACACTCTGGCCTTCTGCCTTTGCCTTGCCTCCCACCACTCACAACACACATTCTCAGGCGCAATCTCACTCTCAGTCCCGGCACGGACCAGCACCCAAAGTGCCAACACACAAGCCATTTCCAACGCACGCTACATCTAAGGGCTTAGAGCTGTTGCTGGTCCTCACCTTCCCTTGACAGCGCTTTCACAGCCAAACACACGCTGGCCATCTACCCTGGCTTTGCCTCCCAGCACTCCCAACACATATTCTCACGCTCAATCTCACTCTCACTCCCGGTACAGACCACCTCCCAAAGTGCAAACGTCCAAGCCATTTCTCCCATACGATAGGCCTAAGGGCTTAGAGCTGTTGCTGGTCCTCACCTTCCCTTGACACCGCTTTCACAGCCAAACGCACTCTGGCCATCTGCCTTTGCCTTGCCTCCCACCACTCCCAACACACTCTCACTCTCGGCACACACCACCGCCCAAAGTGCAAACGTCCAAGCCATTTCCAACGCACACTACATCTAAGGGCTTAGAGCTGTTGCTGGTCCTCACCTTCCCTTGACAGCGCTTTCACAGCCAAACACACTCTGGCCATCTACCCTGGCTTCACCTCCCAGCACTCCCAACACACCTTCTCACGCTCATTCTCACTATCACTGTCGGCACAGACCACCTCCCAAAGTGCCAACACCCAAGCAATTTCTGCCACATGCTACCTCTAAGGGCTTAGTGCTGTTGCTGGTCCTCACCTTCCCTTCACACTGCTTTCACAGCCAAACACACTCTGGCCTTCTGCCTTTGCCTTGCCTCCCACCACTCACAACACACATTCTCAGGCGCAATCTCACTCTCAGTCCCGGCACGGACCAGCACCCAAAGTGCCAACACCCAAGCCATTTCCAACGCACGCTACATCTAAGGGCTTAGAGCTGTTGCTGGTCCTCACCTTCCCTTGACAGCGCTTTCACAGCCAAACACACGCTGGCCATCTACCCTGGCTTTGCCTCCCAGCACTCCCAACACATATTCTCACGCTCAATCTCACTCTCACTCCCGGTACAGACCACCTCCCAAAGTGCAAACGTCCAAGCCATTTCTCCCATACGATAGGCCTAAGGGCTTAGAGCTGTTGCTGGTCCTCACCTTCCCTTGACACCGCTTTCACAGCCAAACACACCCTGCCCATCTATCCTGGCTTCGCCTCCCAGCACTCCCAACACACATTCTCACGCTCAATCTCACTCTCACTGTTGGCACAGACCACCTCCCAAAGTGCAAACGTCCAAGCCATTTCTCCCATACGATAGGCCTAAGGGCTTAGAGCTGATGCTGGTCCTCACCTTCCCTTGACACCGCTTTCACAGCCAAACACACCCTGCCCATCTATCCTGGCTTCGCCTCCCAGCACTCCCAACACACATTCTCACGCTCAATCTCACTCTTACTGTTGGCACAGACCACCTCCCAAAGTGCAAACGTCCAAGCCATTTCTCCCATACGATAGGGCTAAGGGCTTAGAGCAGTTGCTGGTCGTCACCTTCCCTTGACACCGCTTTCACAGCCAAACACACTCTGGCCATCTGCCTTTGCCTTGCCTCCCACCACTCCCAACACACTCTCACTTTCGGCACAGAGCAACTCCCAAAGTGCAAACACAACAAACTCTTTCTGACACATGCTACATCTAAGGGCTTAGAGCTGTTGCTGGTCCTCACCTTCCCTTGACACCGCTTTCACAGCCAAACACACGCTGGCCATCTACCCTGGCTTTGCCTCCCAGCACTCCCAACACACATTCTCAAGCTCAATCTCACTCTCACTGTCGGCACAGACCACCTCCCAAAGTGCAAACCTGCAAGTCATTTTTCCCATACTATAGGCCTAAGGGCTTAGAGCTGTTGCTGGTCCTCACCTTCCCTTGACACCGCTTTCACAGCCAAACACACCCTGCCCATCTATCCTGACTTCGCCTCCCAGCACTCCCAACACACATTCTCATGCTCAATCTCACTCTCACTCCCAGCACAGACCACCTCCCAAAGTGCAAACGTCCAAGGCATTTCTCCCATACGATAGGCCTAAGGGCTTAGAGCTGTTACTGGTCCTCACCTTCCCTCGACACCCGCTTTCACAGCCAAATGCACTCTAACCATCTGCCTTTGCCTTGCCTCCCACCACTCCCAACACACTCTCACTCTCGGCACACACCACCGCCCAAAGTGCCAACACCCAAGCAATTTCTGCCGCATGCTACCTCTAAGGGCTTTGTGCTGTTGCTGGTCTTCACCTTCCCTTGACACCGCTTTCACAGCCAAACACACGCTGGCCATCTACCCTGGCTTTGCCTCCCAGCACTCCCAACACACATTCTCAGGCTCAATCTCACTCTCACTCCCAGTACAGACCAGCTGCCAAAGTGCAAACGTCCAAGCCATTTTTCCATACGATAGGCCTAAGGCCTTAGAGCAGTTGCTGGTCGTCACCTTCCCTTGACACCGCTTTCACAGCCAAACACACTCTGACCATCTGCCTTTGCCTTGCCTCCCACCACTCCCAACACACTCTCACCTTCGGCACAGAGCAACTCCCAAAGTGCAAACACAACAAACTCTTTCTGACACATGCTACATCTAAGGGCTTAGAGCTGTTGCTGGTCCTCACCTTCCCTTGACAGCGCTTTCACAGCCAAACACACTCTGCCCATCTATCCTGGCTTCGCCTCCCAGCACTCCCAACACACACTCTCACGCTCAATCTCACTCTTACTGTTGGCACAGACCACCTCCCAAAGTGCAAACGTCCAAGCCATTTCTCCCGTACGATAGGGCTAAGGGCTTAGAGCAGTTGCTGGTCGTCACCTTCCCTTGACACCGCTTTCACAGCCAAACACACTCTGGCCATCTGCCTTTGCCTTGCCTCCCACCACTCCCAACACACTCTCACTTTCGGCACAGAGCAACTCCCAAAGTGCAAACACAACAAACTCTTTCTGACACATGCTACATCTAAGGGCTTAGAGCTGTTGCTGGTCCTCACCTTCCCTTGACACCGCTTTCACAGCCAAACACACGCTGGCCATCTACCCTGGCTTTGCCTCCCAGCACTCCCAACACACATTCTCAAGCTCAATCTCACTCTCACTGTCGGCACAGACCACCTCCCAAAGTGCAAACCTGCAAGTCATTTTTCCCATACTATAGGCCTAAGGGCTTAGAGCTGTTGCTGGTCCTCACCTTCCCTCGACACCGCTTTCACAGCCAAATGCACTCTAACCATCTGCCTTTGCCTTGCCTCCCACCACTCCCAACACACTCTCACTCTCGGCACACACCACCGCCCAAAGTGCCAACACCCAAGCAATTTCTGCCGCATGCTACCTCTAAGGGCTTTGTGCTGTTGATGGTCTTCACCTTCCCTTGACACCGCTTTCACAGCCAAACACACGCTGGCCATCTACCCTGGCTTTGCCTCCCAGCACTCCCAACACACATTCTCAGGCTCAATCTCACTCTCACTCCCAGTACAGACCAGCTGCCAAAGTGCAAACTTCCAAGCCATTTCTCCCATACGATAGGCCTAAGGGCTTAGAGCTGTTGCTGGTCCTCACCTTCCCTTGACACCGCTTTCACAGCCAAACGCATTCTGGCCATCTGCCTTTGCCTTGCCTCCCACCACTCCCAACACACTCTCACTCTCGGCACACACCACCTCCCAAAGTGCCAACACCCAAGCCATTTCCAACGCACACTACATCTAAGAGCTTAGAGCTGTTGCTGGTCCTCACCTTCCCTTGACAGCGCTTTCACAGCCAAACACACTCTGGCCATCTACCCTGGCTTCACCTCCCAGCACTCCCAACACACCTTCTCACGCTCAATCTCACTATCACTGTCGGCACAGACCACCTCCCAAAGTGCAAACGTCCAAGCCATTTCTGAGGCACGCTACATCTAAGGGCTTAGAGCTGTTGCTGGCCCTCGCCTTCCCTTGACAGCGCTTTCACAGCCAAACACACGCTGGCCATCTGCCTTTGCCTTGCCTCCCACCACTCCCAACACACTCTCACCTTCAGCACAGACCACCTCCCAAAGTGCCAACACCCAAGCAATTTCTGCCACATGCTACCTCTAAGGGCTTAGTGCTGTTGCTGGTCCTCACCTTCCCTTGACACTGCTTTCACAGCCAAACACACTCTGGCCTTCTGCCTTTGCCTTGCCTCCCACCACTCACAACACACATTCTCAGGTGCAATCTCACTCTCAGTCCCGGCACGGACCAGCACCCAAAGTGCCAACACCCAAGCCATTTCTGACGCACGCTACATCTAAGGGCTTAGAGCTGTTGCTGGTCCTCACCTTCCCTTGACACCGCTTTCACAGCCAAACACACGCTGGCCATCTACCCTGGCTTTGCCTCCCAGCACTCCCAACACATATTCTCACGCTCAATCTCACTCTCACTCCCGGTACAGACCACCTCCGAAAGTGCAAACGTCCAAGCCATTTCTCCCATACGATAGGCCTAAGGGCTTAGAGCTGTTGCTGGTCCTCACCTTCCCTTGACAGCGCTTTCACAGCCAAACACACTCTGGCCATCTGCCTTTGCCTTGCCTCCCACCACTCCCAACACACTCTAACCTTCGGCACAGAGCAACTCCCAAAGTGCAAACACAACAAACTCTTTCTGACACATGCTACATCTAAGGGCTTAGAGCTGTTGCTGGTCCTCAACTTCCCTTGACAGCGATTTCACAGCCAAACACACGCTGGCCATCTACCCTGGCTTTGCCTCCCACCACTCCCAACACACCTTCTCACGCTCAATCTCACTCTCACTCCCGGCTCAGACCACCTCCCAAAGTGCAAACATGCAAGTCATTTTTCCCATACTATAGGCCTAAGGGCTTAGAGCTGTTGCTGGTCCTCACCTTCCCTTGACAGGGCTTTCACAGCCAAACACACCCTGCCCATCTGCCTTTGCCTTGCCTCCCACCACTGCCAACACATTCTCAGGCGCAATCTCACTCTCAGTCCCGGCACAGACCAGCACCCAAAGTGCCAACACCCAAGCCATTTCAGACGCACGCTACATCTAAGGGCTTAGAGGTGTTGCTGGTCCTCACCTTCCCTTGACAGCGCTTTCACAGCCAAACACACCCTGCCCATCTATCCTGGCTTTGCCCCACAGCACTCCCAACACACATTCTCACGCTCAATCTCACTCTCACTCCCGGCGCAGACCACCTCCCAAAGTGCAAACACCCAAGCCATTTCTCCCATACGATAGGCCTAAGGGCTTAGAGCTGTTGCTGGTCGTCACCTTCCCTTGACAGCGCTTTCACAGCCAAACACACTCTGGCCATCTGCCTTTGCCTTGCCTCCAACCACTCCCAACACACTCTCACCTTCGGCACAGAGCAACTCCCAAAGTGCAAACACAACAAACTCTTTCTGACACATGCTACATCTAAGGGCTTAGAGCTGTTGCTGGTCCTCACCTTCCCTTGACACCGCTTTCACAGCCAAACACACGCTGGCCATCTACCCTGGCTTTGCCTCCCAGCACTCCCAACACACATTCTCAAGCTCAATCTCACTCGCACTGTCGGCACAGACCACCTCCCAAAGTGCAAACCTGCAAGTCATTTTTCCCATACTATAGGCCTAAGGGCTTAGAGCTGTTGCTGGTCCTCACCTTCCCTTGACACCGCTTTCACAGCCAAACACACCCTGCCCATCTATCCTGGCTTCGCCTCCCAGCACTCCCAACACACATTCTCATGCTCAATCTCACTCTCACTGTTGGCACAGACCACCTCCCAAAGTGCAAACGTCCAAGCCATTTCTCCCATACGATAGGGCTAAGGGCTTAGAGCAGTTGCTGGTCGTCACCTTCCCTTGACACCGCTTTCACAGCCAAACACACTCTGGCCATCTGCCTTTGCCTTGCCTCCCACCACTCCCAACACACTCTCACCTTCGGCACAGAGCAACTCCCAAAGTGCAAACACAACAAACTCTTTCTGACACATGCTACATCTAAGGGCTTAGAGCTGTTGCTGGTCCTCACCTTCCCTTGACAGCGCTTTCACAGCCAAACACACTCTGCCCATCTATCCTGGCTTCGCCTCCCAGCACTCCCAAAACACATTCTCACGCTCAATCTCACTCTCACTCCCGGCACAGACCACCTCCCAAAGTGCAAACGTCCAAGCCATTTCTCCCATACGATAGGCCTAAGGGCTTAGAGCTGTTGCTGGTCCTCACCTTCCCTCGACACCGCTTTCACAGCCAAATGCACTCTGGCCATCTGCCTTTGCCTTGCCTCCCACCACTCACAACACACTCTCACTCTCGGCACACACCACCGCCCAAAGTGCCAACACCCAAGCAATTTCTGCCGCATGCTACCTCTAAGGGCTTTGTGCTGTTGCTGGTCCTCACCTTCCCTTGACAGGGCTTTCACAGCCAAACACACGCTGGCCATCTACCCTGGCTTTGCCTCCCAGCACTCCCAACACACATTCTCAGGCTCAATCTCACTCTCACTCCCAGTACAGACCAGCTGCCAAAGTGCAAACGTCCAAGCCATGTTTCCATACGATAGGCCTAAGGCCTTAGAGCAGTTGCTGGTCGTCACCTTCCCTTGACAGCGCTTTCACAGCCAAACACACTCTGGCCATCTGCCTTTGCCTTGCCTCCCACCACTCCCAACACACTCTCACCTTCGGCACAGAGCAACTCCCAAAGTGCAAACACAACAAACTCTTTCTGACACATGCTACATCTAAGGGCTTAGAGCTGTTGCTGGTCCTCACCTTCCCTTGACAGCGCTTTCACAGCCAAACACACTCTGCCCATCTATCCTGGCTTCGCCTCCCAGCACTCCCAACACACATTCTCACGCTCAATCTCACTCTCACTCCCGGCACAGACCACCTCCCAAAGTGCAAACGTCCAAGGCATTTCTCCCATACGATAGGCCTAAGGGCTTAGAGCTGTTGCTGGTCCTCACCTTCCCTCGACACCGCTTTCACAGCCAAACGCACTCTGGCCATCTGCCTTTGCCTTGCGTCCCAGCACTCCCAACACACTCTCACTCTCGGCACACACCACCGCCCAAAGTGCCAACACCCAAGCCATTTCCAACGCACACTACATCTAAGGGCTTAGAGCTGTTGCTGGTCCTCACCTTCCCTTGACACCGCTTTCACAGCCAAACACACGCTGGCCATCTACCCTGGCTTTGCCTCCCAGCACTCCCAACACACCTTCTCAGGCTCAATCTCACTCTCACTCCTGGCACAGACCAACTCCCAAAGTGCAAACACGCAAGTCATTTTTCCCATACTATATGCCTAAGGGCTTAGAGCTGTTGCTGGTCCTCACCTTCCCTTGACAGCGCTTTCACAGCCAAACACACGCTGGCCATCTGCCTTTGCCTTGCCTCCAAGCACTCCCAACACACTCTCACTCTCGGCACACACCACCGCCCAAAGTGCCAACACCCAAGCGATTTCTGCCGCATGCTACCTCTAAGGGCTTTGTGCTGTTGATGGTCTTCACCTTCCCTTGACACCGCTTTCACAGCCAAACACACGCTGGCCATCTACCCTGGCTTTGCCTCCCAGCACTCCCAACACACATTCTCAGGCTCAATCTCACTCTCACTCCCAGTACAGACCACCTCCCAAAGTGCAAACGTCCAAGCCATTTCTCCCATACGATAGGCCTAAGGGCTTAGAGCAGTTGCTGGTCCTCACCTTCCCTTGACACCGCTTTCACAGCCAAACACACGCTGGCCATCTACCCTGCCTTTGCCTCCCAGCACTCCCAACACACCTTCTCAGGCTCAATCTCACTCTCACTGTCGGCACAGACCACCTCCCAAAGTGCAAACGTCCAAGCCATTTCTGAGGAACGCTACATCTAAGGGCTTAGAGCTGTTGCTGGCCCTCGCCTTCCCTTGACAGCGCTTTCACTGCCAAACACACTCTGGCCATCTGCCTTTGCCTTGCCTCCCACCACTCCCAACACACTCTCACCTTCGGCACAGACCACCTCCCAAAGTGCCAACACCCAAGCAATTTCTGCCACATGCTACCTCTAAGGGCTTAGTGCTGTTGCTGGTCCTCACCTTCCCTTGACAGCGCTTTCACAGACAAACACACTCTGGCCATCTGCCTTTGCCTTGCCTCCCACCACTCACAACACACATTCTCAGGCGCAATCTCACTCTCACTCTCAGCACAGACCACCACCCAAAGTGCCAACACCCAAGCCATTTCTGACGCACGCTACATCTAAGGGCTTAGAGCTGTTGCTGGTCCTCACCTTCCCTTGACAGCGCTTTCACAGCCAAACACACTCTGGCCATCTATCCTGGCTTTGCCTCCCACCACTCCCAACACACTCTCACTCTCGGCACACACCACCGCCCAAAGTGCCAACACCCAAGTTATTTCTGCCGCATGCTAACTCTAAGGGCTGTGTACTGTTGATGGTCTTCAACTTCCCTTGACACCGCTTTCACAGCCAAACACACGCTGGCCATCTACCCTGCCTTTGCCTCCCAGCACTCCCAACACACCTTCTCAGGCTCAATCTCACTCTCACTCCCAGTACAGACCACCTCCCAAAGTGCAAACGTCCAAGCCATTTCTCCCATACGATAGGCCTAAGGGCTTAGAGCAGTTGCTGGTCCTCACCTTCCCTTGACACCGCTTTCACAGCCAAACACACGCTGGCCATCTACCCTGGCTTTGCCTCCCAGCACTCCCAACACACATTCTCAGGCTCAATCTCACTCTCACTGTCGGCACAGACCACCTCCCAAAGTGCAAACATGCAAGTCATTTTTTCCCATACTATAGGCCTAAGGTCTTAGAGCTGTTGCTGGTCGTCACCTTCCCTTGACACCGCTTTCACAGCCAAACACACTCTGACCATCTGCCTTTGCCTTGCCTCCCACCACTCCCAACACACTCGCACCTTCGGCACAGAGCAACTCCCAAAGTGCAAACACAACAAACTCTTTCTGACACATGCTACATCTAAGGGCTTAGAGCTGTTGCTGGTCCTCACCTTCCCTTGACAGCGCTTTCACAGCCAAACACACTCTGGCCATCTATCCTGGCTTCGCCTCCCAGCACTCCCAAAACACATTCTCACGCTCAATCTCACTCTCACTCCCGGCACAGACCACCTCCCAAAGTGCAAACGTCCAAGGCATTTCTCCCATACGATAGGCCTAAGGGCTTAGAGCTGTTGCTGGTCCTCACCTTCCCTCGACACCGCTTTCACAGCCAAATGCACTCTAACCATCTGCCTTTGCCTTGCCTCCCACCACTCCCAACACACTCTCACTCTCGGCACACACCACCGCCCAAAGTGCCAACACCCAAGCAATTTCTGCCGCATGCTACCTCTAAGGGCTTTGTGCTGTTGCTGGTCTTCACCTTCCCTTGACACCGCTTTCACAGCCAAACACACGCTGGCCATCTACCCTGGCTTTGCCTCCCAGCACTCCCAACACACATTCTCAGGCTCAATCTCACTCTCACTCCCAGTACAGACCAGCTGCCAAAGTGCAAACTTCCAAGCCATTTCTCCCATACGATAGGCCTAAGGGCTTAGAGCTGTTGCTGGTCCTCACCTTCCCTTGACACCGCTTTCACAGCCAAACGCACTCTGGCCATCTGCCTTTGCCTTGCCTCCCACCACTCCCAACACACTCTCACTCTCGGCACACACCACCGCCCAAAGTGCAAACGTCCAAGCCATTTCCAACGCACACTACATCTAAGGGCTTAGAGCTGTTGCTGGTCCTCACCTTCCCTTGACAGCGCTTTCACAGCCAAACACACTCTGGCCATCTACCCTGGCTTCACCTCCCAGCACTCCCAACACACCTTCTCACGCTCATTCTCACTATCACTGTCGGCACAGACCACCTCCCAAAGTGCCAACACCCAAGCAATTTCTGCCACATGCTACCTCTAAGGGCTTAGTGCTGTTGCTGGTCCTCACCTTCCCTTCACACTGCTTTCACAGCCAAACACACTCTGGCCTTCTGCCTTTGCCTTGCCTCCCACCACTCACAACACACATTCTCAGGCGCAATCTCACTCTCAGTCCCGGCACGGACCAGCACCCAAAGTGCCAACACCCAAGCCATTTCCAACGCACGCTACATCTAAGGGCTTAGAGCTGTTGCTGGTCCTCACCTTCCCTTGACAGCGCTTTCACAGCCAAACACACTCTGCCCATCTATCCTGGCTTTGCCTCCCAGCACTCCCAACACATATTCTCACGCTCAATCTCACTCTCACTCCCGGTACAGACCACCTCCCAAAGTGCAAACGTCCAAGGCATTTCTCCCATACGATAGGCCTAAGGGCTTAGAGCTGTTGCTGGTCCTCACCTTCCCTTGATACCGCTTTCACAGCCAAACGCACTCTGGCCATCTGCCTTTGCCTTGCCTCCCACCACTCCCAACACACTCTCACTCTCGGCACACACCACCGCCCAAAGTGCCAACACCCAAGCCATTTCCAACGCACACTACATCTAAGGGCTTAGAGCTGTTGCTGGTCCTCACCTTCCCTTGACAGCGCTTTCACAGCCAAACACACTCTGGCCATCTACCCTGGCTTCACCTCCCAGCACTCCCAACACACCTTCTCACGCTCATTCTCACTATCACTGTCGGCACAGACCACCTCCCAAAGTGCCAACACCCAAGCAATTTCTGCCACATGCTACCTCTAAGGGCTTAGTGCTGTTGCTGGTCCTCACCTTCCCTTCACACTGCTTTCACAGCCAAACACACTCTGGCCTTCTGCCTTTGCCTTGCCTCCCACCACTCACAACACACATTCTCAGGCGCAATCTCACTCTCAGTCCCGGCACGGACCAGCACCCAAAGTGCCAACACCCAAGCCATTTCCAACGCACGCTACATCTAAGGGCTTAGAGCTGTTGCTGGTCCTCACCTTCCCTTGACACCGCTTTCACAGCCAAACACACGCTGGCCATCTACCCTGGCTTTGCCTCCCAGCACTCCCAACACATATTCTCACGCTCAATCTCACTCTCACTCCCGGTACAGACCACCTCCGAAAGTGCAAACGTCCAAGCCATTTCTCCCATACGATAGGCCTAAGGGCTTAGAGCTGTTGCTGGTCCTCACCTTCCCTTGACAGCGCTTTCACAGCCAAACACACTCTGGCCATCTGCCTTTGCCTTGCCTCCCACCACTCCCAACACACTCTAACCTTCGGCACAGAGCAACTCCCAAAGTGCAAACACAACAAACTCTTTCTGACACATGCTACATCTAAGGGCTTAGAGCTGTTGCTGGTCCTCAACTTCCCTTGACAGCGATTTCACAGCCAAACACACGCTGGCCATCTACCCTGGCTTTGCCTCCCACCACTCCCAACACACCTTCTCACGCTCAATCTCACTCTCACTCCCGGCTCAGACCACCTCCCAAAGTGCAAACATGCAAGTCATTTTTCCCATACTATAGGCCTAAGGGCTTAGAGCTGTTGCTGGTCCTCACCTTCCCTTGACAGGGCTTTCACAGCCAAACACACCCTGCCCATCTGCCTTTGCCTTGCCTCCCACCACTGCCAACACATTCTCAGGCGCAATCTCACTCTCAGTCCCGGCACAGACCAGCACCCAAAGTGCCAACACCCAAGCCATTTCAGACGCACGCTACATCTAAGGGCTTAGAGGTGTTGCTGGTCCTCACCTTCCCTTGACACCGCTTTCACAGCCAAACACACCCTGCCCATCTATCCTGGCTTTGCCCCACAGCACTCCCAACACACATTCTCACGCTCAATCTCACTCTCACTCCCGGCGCAGACCACCTCCCAAAGTGCAAACACCCAAGCCATTTCTCCCATACGATAGGCCTAAGGGCTTAGAGCTGTTGCTGGTCCTCACCTTCCCTTGACACCGCTTTCACAGCCAAACACACTCTGGCCATCTGCCTTTGCCTTGCCTCCCACCACTCCCAACACACTCTCACCTTCGGCACAGAGCAACTCCCAAAGTGCAAACACAACAAACTCTTTCTGACACATGCTACATCTAAGGGCTTAGAGCTGTTGCTGGTCCTCACCTTCCCTTGACAGCGCTTTCACAGCCAAACACACTCTGCCCATCTATCCTGGCTTCGCCTCCCAGCACTCCCAAAACACATTCTCACGCTCAATCTCACTCTCACTCCCGGCACAGACCACCTCCCAAAGTGCAAACGTCCAAGCCATTTTTCCCATACTATAGGCCTAAGGGCTTAGAGCTGTTGCTGGTCCTCACCTTCCCTCGACACCGCTTTCACAGCCAAATGCACTCTGGCCATCTGCCTTTGCCTTGCCTCCCACCACTCCCAACACACTCTCACTCTCGGCACACACCACCGCCCAAAGTGCCAACACCCAAGCAATTTCTGCCGCATGCTACCTCTAAGGGCTTTGTGCTGTTGATGGTCTTCACCTTCCCTTGACACCGCTTTCACAGCCAAACACACGCTGGCCATCTACCCTGGCTTTGCCTCCCAGCACTCCCAACACACATTCTCAGGCTCAATCTCACTCTCACTCCCAGTACAGACCAGCTGCCAAAGTGCAAACTTCCAAGCCATTTCTCCCATACGATAGGCCTAAGGGCTTAGAGCTGTTGCTGGTCCTCACCTTCCCTTGACACCGCTTTCACAGCCAAACGCATTCTGGCCATCTGCCTTTGCCTTGCCTCCCACCACTCCCAACACACTCTCACTCTCGGCACACACCACCTCCCAAAGTGCCAACACCCAAGCCATTTCCAACGCACACTACATCTAAGAGCTTAGAGCTGTTGCTGGTCCTCACCTTCCCTTGACAGCGCTTTCACAGCCAAACACACTCTGGCCATCTACCCTGGCTTCACCTCCCAGCACTCCCAACACACCTTCTCACGCTCAATCTCACTATCACTGTCGGCACAGACCACCTCCCAAAGTGCAAACGTCCAAGCCATTTCTGAGGCACGCTACATCTAAGGGCTTAGAGCTGTTGCTGGTCCTCACCTTCCCTTGACAGCGCTTTCACAGCCAAACACACTCTGGCCATCTGCCTTTGCCTTGCCTCCCACCACTCCCAACACACTCTAACCTTCGGCACAGAGCAACTCCCAAAGTGCAAACACAACAAACTCTTTCTGACACATGCTACATCTAAGGGCTTAGAGCTGTTGCTGGTCCTCAACTTCCCTTGACAGCGATTTCACAGCCAAACACACGCTGGCCATCTACCCTGGCTTTGCCTCCCACCACTCCCAACACACCTTCTCACGCTCAATCTCACTCTCACTCCCGGCTCAGACCACCTCCCAAAGTGCAAACATGCAAGTCATTTTTCCCATACGATAGGCCTAAGGGCTTAGAGCTGTTGCTGGTCCTCACCTTCCCTTGACAGGGCTTTCACAGCCAAACACACCCTGCCCATCTGCCTTTGCCTTGCCTCCCACCACTGCCAACACATTCTCAGGCGCAATCTCACTCTCAGTCCCGGCACAGACCAGCACCCAAAGTGCCAACACCCAAGCCATTTCAGACGCACGCTACATCTAAGGGCTTAGAGGTGTTGCTGGTCCTCACCTTCCCTTGACAGCGCTTTCACAGCCAAACACACCCTGCCCATCTATCCTGGCTTTGCCCCACAGCACTCCCAACACACATTCTCACGCTCAATCTCACTCTCACTCCCGGCGCAGACCACCTCCCAAAGTGCAAACACCCAAGCCATTTCTCCCATACGATAGGCCTAAGGGCTTAGAGCTGTTGCTGGTCGTCACCTTCCCTTGACAGCGCTTTCACAGCCAAACACACTCTGGCCATCTGCCTTTGCCTTGCCTCCAACCACTCCCAACACACTCTCACCTTCGGCACAGAGCAACTCCCAAAGTGCAAACACAACAAACTCTTTCTGACACATGCTACATCTAAGGGCTTAGAGCTGTTGCTGGTCCTCACCTTCCCTTGACACCGCTTTCACAGCCAAACACACGCTGGCCATCTACCCTGGCTTTGCCTCCCAGCACTCCCAACACACATTCTCAAGCTCAATCTCACTCGCACTGTCGGCACAGACCACCTCCCAAAGTGCAAACCTGCAAGTCATTTTTCCCATACTATAGGCCTAAGGGCTTAGAGCTGTTGCTGGTCCTCACCTTCCCTTGACACCGCTTTCACAGCCAAACACACCCTGCCCATCTATCCTGGCTTCGCCTCCCAGCACTCCCAACACACATTCTCATGCTCAATCTCACTCTCACTGTTGGCACAGACCACCTCCCAAAGTGCAAACGTCCAAGCCATTTCTCCCATACGATAGGGCTAAGGGCTTAGAGCAGTTGCTGGTCGTCACCTTCCCTTGACACCGCTTTCACAGCCAAACACACTCTGGCCATCTGCCTTTGCCTTGCCTCCCACCACTCCCAACACACTCTCACCTTCGGCACAGAGCAACTCCCAAAGTGCAAACACAACAAACTCTTTCTGACACATGCTACATCTAAGGGCTTAGAGCTGTTGCTGGTCCTCACCTTCCCTTGACAGCGCTTTCACAGCCAAACACACTCTGCCCATCTATCCTGGCTTCGCCTCCCAGCACTCCCAAAACACATTCTCACGCTCAATCTCACTCTCACTCCCGGCACAGACCACCTCCCAAAGTGCAAACGTCCAAGCCATTTCTCCCATACGATAGGCCTAAGGGCTTAGAGCTGTTGCTGGTCCTCACCTTCCCTCGACACCGCTTTCACAGCCAAATGCACTCTGGCCATCTGCCTTTGCCTTGCCTCCCACCACTCCCAACACACTCTCACTCTCGGCACACACCACCGCCCAAAGTGCCAACACCCAAGCAATTTCTGCCGCATGCTACCTCTAAGGGCTTTGTGCTGTTGCTGGTCCTCACCTTCCCTTGACAGGGCTTTCACAGCCAAACACACGCTGGCCATCTACCCTGGCTTTGCCTCCCAGCACTCCCAACACACATTCTCAGGCTCAATCTCACTCTCACTCCCAGTACAGACCAGCTGCCAAAGTGCAAACGTCCAAGCCATGTTTCCATACGATAGGCCTAAGGCCTTAGAGCAGTTGCTGGTCGTCACCTTCCCTTGACAGCGCTTTCACAGCCAAACACACTCTGGCCATCTGCCTTTGCCTTGCCTCCCACCACTCCCAACACACTCTCACCTTCGGCACAGAGCAACTCCCAAAGTGCAAACACAACAAACTCTTTCTGACACATGCTACATCTAAGGGCTTAGAGCTGTTGCTGGTCCTCACCTTCCCTTGACAGCGCTTTCACAGCCAAACACACTCTGCCCATCTATCCTGGCTTCGCCTCCCAGCACTCCCAACACACATTCTCACGCTCAATCTCACTCTCACTCCCGGCACAGACCACCTCCCAAAGTGCAAACGTCCAAGGCATTTCTCCCATACGATAGGCCTAAGGGCTTAGAGCTGTTGCTGGTCCTCACCTTCCCTCGACACCGCTTTCACAGCCAAACGCACTCTGGCCATCTGCCTTTGCCTTGCGTCCCAGCACTCCCAACACACTCTCACTCTCGGCACACACCACCGCCCAAAGTGCCAACACCCAAGCCATTTCCAACGCACACTACATCTAAGGGCTTAGAGCTGTTGCTGGTCCTCACCTTCCCTTGACACCGCTTTCACAGCCAAACACACGCTGGCCATCTACCCTGGCTTTGCCTCCCAGCACTCCCAACACACCTTCTCAGGCTCAATCTCACTCTCACTCCTGGCACAGACCAACTCCCAAAGTGCAAACACGCAAGTCATTTTTCCCATACTATATGCCTAAGGGCTTAGAGCTGTTGCTGGTCCTCACCTTCCCTTGACAGCGCTTTCACAGCCAAACACACTCTGGCCATCTGCCTTTGCCTTGCCTCCAAGCACTCCCAACACACTCTCACTCTCGGCACACACCACCGCCCAAAGTGCCAACACCCAAGCGATTTCTGCCGCATGCTACCTCTAAGGGCTTTGTGCTGTTGATGGTCTTCACCTTCCCTTGACACCGCTTTCACAGCCAAACACACGCTGGCCATCTACCCTGGCTTTGCCTCCCAGCACTCCCAACACACATTCTCAGGCTCAATCTCACTCTCACTCCCAGTACAGACCACCTCCCAAAGTGCAAACGTCCAAGCCATTTCTCCCATACGATAGGCCTAAGGGCTTAGAGCAGTTGCTGGTCCTCACCTTCCCTTGACACCGCTTTCACAGCCAAACACACGCTGGCCATCTACCCTGCCTTTGCCTCCCAGCACTCCCAACACACCTTCTCAGGCTCAATCTCACTCTCACTGTCGGCACAGACCACCTCCCAAAGTGCAAACGTCCAAGCCATTTCTGAGGAACGCTACATCTAAGGGCTTAGAGCTGTTGCTGGCCCTCGCCTTCCCTTGACAGCGCTTTCACTGCCAAACACACTCTGGCCATCTGCCTTTGCCTTGCCTCCCACCACTCCCAACACACTCTCACCTTCGGCACAGACCACCTCCCAAAGTGCCAACACCCAAGCAATTTCTGCCACATGCTACCTCTAAGGGCTTAGTGCTGTTGCTGGTCCTCACCTTCCCTTGACAGCGCTTTCACAGACAAACACACTCTGGCCATCTGCCTTTGCCTTGCCTCCCACCACTCACAACACACATTCTCAGGCGCAATCTCACTCTCACTCTCAGCACAGACCACCACCCAAAGTGCCAACACCCAAGCCATTTCTGACGCACGCTACATCTAAGGGCTTAGAGCTGTTGCTGGTCCTCACCTTCCCTTGACAGCGCTTTCACAGCCAAACACACTCTGGCCATCTATCCTGGCTTTGCCTCCCACCACTCCCAACACACTCTCACTCTCGGCACACACCACCGCCCAAAGTGCCAACACCCAAGTTATTTCTGCCGCATGCTAACTCTAAGGGCTGTGTACTGTTGATGGTCTTCACCTTCCCTTGACACCGCTTTCACAGCCAAACACACGCTGGCCATGTACCCTGGCTTTGCCTCCCAGCACTCCCAACACACCTTCTCAGGCTCAATCTCACTCTCACTCCCAGTACAGACCACCTCCCAAAGTGCAAACGTCCAAGCCATTTCTCCCATACGATAGGCCTAAGGGCTTAGAGCAGTTGCTGGTCCTCACCTTCCCTTGACACCGCTTTCACAGCCAAACACACGCTGGCCATCTACCCTGGCTTTGCCTCCCAGCACTCCCAACACACATTCTCAGGCTCAATCTCACTCTCACTGTCGGCACAGACCACCTCCCAAAGTGCAAACATGCAAGTCATTTTTTCCCATACTATAGGCCTAAGGTCTTAGAGCTGTTGCTGGTCGTCACCTTCCCTTGACACCGCTTTCACAGCCAAACACACTCTGACCATCTGCCTTTGCCTTGCCTCCCACCACTCCCAACACACTCGCACCTTCGGCACAGAGCAACTCCCAAAGTGCAAACACAACAAACTCTTTCTGACACATGCTACATCTAAGGGCTTAGAGCTGTTGCTGGTCCTCACCTTCCCTTGACAGCGCTTTCACAGCCAAACACACTCTGGCCATCTATCCTGGCTTCGCCTCCCAGCACTCCCAAAACACATTCTCACGCTCAATCTCACTCTCACTCCCGGCACAGACCACCTCCCAAAGTGCAAACGTCCAAGGCATTTCTCCCATACGATAGGCCTAAGGGCTTAGAGCTGTTGCTGGTCCTCACCTTCCCTCGACACCGCTTTCACAGCCAAATGCACTCTAACCATCTGCCTTTGCCTTGCCTCCCACCACTCCCAACACACTCTCACTCTCGGCACACACCACCGCCCAAAGTGCCAACACCCAAGCAATTTCTGCCTCATGCTACCTCTAAGGGCTTTGTGCTGTTGCTGGTCTTCACCTTCCCTTGACACCGCTTTCACAGCCAAACACACGCTGGCCATCTACCCTGGCTTTGCCTCCCAGCACTCCCAACACACATTCTCAGGCTCAATCTCACTCTCACTCCCAGTACAGACCAGCTGCCAAAGTGCAAACTTCCAAGCCATTTCTCCCATACGATAGGCCTAAGGGCTTAGAGCTGTTGCTGGTCCTCACCTTCCCTTGACACCGCTTTCACAGCCAAACGCATTCTGGCCATCTGCCTTTGCCTTGCCTCCCACCACTCCCAACACACTCTCACTCTCGGCACACACCACCGCCCAAAGTGCAAACGTCCAAGCCATTTCCAACGCACACTACATCTAAGGGCTTAGAGCTGTTGCTGGTCCTCACCTTCCCTTGACAGCGCTTTCACAGCCAAACACACTCTGGCCATCTACCCTGGCTTCACCTCCCAGCACTCCCAACACACCTTCTCACGCTCATTCTCACTATCACTGTCGGCACAGACCACCTCCCAAAGTGCCAACACCCAAGCAATTTCTGCCACATGCTACCTCTAAGGGCTTAGTGCTGTTGCTGGTCCTCACCTTCCCTTCACACTGCTTTCACAGCCAAACACACTCTGGCCTTCTGCCTTTGCCTTGCCTCCCACCACTCACAACACACATTCTCAGGCGCAATCTCACTCTCAGTCCCGGCACGGACCAGCACCCAAAGTGCCAACACCCAAGCCATTTCCAACGCACGCTACATCTAAGGGCTTAGAGGTGTTGCTGGTCCTCACCTTCCCTTGACAGCGCTTTCACAGCCAAACACACTCTGCCCATCTATCCTGGCTTTGCCTCCCAGCACTCCCAACACATATTCTCACGCTCAATCTCACTCTCACTCCCGGTACAGACCACCTCCCAAAGTGCAAACGTCCAAGGCATTTCTCCCATACGATAGGCCTAAGGGCTTAGAGCTGTTGCTGGTCCTCACCTTCCCTTGATACCGCTTTCACAGCCAAACGCACTCTGGCCATCTGCCTTTGCCTTGCCTCCCACCACTCCCAACACACTCTCACTCTCGGCACACACCACCGCCCAAAGTGCCAACACCCAAGCCATTTCCAACGCACACTACATCTAAGGGCTTAGAGCTGTTGCTGGTCCTCACCTTCCCTTGACAGCGCTTTCACAGCCAAACACACTCTGGCCATCTACCCTGGCTTCACCTCCCAGCACTCCCAACACACCTTCTCACGCTCATTCTCACTATCACTGTCGGCACAGACCACCTCCCAAAGTGCCAACACCCAAGCAATTTCTGCCACATGCTACCTCTAAGGGCTTAGTGCTGTTGCTGGTCCTCACCTTCCCTTCACACTGCTTTCACAGCCAAACACACTCTGGCCTTCTGCCTTTGCCTTGCCTCCCACCACTCACAACACACATTCTCAGGCGCAATCTCACTCTCAGTCCCGGCACGGACCAGCACCCAAAGTGCCAACACCCAAGCCATTTCCAACGCACGCTACATCTAAGGGCTTAGAGCTGTTGCTGGTCCTCACCTTCCCTTGACAGCGCTTTCACAGCCAAACACACGCTGGCCATCTACCCTGGCTTTGCCTCCCAGCACTCCCAACACATATTCTCACGCTCAATCTCACTCTCACTCCCGGTACAGACCACCTCCGAAAGTGCAAACGTCCAAGCCATTTCTCCCATACGATAGGCCTAAGGGCTTAGAGCTGTTGCTGGTCCTCACCTTCCCTTGACAGCGCTTTCACAGCCAAACACACTCTGGCCATCTGCCTTTGCCTTGCCTCCCACCACTCCCAACACACTCTAACCTTCGGCACAGAGCAACTCCCAAAGTGCAAACACAACAAACTCTTTCTGACACATGCTACATCTAAGGGCTTAGAGCTGTTGCTGGTCCTCAACTTCCCTTGACAGCGATTTCACAGCCAAACACACGCTGGCCATCTACCCTGGCTTTGCCTCCCACCACTCCCAACACACCTTCTCACGCTCAATCTCACTCTCACTCCCGGCTCAGACCACCTCCCAAAGTGCAAACATGCAAGTCATTTTTCCCATACTATAGGCCTAAGGGCTTAGAGCTGTTGCTGGTCCTCACCTTCCCTTGACACCGCTTTCACAGCCAAACACACGCTGGCCATCTGCCTTTGCCTTGCCTCCCACCACTGCCAACACATTCTCAGGCGCAATCTCACTCTCAGTCCCGGCACAGACCAGCACCCAAAGTGCCAACACCCAAGCCATTTCAGACGCACGCTACATCTAAGGGCTTAGAGGTGTTGCTGGTCCTCACCTTCCCTTGACACCGCTTTCACAGCCAAACACACCCTGCCCATCTATCCTGGCTTTGCCCCACAGCACTCCCAACACACATTCTCACGCTCAATCTCACTCTCACTCCCGGCGCAGACCACCTCCCAAAGTGCAAACACCCAAGCCATTTCTCCCATACGATAGGCCTAAGGGCTTAGAGCTGTTGCTGGTCCTCACCTTCCCTTGACACCGCTTTCACAGCCAAACACACTCTGGCCATCTGCCTTTGCCTTGCCTCCCACCACTCCCAACACACTCTCACCTTCGGCACAGAGCAACTCCCAAAGTGCAAACACAACAAACTCTTTCTGACACATGCTACATCTAAGGGCTTAGAGCTGTTGCTGGTCCTCACCTTCCCTTGACAGCGCTTTCACAGCCAAACACACTCTGCCCATCTATCCTGGCTTCGCCTCCCAGCACTCCCAAAACACATTCTCACGCTCAATCTCACTCTCACTCCCGGCACAGACCACCTCCCAAAGTGCAAACGTCCAAGCCATTTTTCCCATACTATAGGCCTAAGGGCTTAGAGCTGTTGCTGGTCCTCACCTTCCCTCGACACCGCTTTCACAGCCAAATGCACTCTGGCCATCTGCCTTTGCCTTGCCTCCCACCACTCCCAACACACTCTCACTCTCGGCACACACCACCGCCCAAAGTGCCAACACCCAAGCAATTTCTGCCGCATGCTACCTCTAAGGGCTTTGTGCTGTTGATGGTCTTCACCTTCCCTTGACACCGCTTTCACAGCCAAACACACGCTGGCCATCTAACCTGGCTTTGCCTCCCAGCACTCCCAACACACATTCTCAGGCTCAATCTCACTCTCACTCCCAGTACAGACCAGCTGCCAAAGTGCAAACGTCCAAGCCATTTCTCCCATACGATAGGCCTAAGGGCTTAGAGCTGTTGCTGGTCCTCACCTTCCCTTGACACCGCTTTCACAGCCAAACACACCCTGCCCATCTATCCTGGCTTCGCCTCCCAGCACTCCCAACACACATTCTCACGCTCAATCTCACTCTCACTGTTGGCACAGACCACCTCCCAAAGTGCAAACGTCCAAGCCATTTCTCCCATACGATAGGCCTAAGGGCTTAGAGCTGTTGCTGGTCCTCACCTTCCCTTGACACCGCTTTCACAGCCAAACACACCCTGCCCATCTATCCTGGCTTCGCCTCCCAGCACTCCCAACACACATTCTCACGCTCAATCTCACTCTTACTGTTGGCACAGACCACCTCCCAAAGTGCAAACGTCCAAGCCATTTCTCCCGTACGATAGGGCTAAGGGCTTAGAGCAGTTGCTGGTCGTCACCTTCCCTTGACACCGCTTTCACAGCCAAACACACTCTGGCCATCTGCCTTTGCCTTGCCTCCCACCACTCCCAACACACTCTCACTTTCGGCACAGAGCAACTCCCAAAGTGCAAACACAACAAACTCTTTCTGACACATGCTACATCTAAGGGCTTAGAGCTGCTGCTGGTCCTCACCTTCCCTTGACACCGCTTTCACAGCCAAACACACGCTGGCCATCTACCCTGGCTTTGCCTCCCAGCACTCCCAACACACATTCTCAAGCTCAATCTCACTCTCACTGTCGGCACAGACCACCTCCCAAAGTGCAAACCTGCAAGTCATTTTTCCCATACTATAGGCCTAAGGGCTTAGAGCTGTTGCTGGTCCTCACCTTCCCTCGACACCGCTTTCACAGCCAAATGCACTCTAACCATCTGCCTTTGCCTTGCCTCCCACCACTCCCAACACACTCTCACTCTCGGCACACACCACCGCCCAAAGTGCCAACACCCAAGCAATTTCTGCCGCATGCTACCTCTAAGGGCTTTGTGCTGTTGATGGTCTTCACCTTCCCTTGACACCGCTTTCACAGCCAAACACACGCTGGCCATCTACCCTGGCTTTGCCTCCCAGCACTCCCAACACACATTCTCAGGCTCAATCTCACTCTCACTCCCAGTACAGACCAGCTGCCAAAGTGCAAACTTCCAAGCCATTTCTCCCATACGATAGGCCTAAGGGCTTAGAGCTGTTGCTGGTCCTCACCTTCCCTTGACACCGCTTTCACAGCCAAACGCATTCTGGCCATCTGCCTTTGCCTTGCCTCCCACCACTCCCAACACACTCTCACTCTCGGCACACACCACCTCCCAAAGTGCCAACACCCAAGCCATTTCCAACGCACACTACATCTAAGAGCTTAGAGCTGTTGCTGGTCCTCACCTTCCCTTGACAGCGCTTTCACAGCCAAACACACTCTGGCCATCTACCCTGGCTTCACCTCCCAGCACTCCCAACACACCTTCTCACGCTCAATCTCACTATCACTGTCGGCACAGACCACCTCCCAAAGTGCAAACGTCCAAGGCATTTCTGAGGCACGCTACATCTAAGGGCTTAGAGCTGTTGCTGGTCCTCACCTTCCCTTGACAGCGCTTTCACAGCCAAACACACTCTGGCCATCTGCCTTTGCCTTGCCTCCCACCACTCCCAACACACTCTAACCTTCGGCACAGAGCAACTCCCAAAGTGCAAACACAACAAACTCTTTCTGACACATGCTACATCTAAGGGCTTAGAGCTGTTGCTGGTCCTCAACTTCCCTTGACAGCGATTTCACAGCCAAACACACGCTGGCCATCTACCCTGGCTTTGCCTCCCACCACTCCCAACACACCTTCTCACGCTCAATCTCACTCTCACTCCCGGCTCAGACCACCTCCCAAAGTGCAAACATGCAAGTCATTTTTCCCATACTATAGGCCTAAGGGCTTAGAGCTGTTGCTGGTCCTCACCTTCCCTTGACAGGGCTTTCACAGCCAAACACACCCTGCCCATCTGCCTTTGCCTTGCCTCCCACCACTGCCAACACATTCTCAGGCGCAATCTCACTCTCAGTCCCGGCACAGACCAGCACCCAAAGTGCCAACACCCAAGCCATTTCAGACGCACGCTACATCTAAGGGCTTAGAGGTGTTGCTGGTCCTCACCTTCCCTTGACAGCGCTTTCACAGCCAAACACACCCTGCCCATCTATCCTGGCTTTGCCCCACAGCACTCCCAACACACATTCTCACGCTCAATCTCACTCTCACTCCCGGCGCAGACCACCTCCCAAAGTGCAAACACCCAAGCCATTTCTCCCATACGATAGGCCTAAGGGCTTAGAGCTGTTGCTGGTCCTCACCTTCCCTTGACACCGCTTTCACAGCCAAACACACTCTGGCCATCTGCCTTTGCCTTGCCTCCCACCACTCCCAACACACTCTCACCTTCGGCACAGAGCAACTCCCAAAGTGCAAACACAACAAACTCTTTCTGACACATGCTACATCTAAGGGCTTAGAGCTGTTGCTGGTCCTCACCTTCCCTTGACAGCGCTTTCACAGCCAAACACACTCTGCCCATCTATCCTGGCTTCGCCTCCCAGCACTCCCAAAACACATTCTCACGCTCAATCTCACTCTCACTCCCGGCACAGACCACCTCCCAAAGTGCAAACGTCCAAGCCATTTTTCCCATACTATAGGCCTAAGGGCTTAGAGCTGTTGCTGGTCCTCACCTTCCCTCGACACCGCTTTCACAGCCAAATGCACTCTGGCCATCTGCCTTTGCCTTGCCTCCCACCACTCCCAACACACTCTCACTCTCGGCACACACCACCGCCCAAAGTGCCAACACCCAAGCAATTTCTGCCGCATGCTACCTCTAAGGGCTTTGTGCTGTTGATGGTCTTCACCTTCCCTTGACACCGCTTTCACAGCCAAACACACGCTGGCCATCTAACCTGGCTTTGCCTCCCAGCACTCCCAACACACATTCTCAGGCTCAATCTCACTCTCACTCCCAGTACAGACCAGCTGCCAAAGTGCAAACGTCCAAGCCATTTCTCCCATACGATAGGCCTAAGGGCTTAGAGCTGTTGCTGGTCCTCACCTTCCCTTGACACCGCTTTCACAGCCAAACACACCCTGCCCATCTATCCTGGCTTCGCCTCCCAGCACTCCCAACACACATTCTCACGCTCAATCTCACTCTCACTGTTGGCACAGACCACCTCCCAAAGTGCAAACGTCCAAGCCATTTCTCCCATACGATAGGCCTAAGGGCTTAGAGCTGTTGCTGGTCCTCACCTTCCCTTGACACCGCTTTCACAGCCAAACACACCCTGCCCATCTATCCTGGCTTCGCCTCCCAGCACTCCCAACACACATTCTCACGCTCAATCTCACTCTTACTGTTGGCACAGACCACCTCCCAAAGTGCAAACGTCCAAGCCATTTCTCCCGTACGATAGGGCTAAGGGCTTAGAGCAGTTGCTGGTCGTCACCTTCCCTTGACACCGCTTTCACAGCCAAACACACTCTGGCCATCTGCCTTTGCCTTGCCTCCCACCACTCCCAACACACTCTCACTTTCGGCACAGAGCAACTCCCAAAGTGCAAACACAACAAACTCTTTCTGACACATGCTACATCTAAGGGCTTAGAGCTGCTGCTGGTCCTCACCTTCCCTTGACACCGCTTTCACAGCCAAACACACGCTGGCCATCTACCCTGGCTTTGCCTCCCAGCACTCCCAACACACATTCTCAAGCTCAATCTCACTCTCACTGTCGGCACAGACCACCTCCCAAAGTGCAAACCTGCAAGTCATTTTTCCCATACTATAGGCCTAAGGGCTTAGAGCTGTTGCTGGTCCTCACCTTCCCTCGACACCGCTTTCACAGCCAAATGCACTCTAACCATCTGCCTTTGCCTTGCCTCCCACCACTCCCAACACACTCTCACTCTCGGCACACACCACCGCCCAAAGTGCCAACACCCAAGCAATTTCTGCCGCATGCTACCTCTAAGGGCTTTGTGCTGTTGATGGTCTTCACCTTCCCTTGACACCGCTTTCACAGCCAAACACACGCTGGCCATCTACCCTGGCTTTGCCTCCCAGCACTCCCAACACACATTCTCAGGCTCAATCTCACTCTCACTCCCAGTACAGACCAGCTGCCAAAGTGCAAACTTCCAAGCCATTTCTCCCATACGATAGGCCTAAGGGCTTAGAGCTGTTGCTGGTCCTCACCTTCCCTTGACACCGCTTTCACAGCCAAACGCATTCTGGCCATCTGCCTTTGCCTTGCCTCCCACCACTCCCAACACACTCTCACTCTCGGCACACACCACCTCCCAAAGTGCCAACACCCAAGCCATTTCCAACGCACACTACATCTAAGAGCTTAGAGCTGTTGCTGGTCCTCACCTTCCCTTGACAGCGCTTTCACAGCCAAACACACTCTGGCCATCTACCCTGGCTTCACCTCCCAGCACTCCCAACACACCTTCTCACGCTCAATCTCACTATCACTGTCGGCACAGACCACCTCCCAAAGTGCAAACGTCCAAGCCATTTCTGAGGCACGCTACATCTAAGGGCTTAGAGCTGTTGCTGGTCCTCACCTTCCCTTGACAGCGCTTTCACAGCCAAACACACTCTGGCCATCTGCCTTTGCCTTGCCTCCCACCACTCCCAACACACTCTAACCTTCGGCACAGAGCAACTCCCAAAGTGCAAACACAACAAACTCTTTCTGACACATGCTACATCTAAGGGCTTAGAGCTGTTGCTGGTCCTCAACTTCCCTTGACAGCGATTTCACAGCCAAACACACGCTGGCCATCTACCCTGGCTTTGCCTCCCACCACTCCCAACACACCTTCTCACGCTCAATCTCACTCTCACTCCCGGCTCAGACCACCTCCCAAAGTGCAAACATGCAAGTCATTTTTCCCATACTATAGGCCTAAGGGCTTAGAGCTGTTGCTGGTCCTCACCTTCCCTTGACACCGCTTTCACAGCCAAACACACGCTGGCCATCTGCCTTTGCCTTGCCTCCCACCACTGCCAACACATTCTCAGGCGCAATCTCACTCTCAGTCCCGGCACAGACCAGCACCCAAAGTGCCAACACCCAAGCCATTTCAGACGCACGCTACATCTAAGGGCTTAGAGGTGTTGCTGGTCCTCACCTTCCCTTGACAGCGCTTTCACAGCCAAACACACCCTGCCCATCTATCCTGGCTTTGCCCCACAGCACTCCCAACACACATTCTCACGCTCAATCTCACTCTCACTCCCGGCGCAGACCACCTCCCAAAGTGCAAACACCCAAGCCATTTCTCCCATACGATAGGCCTAAGGGCTTAGAGCTGTTGCTGGTCGTCACCTTCCCTTGACAGCGCTTTCACAGCCAAACACACTCTGGCCATCTGCCTTTGCCTTGCCTCCAACCACTCCCAACACACTCTCACCTTCGGCACAGAGCAACTCCCAAAGTGCAAACACAACAAACTCTTTCTGACACATGCTACATCTAAGGGCTTAGAGCTGTTGCTGGTCCTCACCTTCCCTTGACACCGCTTTCACAGCCAAACACACGCTGGCCATCTACCCTGGCTTTGCCTCCCAGCACTCCCAACACACATTCTCAAGCTCAATCTCACTCGCACTGTCGGCACAGACCACCTCCCAAAGTGCAAACCTGCAAGTCATTTTTCCCATACTATAGGCCTAAGGGCTTAGAGCTGTTGCTGGTCCTCACCTTCCCTTGACACCGCTTTCACAGCCAAACACACCCTGCCCATCTATCCTGGCTTCGCCTCCCAGCACTCCCAACACACATTCTCATGCTCAATCTCAGTCTCACTGTTGGCACAGACCACCTCCCAAAGTGCAAACGTCCAAGCCATTTCTCCCATACGATAGGTCTAAGGGCTTAGAGCTGTTGCTGGTCCTCACCTTCCCTCGACACCGCTTTCACAGCCAAACGCACTCTGGCCATCTGCCTTTGCCTTGCCTCCCAGCACTCCCAACACACTCTCACTCTCGGCACACACCACCGCCCAAAGTGCCAACACCCAAGCCATTTCCAACGCACACTACATCTAAGGGCTTAGAGCTGTTGCTGGTCCTCACCTTCCCTTGACACCGCTTTCACAGCCAAACACACGCTGGCCATGTACCCTGGCTTTGCCTCCCAGCACTCCCAACACACCTTCTCAGGCTCAATCTCACTCTCACTCCTGGCACAGACCAACTCCCAAAGTGCAAACACGCAAGTCATTTTTCCCATACTATATGCCTAAGGGCTTAGAGCTGTTGCTGGTCCTCACCTTCCCTTGACAGCGCTTTCACAGCCAAACACACGCTGGCCATCTGCCTTTGCCTTGCCTCCAAGCACTCCCAACACACTCTCACTCTCGGCACACACCACCGCCCAAAGTGCCAACACCCAAGCGATTTCTGCCGCATGCTACCTCTAAGGGCTTTGTGCTGTTGATGGTCTTCACCTTCCCTTGACACCGCTTTCACAGCCAAACACACGCTGGCCATCTACCCTGGCTTTGCCTCCCAGCACTCCCAACACACATTCTCAGGCTCAATCTCACTCTCACTCCCAGTACAGACCACCTCCCAAAGTGCAAACGTCCAAGCCATTTCTCCCATACGATAGGCCTAAGGGCTTAGAGCAGTTGCTGGTCCTCACCTTCCCTTGACACCGCTTTCACAGCCAAACACACGCTGGCCATCTACCCTGCCTTTGCCTCCCAGCACTCCCAACACACATTCTCACGCTCAATCTCACTCTCACTGTCGGCACAGACCACCTCCCAAAGTGCAAACGTCCAAGCCATTTCTGAGGAACGCTACATCTAAGGGCTTAGAGCTGTTGCTGGCCCTCGCCTTCCCTTGACAGCGCTTTCACAGCCAAACACACTCTGGCCATCTGCCTTTGCCTTGCCTCCCACCACTCCCAACACACTCTCACCTTCGGCACAGACCACCTCCCAAAGTGCCAACACCCAAGCAATTTCTGCCACATGCTACCTCTAAGGGCTTAGTGCTGTTGCTGGTCCTCACCTTCCCTTGACAGCGCTTTCACAGACAAACACACTCTGGCCATCTGCCTTTGCCTTGCCTCCCACCACTCACAACACACATTCTCAAGCGCAATCTCACTCTCACTCTCAGCACAGACCACCACCCAAAGTGCCAACACCCAAGCCATTTCTGACGCACGCTACATCTAAGGGCTTAGAGCTGTTGCTGGTCCTCACCTTCCCTTGACAGCGCTTTCACAGCCAAACACACTCTGGCCATCTATCCTGGCTTTGCCTCCCACCACTCCCAACACACTCTCACTCTCGGCACACACCACCGCCCAAAGTGCCAACACCCAAGTTATTTCTGCCGCATGCTAACTCTAAGGGCTGTGTACTGTTGATGGTCTTCACCTTCCCTTGACACCGCTTTCACAGCCAAACACACGCTGGCCATCTACCCTGCCTTTGCCTCCCAGCACTCCCAACACACCTTCTCAGGCTCAATCTCACTCTCACTCCCAGTACAGACCACCTCCCAAAGTGCAAACGTCCAAGGCATTTCTCCCATACGATAGGCCTAAGGGCTTAGAGCAGTTGCTGGTCCTCACCTTCCCTTGACACCGCTTTCACAGCCAAACACACGCTGGCCATCTACCCTGGCTTTGCCTCCCAGCACTCCCAACACACATTCTCAGGCTCAATCTCACTCTCACTGTCGGCACAGACCACCTCCCAAAGTGCAAACATGCAAGTCATTTTTTCCCATACTATAGGCCTAAGGTCTTAGAGCTGTTGCTGGTCGTCACCTTCCCTTGACACCGCTTTCACAGCCAAACACACTCTGACCATCTGCCTTTGCCTTGCCTCCCACCACTCCCAACACACTCGCACCTTCGGCACAGAGCAACTCCCAAAGTGCAAACACAACAAACTCTTTCTGACACATGCTACATCTAAGGGCTTAGAGCTGTTGCTGGTCCTCACCTTCCCTTGACAGCGCTTTCACAGCCAAACACACTCTGGCCATCTATCCTGGCTTCGCCTCCCAGCACTCCCAAAACACATTCTCACGCTCAATCTCACTCTCAGTGTTGGCACAGACCACCTCCCAAAGTGCAAACGTCCAAGCCATTTCTCCCATACGATAGGCCTAAGGGCTTAGAGCTGTTGCTGGTCCTCACCTTCCCTCGACACCGCTTTCACAGCCAAATGCACTCTAACCATCTGCCTTTGCCTTGCCTCCCACCACTCCCAACACACTCTCACTCTCGGCACACACCACCGCCCAAAGTGCCAACACCCAAGCAATTTCTGCCGCATGCTACCTCTAAGGGCTTTGTGCTGTTGCTGGTCTTCACCTTCCTTTGACACCGCTTTCACAGCCAAACACACGCTGGCCATCTACCCTGGCTTTGCCTCCCAGCACTCCCAACACACATTCTCAGGCTCAATCTCACTCTCACTCCCAGTACAGACCAGCTGCCAAAGTGCAAACTTCCAAGCCATTTCTCCCATACGATAGGCCTAAGGGCTTAGAGCTGTTGCTGGTCCTCACCTTCCCTTGACACCGCTTTCACAGCCAAACGCACTCTGGCCATCTGCCTTTGCCTTGCCTCCCACCACTCCCAACACACTCTCACTCTCGGCACACACCACCGCCCAAAGTGCAAACGTCCAAGCCATTTCCAACGCACACTACATCTAAGGGCTTAGAGCTGTTGCTGGTCCTCACCTTCCCTTGACAGCGCTTTCACAGCCAAACACACTCTGGCCATCTACCCTGGCTTCGCCTCCCAGCACTCCCAACACACCTTCTCACGCTCATTCTCACTATCACTGTCGGCACAGACCACCTCCCAAAGTGCCAACACCCAAGCAATTTCTGCCACATGCTACCTCTAAGGGCTTAGTGCTGTTGCTGGTCCTCACCTTCCCTTCACACTGCTTTCACAGCCAAACACACTCTGGCCTTCTGCCTTTGCCTTGCCTCCCACCACTCACAACACACATTCTCAGGCGCAATCTCACTCTCAGTCCCGGCACGGACCAGCACCCAAAGTGCCAACACCCAAGCCATTTCCAACGCACGCTACATCTAAGGGCTTAGAGCTGTTGCTGGTCCTCACCTTCCCTTGACAGCGCTTTCACAGCCAAACACACGCTGGCCATCTACCCTGGCTTTGCCTCCCAGCACTCCCAACACATATTCTCACGCTCAATCTCACTCTCACTCCCGGTACAGACCACCTCCCAAAGTGCAAACGTCCAAGGCATTTCTCCCATACGATAGGCCTAAGGGCTTAGAGCTGTTGCTGGTCCTCACCTTCCCTTGACACCGCTTTCACAGCCAAACGCACTCTGGCCATCTGCCTTTGCCTTGCCTCCCACCACTCCCAACACACTCTCACTCTCGGCACACACCACCGCCCAAAGTGCCAACACCCAAGCCATTTCCAACGCACACTACATCTAAGGGCTTAGAGCTGTTGCTGGTCCTCACCTTCCCTTGACAGCGCTTTCACAGCCAAACACACTCTGGCCATCTACCCTGGCTTCACCTCCCAGCACTCCCAACACACCTTCTCACGCTCATTCTCACTATCACTGTCGGCACAGACCACCTCCCAAAGTGCCAACACCCAAGCAATTTCTGCCACATGCTACCTCTAAGGGCTTAGTGCTGTTGCTGGTCCTCACCTTCCCTTCACACTGCTTTCACAGCCAAACACACTCTGGCCTTCTGCCTTTGCCTTGCCTCCCACCACTCACAACACACATTCTCAGGCGCAATCTCACTCTCAGTCCCGGCACGGACCAGCACCCAAAGTGCCAACACCCAAGCCATTTCCAACGCACGCTACATCTAAGGGCTTAGAGCTGTTGCTGGTCCTCACCTTCCCTTGACAGCGCTTTCACAGCCAAACACACGCTGGCCATCTACCCTGGCTTTGCCTCCCAGCACTCCCAACACATATTCTCACGCTCAATCTCACTCTCACTCCCGGTACAGACCACCTCCGAAAGTGCAAACGTCCAAGCCATTTCTCCCATACGATAGGCCTAAGGGCTTAGAGCTGTTGCTGGTCCTCACCTTCCCTTGACACCGCTTTCACAGCCAAACACACCCTGCCCATCTATCCTGGCTTCGCCTCCCAGCACTCCCAACACACATTCTCACGCTCAATCTCACTCTCACTGTTGGCACAGACCACCTCCCAAAGTGCAAACGTCCAAGCCATTTCTCCCATACGATAGGCCTAAGGGCTTAGAGCTGTTGCTGGTCCTCACCTTCCCTTGACACCGCTTTCACAGCCAAACACACCCTGCCCATCTATCCTGGCTTCGCCTCCCAGCACTCCCAAAACACATTCTCACGCTCAATCTCACTCTCACTCCCGGCACAGACCACCTCCCAAAGTGCAAACGTCCAAGGCATTTCTCCCATACGATAGGCCTAAGGGCTTAGAGCTGTTGCTGGTCCTCACCTTCCCTCGACACCGCTTTCACAGCCAAATGCACTCTAACCATCTGCCTTTGCCTTGCCTCCCACCACTCCCAACACACTCTCACTCTCGGCACACACCACCGCCCAAAGTGCCAACACCCAAGCAATTTCTGCCGCATGCTACCTCTAAGGGCTTTGTGCTGTTGATGGTCTTCACCTTCCCTTGACACCGCTTTCACAGCCAAACACACGCTGGCCATCTACCCTGGCTTTGCCTCCCAGCACTCCCAACACACATTCTCACGCTCAATCTCACTCTCACTCCCAGTACAGACCAGCTGCCAAAGTGCAAACGTCCAAGCCATTTTTCCATACGATAGGCCTAAGGCCTTAGAGCAGTTGCTGGTCGTCACCTTCCCTTGACACCGCTTTCACAGCCAAACACACTCTGGCCATCTGCCTTTGCCTTGCCTCCCACCACTCCCAACACACTCTCACCTTCGGCACAGAGCAACTCCCAAAGTGCAAACACAACAAACTCTTTCTGACACATGCTACATCTAAGGGCTTAGAGCTGTTGCTGGTCCTCACCTTCCCTTGACAGCGCTTTCACAGCCAAACACACTCTGCCCATCTATCCTGGCTTCGCCTCCCAGCACTCCCAACACACATTCTCACGCTCAATCTCACTCTCACTCCCGGCACAGACCACCTCCCAAAGTGCAAACGTCCAAGGCATTTCTCCCATACGATAGGCCTAAGGGCTTAGAGCTGTTGCTGGTCCTCACCTTCCCTCGACACCGCTTTCACAGCCAAACGCACTCTGGCCATCTGCCTTTGCCTTGCCTCCCAGCACTCCCAACACACTCTCACTCTCGGCACACACCACCGCCCAAAGTGCCAACACCCAAGCCATTTCCAACGCACACTACATCTAAGGGCTTAGAGCTGTTGCTGGTCCTCACCTTCCCTTGACACCGCTTTCACAGCCAAACACACGCTGGCCATCTACCCTGGCTTTGCCTCCCAGCACTACCAACACACCTTCTCAGGCTCAATCTCACTCTCACTCCTGGCACAGACCAACTCCCAAAGTGCAAACACGCAAGTCATTTTTGCCATACTATATGCCTAAGGGCTTAGAGCTGTTGCTGGTCCTCACCTTCCCTTGACAGCGCTTTCACAGCCAAACACACGCTGGCCATCTGCCTTTGCCTTGCCTCCAAGCACTCCCAACACACTCTCACTCTCGGCACACACCACCGCCCAAAGTGCCAACACCCAAGCGATTTCTGCCGCATGCTACCTCTAAGGGCTTTGTGCTGTTGATGGTCTTCACCTTCCCTTGACACCGCTTTCACAGCCAAACACACGCTGGCCATCTACCCTGGCTTTGCCTCCCAGCACTCCCAACACACATTCTCAGGCTCAATCTCACTCTCACTCCCAGTACAGACCACCTCCCAAAGTGCAAACGTCCAAGCCATTTCTCCCATACGATAGGCCTAAGGGCTTAGAGCAGTTGCTGGTCCTCACCTTCCCTTGACACCGCTTTCACAGCCAAACACACGCTGGCCATCTACCCTGCCTTTGCCTCCCAGCACTCCCAACACACCTTCTCAGGCTCAATCTCACTCTCACTGTCGGCACAGACCACCTCCCAAAGTGCAAACGTCCAAGTCATTTCTGAGGAACGCTACATCTAAGGGCTTAGAGCTGTTGCTGGCCCTCGCCTTCCCTTGACAGCGCTTTCACAGCCAAACACACTCTGGCCATCTGCCTTTGCCTTGCCTCCCACCACTCCCAACACACTCTCACCTTCGGCACAGACCACCTCCCAAAGTGCCAACACCCAAGCAATTTCTGCCACATGCTACCTCTAAGGGCTTAGTGCTGTTGCTGGTCCTCACCTTCCCTTGACAGCGCTTTCACAGACAAACACACTCTGGCCATCTATCCTGGCTTTGCCTCCCAGCACTCCCAACACACTCTCACTCTCGGCACACACCACCGCCCAAAGTGCCAACACCCAAGTTATTTCTGCCGCATGCTAACTCTAAGGGCTGTGTACTGTTGATGGTCTTCACCTTCCCTTGACACCGCTTTCACAGCCAAACACACGCTGGCCATCTACCCTGGCTTCACCTCCCAGCACTCCCAACACATTCTCACGCTCAATCTCACTATCACTGTCGGCACAGACCACCTCCCAAGGTGCAAACGTCCAAGCCATTTCTGAGGAACGCTACATCTAAGGGCTTAGAGCTGTTGCTGGCCCTCGCCTTCCCTTGACAGCGCTTTCACAGCCAAACACACTCTGGCCATCTGCCGTTGCCTTGCCTCCCACCACTCCCAACACGCTCTCACCTTCAGCACAGACCACCTCCAAAAGTGCCAACACCCAAGCAATTTCTGCCACATGCTACCTCTAAGGGCTTAGTGCTGTTGCTGGTCCTCACCTTCCCTTGACACCGCTTTCACAGCCAAACACACGCTGGCCATCTGCCTTTGCCTTGCCTCCCAGCACTCCCAACACACATTCTCACGCTCAATCTCACTCTCACTCCCGGCTCAGACCACCTCCCAAAGTGCAAACGTCCAAGCCATTTCTCCCATACGATAGGCCTAAGGGCTTAGAGCAGTTGCTGGTCGTCACCTTCCCTTGACAGCGCTTTCACAGCCAAACACACTCTGGCCATCTGCCTTTCCCTTGCCTCCCACCACTCCCAACACACTCTCACCTTCGGCACAGACCACCTCCCAAAGTGCAAACACAACAAACTCTTTCTGACACCTGCTACATCTAAGGGCTTTGTGCTGTTTGTGGTCCTCACCTTCCCTTGACACCACTTTCACAGCCAAACACACTCTGGCCATCTGCCTTTGCCTTGCCTCCCACCACTCCCAACACATTCTCAGGCGCAATCTCACTCTCACTCTCAGCACAGACCACCACCCAAAGTGCCAACACCCAAGCCATTTCTGACGCACGCTACATCTAAGGGCTTAGAGCTGTTGCTGGTCCTCACCTTCCCTTGACACCGCTTTCACAGCCAAACACACGCTGGCCATCTACCCTGGCTTTGCCTCCCACCACTCCCAACACACATTCTCACGCTCAATCTCACTCTCACTGTCGGCACAGACCACCTCAAAAAGTGCAAACATGCAAGTCATTTTTTCCCATACTATAGGCCTAAGGTCTTAGAGCTGTTGCTGGTCGTCACCTTCCCTTGACACCGCTTTCACAGCCAAACACACTCTGACCATCTGCCTTTGCCTTGCCTCCCACCACTCCCAACACACTCTCACCTTCGGCACAGAGCAACTCCCAAAGTGCAAACACAACAAACTCTTTCTGACACATGCTACATCTAAGGGCTTAGAGCTGTTGCTGGTCCTCACCTTCCCTTGACAGCGCTTTCACAGCCAAACACACTCTGCCCATCTATCCTGGCTTCGCCTCCCAGCACTCCCAAAACACATTCTCACGCTCAATCTCACTCTCACTCCCGGCACAGACCACCTCCCAAAGTGCAAACGTCCAAGGCATTTCTCCCATACGATAGGCCTAAGGGCTTAGAGCTGTTGCTGGTCCTCACCTTCCCTCGACACCGCTTTCACAGCCAAATGCACTCTAACCATCTGCCTTTGCCTTGCCTCCCACCACTCCCAACACACTCTCACTCTCGGCACACACCACCGCCCAAAGTGCCAACACCCAAGCAATTTCTGCCGCATGCTACCTCTAAGGGCTTTGTGCTGTTGATGGTCTTCACCTTCCCTTGACACCGCTTTCACAGCCAAACACACGCTGGCCATCTACCCTGGCTTTGCCTCCCAGCACTCCCAACACACATTCTCAGGCTCAATCTCACTCTCACTCCCAGTACAGACCAGCTGCCAAAGTGCAAACTTCCAAGCCATTTCTCCCATACGATAGGCCTAAGGGCTTAGAGCTGTTGCTGGTCCTCACCTTCCCTTGACACCGCTTTCACAGCCAAACGCATTCTGGCCATCTGCCTTTGCCTTGCCTCCCACCACTCCCAACACACTCTCACTCTCGGCACACACCACCGCCCAAAGTGCCAACACCCAAGCCATTTCCAACGCACACTACATCTAAGAGCTTAGAGCTGTTGCTGGTCCTCACCTTCCCTTGACAGCGCTTTCACAGCCAAACACACTCTGGCCATCTACCCTGGCTTCACCTCCCAGCACTCCCAACACACCTTCTCACGCTCAATCTCACTATGACTTTCGGCACAGACCACCTCCCAAAGTGCAAACGTCCAAGCCATTTCTGAGGCACGCTACATCTAAGGGCTTAGAGCTGTTGCTGGCCCTCGCCTTCCCTTGACAGCGCTTTCACAGCCAAACACACGCTGGCCATCTGCCTTTGCCTTGCCTCCCACCACTCCCAACACACTCTCACCTTCAGCACAGACCACCTCCCAAAGTGCCAACACCCAAGCAATTTCTGCCACATGCTACCTCTAAGGGCTTAGTGCTGTTGCTGGTCCTCACCTTCCCTTGACACTGCTTTCACAGCCAAACACACTCTGGCCTTCTGCCTTTGCCTTGCCTCCCACCACTCACAACACACATTCTCAGGTGCAATCTCACTCTCAGTCCCGGCACGGACCAGCACCCAAAGTGCCAACACCCAAGCCATTTCTGACGCACGTTACATCTAAGGGCTTAGAGCTGTTGCTGGTCCTCACCTTCCCTTGACACCGCTTTCACAGCCAAACACACGCTGGCCATCTACCCTGGCTTTGCCTCCCAGCACTCCCAACACATATTCTCACGCTCAATCTCACTCTCACTCCCGGTACAGACCACCTCCGAAAGTGCAAACGTCCAAGCCATTTCTCCCATACGATAGGCCTAAGGGCTTAGAGCTGTTGCTGGTCCTCACCTTCCCTTGACAGCGCTTTCACAGCCAAACACACTCTGGCCATCTGCCTTTGCCTTGCCTCCCACCACTCCCAACACACTCTAACCTTCGGCACAGAGCAACTCCCAAAGTGCAAACACAACAAACTCTTTCTGACACATGCTACATCTAAGGGCTTAGAGCTGTTGCTGGTCCTCAACTTCCCTTGACAGCGATTTCACAGCCAAACACACGCTGGCCATCTACCCTGGCTTTGCCTCCCACCACTCCCAACACACCTTCTCACGCTCAATCTCACTCTCACTCCCGGCACAGACCACCTCCCAAAGTGCAAACGTCCAAGGCATTTCTCCCATACGATAGGCCTAAGGGCTTAGAGCTGTTGCTGGTCCTCACCTTCCCTCGACACCGCTTTCACAGCCAAATGCACTCTAACCATCTGCCTTTGCCTTGCCTCCCACCACTCCCAACACACTCTCACTCTCGGCACACACCACCGCCCAAAGTGCCAACACCCAAGCCATTTCCAACGCACACTACATCTAAGGGCTTAGAGCTGTTGCTGGTCCTCACCTTCCCTTGACACCGCTTTCACAGCCAAACACACGCTGGCCATGTACCCTGGCTTTGCCTCCCAGCACTCCCAACACACCTTCTCAGGCTCAATCTCACTCTCACTCCTGGCACAGACCAACTCCCAAAGTGAAACACGCAAGTCATTTTTCCCATACTATAGGCCTAAGGGCTTAGAGCTGTTGCTGGTCCTCACCTTCCCTTGACAGCGCTTTCACAGCCAAACACACTCTGGCCATCTGCCTTTGCATTGCCTCCAAGCACTCCCAACACACTCTCACTCTCGGCACACACCACCGCCCAAAGTGCCAACACCCAAGCAATTTCTGCCGCATGCTACCTCTAAGGGCTTTGTGCTGTTGATGGTCTTCACCTTCCCTTGACACCGCTTTCACAGCCAAACACACGCTGGCCATCTACCCTGGCTTTGCCTCCCAGCACTCCCAACACACATTCTCAGGCTCAATCTCACTCTCACTCCCAGTACAGACCACCTCCCAAAGTGCAAACGTCCAAGCCATTTCTCCCATACGATAGGCCTAAGGGCTTAGAGCAGTTGCTGGTCCTCACCTTCCCTTGACACCGCTTTCACAGCCAAACACACGCTGGCCATCTACCCTGCCTTTGCCTCCCACCACTCCCAACACACATTCTCAGGCTCAATCTCACTCTCACTGTCGGCACAGACCACCTCCCAAAGTGCAAACATGCAAGTCATTTTTTCCCATACTATAGGCCTAAGGTCTTAGAGCTGTTGCTGGTCGTCACCTTCCCTTGACACCGCTTTCACAGCCAAACACACTCTGACCATCTGCCTTTGCCTTGCCTCCCACCACTCCCAACACACTCTCACCTTCGGCACAGAGCAACTCCCAAAGTGCAAACACAACAAACTCTTTCTGACACATGCTACATCTAAGGGCTTAGAGCTGTTGCTGGTCCTCACCTTCCCTTGACAGCGCTTTCACAGCCAAACACACTCTGCCCATCTATCCTGGCTTCGCCTCCCAGCACTCCCAAAACACATTCTCACGCTCAATCTCACTCTCACTCCCGGCACAGACCACCTCCCAAAGTGCAAACGTCCAAGGCATTTCTCCCATACGATAGGCCTAAGGGCTTAGAGCTGTTGCTGGTCCTCACCTTCCCTCGACACCGCTTTCACAGCCAAATGCACTCTAACCATCTGCCTTTGCCTTGCCTCCCACCACTCACAACACACTCTCACTCTCGGCACACACCACCGCCCAAAGTGCCAACACCCAAGCAATTTCTGCCGCATGCTACCTCTAAGGGCTTTGTGCTGTTGATGGTCTTCACCTTCCCTTGACACCGCTTTCACAGCCAAACACACGCTGGCCATCTACCCTGGCTTTGCCTCCCAGCACTCCCAACACACATTCTCAGGCTCAATCTCACTCTCACTCCCAGTACAGACCAGCTGCCAAAGTGCAAACGTCCAAGCCATTTTTCCATACGATAGGCCTAAGGGCTTAGAGCAGTTGCTGGTCGTCACCTTCCCTTGACAGCGCTTTCACAGCCAAACACACTCTGGCCATCTGCCTTTGCCTTGCCTCCCACCACTCCCAACACACTCTCACCTTCGGCACAGAGCAACTCCCAAAGTGCAAACACAACAAACTCTTTCTGACACATGCTACATCTAAGGGCTTAGAGCTGTTGCTGGTCCTCACCTTCCCTTGACAGCGCTTTCACAGCCAAACACACTCTGCCCATCTATCCTGGCTTCGCCTCCCAGCACTCCCAAAACACATTCTCACGCTCAATCTCACTCTCACTCCCGGCACAGACCACCTCCCAAAGTGCAAACGTCCAAGGCATTTCTCCCATACGATAGGCCTAAGGGCTTAGAGCTGTTGCTGGTCCTCACCTTCCCTCGACACCGCTTTCACAGCCAAATGCACTCTAACCATCTGCCTTTGCCTTGCCTCCCACCACTCCCAACACACTCTCACTCTCGGCACACACCACCGCCCAAAGTGCCAACACCCAAGCAATTTCTGCCGCATGCTACCTCTAAGGGCTTTGTGCTGTTGATGGTCTTCACCTTCCCTTGACACCGCTTTCACAGCCAAACACACGCTGGCCATCTACCCTGGCTTTGCCTCCCAGCACTCCCAACACACATTCTCACGCTCAATCTCACTCTCACTCCCAGTACAGACCAGCTGCCAAAGTGCAAACTTCCAAGCCATTTCTCCCATACGATAGGCCTAAGTGCTTAGAGCTGTTGCTGGTCCTCACCTTCCCTTGACACCGCTTTCACAGCCAAACGCATTCTGGCCATCTGCCTTTGCCTTGCCTCCCACCACTCCCAACACACTCTCACTCTCGGCACACACCACCGCCCAAAGTGCCAACACCCAAGCCATTTCCAACGCACACTACATCTAAGAGCTTAGAGCTGTTGCTGGTCCTCACCTTCCCTTGACAGCGCTTTCACAGCCAAACACACTCTGGCCATCTACCCTGGCTTCACCTCCCACCACTCCCAACACACCTTCTCACGCTCAATCTCACTATCACTGTCGGCACAGACCACCTCCCAAAGTGCAAACGTCCAAGCCATTTCTGAGGCACGCTACATCTAAGGGCTTAGAGCTGTTGCTGGCCCTCGCCTTCCCTTGACAGCGCTTTCACAGCCAAACACACGCTGGCCATCTGCCTTTGCCTTGCCTCCCACCACTCCCAACACACTCTCACCTTCAGCACAGACCACCTCCCAAAGTGCCAACACCCAAGCAATTTCTGCCACATGCTACCTCTAAGGGCTTAGTGCTGTTGCTGGTCCTCACCTTCCCTTGACACTGCTTTCACAGCCAAACACACTCTGGCCTTCTGCCTTTGCCTTGCCTCCCACCACTCACAACACACATTCTCAGGTGCAATCTCACTCTCAGTCCCGGCACGGACCAGCACCCAAAGTGCCAACACCCAAGCCATTTCTGACGCACGCTACATCTAAGGGCTTAGAGCTGTTGCTGGTCCTCACCTTCCCTTGACACCGCTTTCACAGCCAAACACACGCTGGCCATCTACCCTGGCTTTGCCTCCCAGCACTCCCAACACATATTCTCACGCTCAATCTCACTCTCACTCCCGGTACAGACCACCTCCGAAAGTGCAAACGTCCAAGCCATTTCTCCCATACGATAGGCCTAAGGGCTTAGAGCTGTTGCTGGTCCTCACCTTCCCTTGACAGCGCTTTCACAGCCAAACACACTCTGGCCATCTGCCTTTGCCTTGCCTCCCACCACTCCCAACACACTCTAACCTTCGGCACAGAGCAACTCCCAAAGTGCAAACACAACAAACTCTTTCTGACACATGCTACATCTAAGGGCTTAGAGCTGTTGCTGGTCCTCAACTTCCCTTGACAGCGATTTCACAGCCAAACACACGCTGGCCATCTACCCTGGCTTTGCCTCCCACCACTCCCAACACACCTTCTCACGCTCAATCTCACTCTCACTCCCGGCACAGACCACCTCCCAAAGTGCAAACGTCCAAGGCATTTCTCCCATACGATAGGCCTAAGGGCTTAGAGCTGTTGCTGGTCCTCACCTTCCCTCGACACCGATTTCACAGCCAAATGCACTCTAACCATCTGCCTTTGCCTTGCCTCCCAGCACTCCCAACACACTCTCACTCTCGGCACACACCACCGCCCAAAGTGCCAACACCCAAGCCATTTCCAACGCACACTACATCTAAGGGCTTAGAGCTGTTGCTGGTCCTCACCTTCCCTTGACACCGCTTTCACAGCCAAACACACGCTGGCCATGTACCCTGGCTTTGCCTCCCAGCACTCCCAACACACCTTCTCAGGCTCAATCTCACTCTCACTCCTGGCACAGACCAACTCCCAAAGTGCAAACACGCAAGTCATTTTTCCCATACTATAGGCCTAAGGGCTTAGAGCTGTTGCTGGTCCTCACCTTCCCTTGACAGCGCTTTCACAGCCAAACACACTCTGGCCATCTGCCTTTGCATTGCCTCCAAGCACTCCCAACACACTCTCACTCTCGGCACACACCACCGCCCAAAGTGCCAACACCCAAGCAATTTCTGCCGCATGCTACCTCTAAGGGCTTTGTGCTGTTGATGGTCTTCACCTTCCCTTGACACCGCTTTCACAGCCAAACACACGCTGGCCATCTACCCTGGCTTTGCCTCCCAGCACTCCCAACACACATTCTCAGGCTCAATCTCACTCTCACTCCCAGTACAGACCACCTCCCAAAGTGCAAACGTCCAAGCCATTTCTCCCATACGATAGGCCTAAGGGCTTAGAGCAGTTGCTGGTCCTCACCTTCCCTTGACACCGCTTTCACAGCCAAACACACGCTGGCCATCTACCCTGCCTTTGCCTCCCACCACTCCCAACACACATTCTCAGGCTCAATCTCACTCTCACTGTCGGCACAGACCACCTCCCAAAGTGCAAACATGCAAGTCATTTTTTCCCATACTATAGGCCTAAGGTCTTAGAGCTGTTGCTGGTCGTCACCTTCCCTTGACACCGCTTTCACAGCCAAACACACTCTGACCATCTGCCTTTGCCTTGCCTCCCACCACTCCCAACACACTCTCACCTTCGGCACAGAGCAACTCCCAAAGTGCAAACACAACAAACTCTTTCTGACACATGCTACATCTAAGGGCTTAGAGCTGTTGCTGGTCCTCACCTTCCCTTGACAGCGCTTTCACAGCCAAACACACTCTGCCCATCTATCCTGGCTTCGCCTCCCAGCACTCCCAAAACACATTCTCACGCTCAATCTCACTCTCACTCCCGGCACAGACCACCTCCCAAAGTGCAAACGTCCAAGGCATTTCTCCCATACGATAGGCCTAAGGGCTTAGAGCTGTTGCTGGTCCTCACCTTCCCTCGACACCGCTTTCACAGCCAAATGCACTCTAACCATCTGCCTTTGCCTTGCCTCCCACCACTCACAACACACTCTCACTCTCGGCACACACCACCGCCCAAAGTGCCAACACCCAAGCAATTTCTGCCGCATGCTACCTCTAAGGGCTTTGTGCTGTTGATGGTCTTCACCTTCCCTTGACACCGCTTTCACAGCCAAACACACGCTGGCCATCTACCCTGGCTTTGCCTCCCAGCACTCCCAACACACATTCTCAGGCTCAATCTCACTCTCACTCCCAGTACAGACCAGCTGCCAAAGTGCAAACGTCCAAGCCATTTTTCCATACGATAGGCCTAAGGGCTTAGAGCAGTTGCTGGTCGTCACCTTCCCTTGACAGCGCTTTCACAGCCAAACACACTCTGGCCATCTGCCTTTGCCTTGCCTCCCACCACTCCCAACACACTCTCACCTTCGGCACAGAGCAACTCCCAAAGTGCAAACACAACAAACTCTTTCTGACACATGCTACATCTAAGGGCTTAGAGCTGTTGCTGGTCCTCACCTTCCCTTGACAGCGCTTTCACAGCCAAACACACTCTGCCCATCTATCCTGGCTTCGCCTCCCAGCACTCCCAAAACACATTCTCACGCTCAATCTCACTCTCACTGTTGGCACAGACCACCTCCCAAAGTGCAAACGTCCAAGGCATTTCTCCCATACGATAGGCCTAAGGGCTTAGAGCTGTTGCTGGTCCTCACCTTCCCTCGACACCGCTTTCACAGCCAAATGCACTCTAACCATCTGCCTTTGCCTTGCCTCCCACCACTCCCAACACACTCTCACTCTCGGCACACACCACCGCCCAAAGTGCCAACACCCAAGCAATTTCTGCCGCATGCTACCTCTAAGGGCTTTGTGCTGTTGATGGTCTTCACCTTCCCTTGACACCGCTTTCACAGCCAAACACACGCTGGCCATCTACCCTGGCTTTGCCTCCCAGCACTCCCAACACACATTCTCAGGCTCAATCTCACTCTCACTCCCAGTACAGACCAGCTGCCAAAGTGCAAACTTCCAAGCCATTTCTCCCATACGATAGGCCTAAGTGCTTAGAGCTGTTGCTGGTCCTCACCTTCCCTTGACACCGCTTTCACAGCCAAACGCATTCTGGCCATCTGCCTTTGCCTTGCCTCCCACCACTCCCAACACACTCTCACTCTCGGCACACACCACCGCCCAAAGTGCCAACACCCAAGCCATTTCCAACGCACACTACATCTAAGAGCTTAGAGCTGTTGCTGGTCCTCACCTTCCCTTGACAGCGCTTTCACAGCCAAACACACTCTGGCCATCTACCCTGGCTTCACCTCCCAGCACTCCCAACACACCTTCTCACGCTCAATCTCACTATCACTGTCGGCACAGACCACCTCCCAAAGTGCAAACGTCCAAGCCATTTCTGAGGCACGCTACATCTAAGGGCTTAGAGCTGTTGCTGGCCCTCGCCTTCCCTTGACAGCGCTTTCACAGCCAAACACACGCTGGCCATCTGCCTTTGCCTTGCCTCCCACCACTCCCAACACACTCTCACCTTCAGCACAGACCACCTCCCAAAGTGCCAACACCCAAGCAATTTCTGCCACATGCTACCTCTAAGGGCTTAGTGCTGTTGCTGGTCCTCACCTTCCCTTGACACTGCTTTCACAGCCAAACACACTCTGGCCTTCTGCCTTTGCCTTGCCTCCCACCACTCACAACACACATTCTCAGGTGCAATCTCACTCTCAGTCCCGGCACGGACCAGCACCCAAAGTGCCAACACCCAAGCCATTTCTGACGCACGCTACATCTAAGGGCTTAGAGCTGTTGCTGGTCCTCACCTTCCCTTGACACCGCTTTCACAGCCAAACACACGCTGGCCATCTACCCTGGCTTTGCCTCCCAGCACTCCCAACACATATTCTCACGCTCAATCTCACTCTCACTCCCGGTACAGACCACCTCCGAAAGTGCAAACGTCCAAGCCATTTCTCCCATACGATAGGCCTAAGGGCTTAGAGCTGTTGCTGGTCCTCACCTTCCCTTGACAGCGCTTTCACAGCCAAACACACTCTGGCCATCTGCCTTTGCCTTGCCTCCCACCACTCCCAACACACTCTAACCTTCGGCACAGAGCAACTCCCAAAGTGCAAACACAACAAACTCTTTCTGACACATGCTACATCTAAGGGCTTAGAGCTGTTGCTGGTCCTCAACTTCCCTTGACAGCGATTTCACAGCCAAACACACGCTGGCCATCTACCCTGGCTTTGCCTCCCACCACTCCCAACACACCTTCTCACGCTCAATCTCACTCTCACTCCCGGCACAGACCACCTCCCAAAGTGCAAACGTCCAAGCCATTTCTCCCATACGATAGGCCTAAGGGCTTAGAGCTGTTGCTGGTCCTCACCTTCCCTCGACACCGCTTTCACAGCCAAATGCACTCTAACCATCTGCCTTTGCCTTGCCTCCCAGCACTCCCAACACACTCTCACTCTCGGCACACACCACCGCCCAAAGTGCCAACACCCAAGCCATTTCCAACGCACACTACATCTAAGGGCTTAGAGCTGTTGCTGGTCCTCACCTTCCCTTGACACCGCTTTCACAGCCAAACACACGCTGGCCATGTACCCTGGCTTTGCCTCCCAGCACTCCCAACACACCTTCTCAGGCTCAATCTCACTCTCACTCCTGGCACAGACCAACTCCCAAAGTGCAAACACGCAAGTCATTTTTCCCATACTATAGGCCTAAGGGCTTAGAGCTGTTGCTGGTCCTCACCTTCCCTTGACAGCGCTTTCACAGCCAAACACACTCTGGCCATCTGCCTTTGCATTGCCTCCAAGCACTCCCAACACACTCTCACTCTCGGCACACACCACCGCCCAAAGTGCCAACACCCAAGCAATTTCTGCCGCATGCTACCTCTAAGGGCTTTGTGCTGTTGATGGTCTTCACCTTCCCTTGACACCGCTTTCACAGCCAAACACACGCTGGCCATCTACCCTGGCTTTGCCTCCCAGCACTCCCAACACACATTCTCAGGCTCAATCTCACTCTCACTCCCAGTACAGACCACCTCCCAAAGTGCAAACGTCCAAGCCATTTCTCCCATACGATAGGCCTAAGGGCTTAGAGCAGTTGCTGGTCCTCACCTTCCCTTGACACCGCTTTCACAGCCAAACACACGCTGGCCATCTACCCTGCCTTTGCCTCCCACCACTCCCAACACACATTCTCAGGCTCAATCTCACTCTCACTGTCGGCACAGACCACCTCCCAAAGTGCAAACATGCAAGTCATTTTTTCCCATACTATAGGCCTAAGGTCTTAGAGCTGTTGCTGGTCGTCACCTTCCCTTGACACCGCTTTCACAGCCAAACACACTCTGACCATCTGCCTTTGCCTTGCCTCCCACCACTCCCAACACACTCTCACCTTCGGCACAGAGCAACTCCCAAAGTGCAAACACAACAAACTCTTTCTGACACATGCTACATCTAAGGGCTTAGAGCTGTTGCTGGTCCTCACCTTCCCTTGACAGCGCTTTCACAGCCAAACACACTCTGCCCATCTATCCTGGCTTCGCCTCCCAGCACTCCCAAAACACATTCTCACGCTCAATCTCACTCTCACTCCCGGCACAGACCACCTCCCAAAGTGCAAACGTCCAAGGCATTTCTCCCATACGATAGGCCTAAGGGCTTAGAGCTGTTGCTGGTCCTCACCTTCCCTCGACACCGCTTTCACAGCCAAATGCACTCTAACCATCTGCCTTTGCCTTGCCTCCCACCACTCACAACACACTCTCACTCTCGGCACACACCACCGCCCAAAGTGCCAACACCCAAGCAATTTCTGCCGCATGCTACCTCTAAGGGCTTTGTGCTGTTGATGGTCTTCACCTTCCCTTGACACCGCTTTCACAGCCAAACACACGCTGGCCATCTACCCTGGCTTTGCCTCCCAGCACTCCCAACACACATTCTCAGGCTCAATCTCACTCTCACTCCCAGTACAGACCAGCTGCCAAAGTGCAAACGTCCAAGCCATTTTTCCATACGATAGGCCTAAGGGCTTAGAGCAGTTGCTGGTCGTCACCTTCCCTTGACAGCGCTTTCACAGCCAAACACACTCTGGCCATCTGCCTTTGCCTTGCCTCCCACCACTCCCAACACACTCTCACCTTCGGCACAGAGCAACTCCCAAAGTGCAAACACAACAAACTCTTTCTGACACATGCTACATCTAAGGGCTTAGAGCTGTTGCTGGTCCTCACCTTCCCTTGACAGCGCTTTCACAGCCAAACACACTCTGCCCATCTATCCTGGCTTCGCCTCCCAGCACTCCCAACACACATTCTCACGCTCAATCTCACTCTCACTCCCGGCACAGACCACCTCCCAAAGTGCAAACGTCCAAGGCATTTCTCCCATACGATAGGCCTAAGGGCTTAGAGCTGTTGCTGGTCCTCACCTTCCCTCGACACCGCTTTCACAGCCAAACGCACTCTGGCCATCTGCCTTTGCCTTGCCTCCCAGCACTCCCAACACACTCTCACTCTCGGCACACACCACCGCCCAAAGTGCCAACACCCAAGCCATTTCCAACGCACACTACATCTAAGGGCTTAGAGCTGTTGCTGGTCCTCACCTTCCCTTGACACCGCTTTCACAGCCAAACACACGCTGGCCATGTACCCTGGCTTTGCCTCCCAGCACTCCCAACACACCTTCTCAGGCTCAATCTCACTCTCACTCCTGGCACAGACCAACTCCCAAAGTGCAAACACGCAAGTCATTTTTGCCATACTATATGCCTAAGGGCTTAGAGATGTTGCTGGTCCTCACCTTCCCTTGACAGCGCTTTCACAGCCAAACGCACTCTGGCCATCTGCCTTTGCCTTGCCTCCCACCACTCCCAACACACTCTCACTCTCGGCACACACCACCGCCCAAAGTGCCAACACCCAAGCGATTTCTGCCGCATGCTACCTCTAAGGGCTTTGTGCTGTTGATGGTCTTCACCTTCCCTTGACACCGCTTTCACAGCCAAACACACGCTGGCCATCTACCCTGCCTTTGCCTCCCAGCACTCCCAACACACATTCTCAGGCTCAATCTCACTCTCACTCCCAGTACAGACCACCTCCCAAAGTGCAAACGTCCAAGCCATTTCTCCCATACGATAGGCCTAAGGGCTTAGAGCAGTTGCTGGTCCTCACCTTCCCTTGACACCGCTTTCACAGCCAAACACACGCTGGCCATCTATCCTGGCTTTGCCTCCCACCACTCCCAACACACTCTCACTCTCGGCACACACCACCGCCCAAAGTGCCAACACCCAAGTTATTTCTGCCGCATGCTAACTCTAAGGGCTGTGTACTGTTGATGGTCTTCACCTTCCCTTGACACCGCTTTCACAGCCAAACACACGCTGGCCATCTACCCTGCCTTTGCCTCCCAGCACTCCCAACACACATTCTCAGGCTCAATCTCACTCTCACTCCCAGTACAGACCACCTCCCAAAGTGCAAACTTCCAAGCCATTTCTCCCATACGATAGGCCTAAGGGCTTAGAGCAGTTGCTGGTCCTCACCTTCCCTTGACACCGCTTTCACAGCCAAACACACGCTGGCCATCTACCCTGGCTTTGCGTCCCACCACTCCCAACACACATTCTCACGCTCAATCTCACTCTCACTCCCGGCTCAGACCACCTCCCAAAGTGCAAACATGCAAGTCATTTTTTCCCATACTATAGGCCTAAGGTCTTAGAGCTGTTGCTGGTCGTCACCTTCCCTTGACACCGCTTTCACAGCCAAACACACTCTGACCATCTGCCTTTGCCTTGCCTCCCACCACTCCCAACACACTCTCACCTTCGGCACAGAGCAACTCCCACAGTGCAAACACAACAAACTCTTTCTGACACATGCTACATCTAAGGGCTTAGAGCTGTTGCTGGTCCTCACCTTCCCTTGACAGCGCTTTCACAGCCAAACACACTCTGCCCATCTATCCTGGCTTCGCCTCCCAGCACTCCCAAAACACATTCTCACGCTCAATCTCACTCTCACTCCCGGCACAGACCACCTCCCAAAGTGCAAACGTCCAAGGCATTTCTCCCATACGATAGGCCTAAGGGCTTAGAGCTGTTGCTGGTCCTCACCTTCCCTCGACACCGCTTTCACAGCCAAATGCACTCTAACCATCTGCCTTTGCCTTGCCTCCCACCACTCCCAACACACTCTCACTCTCGGCACACACCACCGCCCAAAGTGCCAACACCCAAGCAATTTCTGCCGCATGCTACCTCTAAGGGCTTTGTGCTGTTGCTGGTCTTCACCTTCCCTTGACACCGCTTTCACAGCCAAACACACGCTGGCCATCTACCCTGGCTTTGCCTCCCAGCACTCCCAACACATATTCTCACGCTCAATCTCACTCTCACTCCCGGTACAGACCACCTCCCAAAGTGCAAACGTCCAAGCCATTTCTCCCATACGATAGGCCTAAGGGCTTAGAGCTGTTGCTGGTCCTCACCTTCCCTTGACACCGCTTTCACAGCCAAACACACTCTGGCCATCTGCCTTTGCCTTGCCTCCCACCACTCCCAACACACTCTAACCTTCGGCACAGAGCAACTCCCAAAGTGCAAACACAACAAACTCTTTCTGACACATGCTACATCTAAGGGCTTAGAGCTGTTGCT